>NW_026588752.1:7514396-7664675 GCF_907164565.1 Psammomys obesus | reverse complement strand
GTGTGTGTGTGTGTGTGTGTGTGTGTGTGTGTGTGTGTGTGTGTGTGAGTGTGTGAGGGTGCCGATCCCTTGGAGCTGGAGGTACAGTTATGAGCTGCCATGTGGATGCTGGGACTTGGACCTGTGTCCTCTGGAAAAGTAGCCAGTACTCTTAACCACTGAGCTACCTCTCCAACCCTGAGGTGTTTCATGGGCAGCTTCAGAGGATGGAGTCTGGTTGCCTGAGGACATCACTGACCCGCAGCCGCACTTGTGCTCTGTCAGGTACACCGAGAACCAGTCCCTGAGGAGTTGGGGGCATCCGAGTTGACCTCACTCTGCTATGGGGCCAGCCCTCTGCTCTACTGTGGCTCCAGCTCTGGCCAGGTCTGCGTCTGGGACACTGGCACTGGCCACTGCTTCCTGGCCTGGGAGGCTGATGACGGCGAGATTGGTGAATGCCCAACAACCTCTGTAGCCCTACAATGGTGCTGGCTGTTGCAGTGTGGGTAGTGGGCATCCTATACCCACCCTGTTTTCTAGGAGTGCTGCTGTGTTCTGGCTCGAGACTGCTCAGTGGCAGTAACACACGAAGGCTGCGTCTTTGGGCCGTGGGGGTTGTGCCAGAGCTGAGGCGCAAAGGCTCAAGTGCCAGGTGAGCTGCCATGGGCCTCCATTCTGCACCTTCCCTTGAGTTTTGGCTACAGGGTCTCAAATCCCTGATGGACCCTGCAAGCCAGCACTTCTTCTGTAGCACAGCTCTCAAGTGAAGGCTGCCTTACCTGTCTGTCATTAGCTGGGCCCCTCCTTGAGGATACACTCAGGCATAACGTGGGCCTTGCAGGCTGCAGACCAAGGAGAGAGAGGCTTGAAGCCCTTGGCTCTGTAGGGTCTTGATTATTTCACCCAAGAGAGTGCAGCACCAGACTGACGGCTGCTGCTTCACCCATCACCTGGTGGGTCCCGAGCCTCAACACTCCTTTCCCCTATTCAGGTCCAATTCTGTTTTCATGGAGCGTGAGCTGACCCTGGATGGGGCTGTGGTGAGTGCCAGCTTTGACAGTGGCATGGACATGGGTGTAGTGGGCACCACAGCTGGCACGCTCTGGTATATCAACTGGACAGAGGGCACTAGCACCCGCCTCATCAGTGGCCACAGGAGCAAGGTGAGCCCGCTGGACTGCTAAGGATTTCCATCCTGGGCAGGGCAGGGCAGGCTAGGGCGGCAAACCCACCTACTCCCTATGATCATCTGTCTTCAGCTTATGAGTAACACTGAGGCAGACTCAAGTGAGGGCATCTCCTGGGTCCAGGCATCATATATACCAGCCAGGGCCTGGCTGTGCAGTCTTTCCAGAACCTGGCTAGTGTTTCTGTATTTTACTTTTCTTTCTTGTAACTCGTTAATGAACCCACATCACCTGATTAGCACTTCCCATAGGCTGGCTCTGCTGACATCATCAGGGTCCTGCTGTGGAGTCTAGGTGGCAGGAGGCTCCGGCAGGTTCTGGTTGGATCTGCTCATATGTGGTTAGAACTGGTCTGGGTTTTCCAGGTGTGGGCAGGTCTAGCCAGGCCTGTCAGTTGATGGGACTATCTGGATCTATTCATGCTGGACTGTCGTGTGATAGATCATGGTCTGTGTCGGGCTGCAGATTTCTGGCTTCATCCAGGCTTTCTGTCAGTTCTGTCCTTTCTATGGCCAGTCTCCCATTGTTCAGGTAGCTAACATGCTCTCCTGCCCACAAAAAGTTTGGGTCTTGAGCCCTTATCTGTGCTGCCAGTCCCGAGTGCCTTCCAGAACTGAGGGTGGACAGGAGTTCCAGGCCCATAGACTGCGTGACATGAACCTCATGAGCCCACTGTTGGTCAGATGACTAGAACTGGAACTGGAACCCTAACCTTGAATTTTCTCCAAGAGATGTCACATATCCACTTACACTGAATTTCATTGGCTCATGGCATCTGTGCCACCTTTCTCCAAAAATCTTGATTCTCAGTGTGGTGCCCATGAGGTACACATCGGTTTTCCCCATCAAGACATTCCACAGCCTGAATAAAAAGCCACAAAGCTGTTGTGAGCACTGGAGACAGCCGCGTATCTGCTTGTGCTTTTGCTCTCAGTGTGTAGCCTGCTAAAGACAGGTGACCACATTATAAGTTCTCCGTTCTGTCAGTGTTTCCCATGGGTTTCCAAATCTCACCTGCTTAAGGGTTCATCCACACTCTAGGGAGCAGCGTGTGCCTCACATGGAGGTGGTTGGGCAAAGTGGGCTTGGGCAGGAGACAGTTGTTCCTGTGTGGGCAGCCTGGCCTGGAGATCAGGGTAGGAAAGTCCCAGATGGGCATGCCCTCAGCCATACTGGGGTCCCGCAGGTAAACGAGGTGGTCTTCAGCCCCAGTGAGTCTCACTGTGCCACCTGTGGCGAGGATGGGAGCGTGAGGGTGTGGTCTTTGGCCAGCATGGAGCTGGTGATCCAGTTTCAGGTGCTGAACCAGGTAGGTGAGGAGTCCAGGGGGAAATGGTATGTGTTCAAAGCAGGGCCCGGGTCATGTGCCCTGCTCCCACGTGCTGAAGCTGTTGCCTCTGTTGCCTCCCTGGGGAAATGCTGGTTTTCCCCCCTCCATGGGACACTAGAGCTGCCTCTGCCTTGCCTGGACCCCCCCATCCTGTGGACGCCCAGAGCAGCAGCAGGTGGTGGCAGGCTACAGCGATGGCACACTTCGAGTCTTCAGCATCTCTCGGACTGCCATGGAACTCAAGATGCACCCCCACCGGACTGCTCTGACAGCCATTGCCTTCTCCACTGATGGTGAGGGGAGGCAGCTGCAGAGTGTGCCAACCTCATCTAGCCCACACCACACTTCCAGGCCACGGGCTGGGGTCACAGAATGGCAACATAGTCTCCCTGTGGCACAGGTCAGACTATCCTATCTGGAGACAAGGATGGGCTTGTGGCTATCAGCCGCCCCTGCACAGGAATGACCTTCCGCATGCTCAGTGACCATCGGGGCGCTCCAATCTCTGCTATCCAGAGCACAAACAAAGAGGTAAGGCAACCTCAGGTGATGGTGGGGAGGGAGCTAGGGTGCTGTGGGCAGTCAGCAGGTTCTTACATCTCTCATTTTTTCCAGTATGGAGACTTAGGGGTAGAGGGTGCAGAACTGTGGCTGGCTGCAAGTGGGGACCAACGGGTCAGCATCTGGGCCTCTGACTGGCTCCAGGACCGCTGTGAGCTCCTGGAATGGTTGAGCTTTCCTGCACCTGCAATCTCAGAGGTAAGAGTTCCATGGGTAGATGGGTGGGGACTGGAGCCTGCACAACTCATCATAACACACTACTTTTCACAGGCTCCAGGCCTCCCGCCCCCGTCTCTTGCTGCCTTCTGCCCTTGGGATAAGGCGATACTGGTGTGTGTGGGCCTTGGTGCACATGAAGAGGTAGTCTTCTACAGCCTCCGCCAAAAGCAGGTAGGTGGTTATCCAGGGCTGTGTGTCATAGGGTCGTGAGGCTGTGTCCCTAGCAGGACTGTCCATTGTCACGCTGTTTTCCTGCAGGTGGTGCAGAAGACACCGCTGCCCTTCTTTGCCATGTCCTTGAGCCTGTCCCCAGGGTCCCAGCTCATGGTGGTTGGTTTTGCTGGTGAGTGCTGGTAAACACACTTGTGCTGTTTTGGGAAATAGCAAACTGGTTCACCTCTGTGCCTTGGACTTCCCCTCTATGAGGAGGTTGGAGACAGCCCCAGAGAGAGGTGTAAGCTCAAAGGCAAGGTGTAAGTTACCAACTGCAGCACCTGTGCTGGGGCGTATATAGAGGGCAGCCTTGAAGGCTCTCAGTCAGAGCAGGTTTGGGAACATAGAGACCATGGCCCTGTTCCCCTCAGCAGGGTTCCCTGCTATCAGTACTTAGTCAGGCATGGGACACAGAGGATGGGAATCCCCCTGGGTGCTGCCTGGTCCTCCCACCGTCATCTGCCCACAGAATGCATGCTGAGGCTCCTGGACTGTGCATCAGGGACTACCCAGGACTTTGAAGGCCATGATGACGCAGTCCACCTGTGTAGGTTCACCCCGTCTGGAAAACTGCTCTTCACAGCTGCTCACAATGAGATCCTGGTGTGGGAAGTCACTGGCTCCTGAGCAATTGCTAGGAACATAGGCAGAAAAGCCAGGCTCTGGGTTGTTGTATGCTGAGCCAGGATGACTGGGACAATCTTCAGAACTACATTGAGTTTGGGTAAATCTGAAAACATTTAAGGAGGCTGAGGGTGTGGCAGTGTTTTATAATCTGTGAAGATATGGATTTGATCCCCAGAACCACTCCTCCCAAACACAGAAGACTTAGCATACTGTGGAGGTTGCATGAATGTTATTTTATTGTTTTCATTTTGTACAGTTTAAACAAATAAAAATGGCATTTATTATACTCATACATTGTTTTACTGCTCCAAAAATTGCGTCTCTGCATCACTTCTGTCCTGTGCTCAGCCTCTGCCGCTACCGGCAATCCTGTCCTGTCCATTGTCCAGCCTTGCCCTCCACTGGCCTGTCCACCTGAGAAGCTTGTTGGGTCTAAGAGAACTGTCTGCACCACAAGCAGTGTCAGGAGCGTCCCGTGTGGTGGCGCCGTCCCTATCCCACCAGCTGGTGCTGCGTGGGCGGGACCGGAAGTTTGTATGAGGGCGGGACTGGAGACAGGAAGTGCGGGATCCTGCGCGGGTTGAAGGAGAGGGCTAGGGTTGGGGTTGGTATTGGGTCTATTGGGCACGTTCCGGGCCGGGAGGGAGAGTTTGGGGCGCTGCTGCGGGCGGCGGCCATGCGGCGCGACGTACGCATCCTGCTGCTGGGCGAAGGTAGGCGGTAGGGCCGTGGGCAGACAGATGGGGTCGCCGTGACCTCCGCCGTGCTCCTGACTATACTGTTCCCCCCATCCCCACCCGCGCAGCCCAGGTGGGGAAGACTTCTCTGATCCTGTCGCTGGTCGGCGAGGAGTTTCCCGAGGAGGTGCGCCTGCCGGACCGGACACCCGGGGCGGGTGCTAGGCTCTGGACACCCGGGCTGCCCATTCAGTGCTGACCCACCTGTTGCAGGTCCCTGCCCGCGCGGAGGAGATAACCATTCCCGCCGATGTCACCCCGGAGAAGGTGCCCACTCTTATCGTGGATTACTCAGGTATCTCCAAAGGCTGTCCCCAGCCGGTGTGTATTGGGCCTGCAGTCGTTCTGCGTCGAGCCCAACAGCCATTCTACAGCGCTTCTTTTTCTCCCCAGAAGCGGAGCAGACAGAGGAGGAACTTCAGGAGGAGATCCACAAGGTGCAGTGCATCTTGAGGGCCCGTGGGTACAGAGCCCGATTCACTGGTCCCAGCTTGCTGCCACCTAGTCTTTAATCGGCTTCCTGTTCTTCGGAGCTGGATTAGGTGACTGGCAGGGCTTGACCCTGATAATTCAGCTGTGACCTTCAGAGCTGAGTGTTGTTGGATTTCTCAAATCCAACAGGACTTGGGGGAATCAGGACTGGTCCACAGCCTCCATTAGTGCTCAGAGAAAAAAAAGGAAAAACGGAAAACCCACTCTCCTCCTGTTCCCCCAGTACATGGCACCCTAGGCTGTGGTGGATGCCATCTTAATTAGGAGTTACCTGTTGTCAGAGTTCCTAAGTTCCTGAACGCAGGCCTTCGGCCTTCTCTGTGTCCTACAGGTGCAGCTCACTGCTCAGGGTGCACTGTCTCTGTGCTGTTGTCTGCAGCGTCCTTGCTGCTTGTACTAAGATAGAAAGTGAGATTTGGGTCTGGACTGTTCCCTGCCTGTGGCCGGTCAGTCATAAGCACTTGGGACAAGGATGTGCTGACTAGAGCCATGGTGCTGGGGTCTGGTATCTCTTAGGGAGAGCTGACAGGTAGAGGCCTGCTTAGCAAAGGTGGTCTTCCCGGGCCTCAGAATCTGAAGCCCATCCTGCTGTGAGCAAGCACCTGGGACATGCTGGAGTGGACCAGGCTGTCCATAATGAGCAGGCAGACTCTGCTCACCCTGTGTCCTGCTTTCCCTTAGGCAAACGTAGTGTGTGTGGTGTACGATGTGTCTGAAGAGGCCACCATTGAGAAGGTGAGGAAGAGGGCACGCTCCTTGTCCATTCTCAGCCCCATTGCTAGTGCCTGGCGTAGTTGGCGGTTGATCTGTGAAGTATACAGTGGCTCTTGAACCTCGAGCCTTGTTTCCAGCCTTACTTTTTGTTAAGTTTTTCTGGGAGCCCCATATGTCTAAGCTAGGGAGCACTCTCATACCCTAGTCTGCTTGGGGAGGTTGCAGCTGTTGGGGTCAGACAAGTCCCTGTCCGTCATCTGCAGTCTTGCACTGACTTCATCCTGCTCTCCTAAAGCTTGTTTAGCCCCTGAACAAGCTGGTGAGCTGGGCTGGTGAGCGTGTGCACATGATTGCCTCATACTTGGCTTTTGTCTTTCAGATCCGAACCAAGTGGATCCCCCTCGTGAATGGCAGGACTGCGACAGGGCCCAGGTGACCAGCAGGGCCTCAGCTAGCGGGACTAGACCCCACCTGCTCCCCATCCCTGGTGATCATGGCCTCTCTCCCAGGTTGCCCATCATCCTGGTAGGCAATAAGTCAGACCTGCGACCGGGGAGTACCATGGAGTCTGTGCTACCCATCATGAGCCAGTTTCCTGAGATAGAGACCTACGTCGAGGTTAGCAGAGGTTATAGAGGAGGGCTGTGTTAAAACCCTGTAGTAGCTCCTTAAGTCTGCCTTGGATCTGTCCCTGAGCCTGTCCCCACCCTTGTCCAGTGTTCAGCAAAGCACTTGAGGAATATCTCAGAACTGTTCTACTATGCGCAGAAGGCTGTTCTGCACCCCACAGCCCCCCTTTATGACCCTGAGGCTAAACAGGTGAGCAGTGGGCGCGGGACACACACCTACTTCCCCAAGACTCATCTCCAGGTCCATGTGGGGTGTTGGATAAGGAGAGCAAATGGCTGGGAGTGCTGACAGGGTGAACAGGGAAAGGGCCACTTGGTTGTCGTGTCCCTGCAGCTAAGACCTGCATGCGCCCAGGCTCTCACACGCATCTTCAGGCTATCCGATCAGGACCTCGACCACGCGCTCAGCGATGAGGAGCTCAATGCCTTCCAGGTGTGGCCCTGCCCTGACACCCCAGTTGCCTTTGTAAGAGGGTCATCAGGACAGCTGACTGATGTGACACACTTCCTTCCCGGAGGCAGAAGTCCTGCTTTGGCCACCCCCTGGCCCCACAGGCCCTGGATGATGTGAAGAGGGTCGTATGCAAGAATGTGGCAGGTGGTGTACAGGACGACCGGCTGACCCTGGAAGGTGAGACAGACATCATCCTAGGCCCTGGCGTGTGGGGAGTGGCCGGGCTGAGTGCTAGCCCTCCGTCTTTTCACAGGCTTCCTCTTCCTGAACACACTTTTCATCCAGCGTGGCCGGCATGAGACCACGTGGACCATCCTGCGGCGCTTCGGTTACAGTGACTCATTGGAGCTGACGCCTGACTACCTCTGCCCACCGTGAGTTGCAGGCTGGCGGGCAGCAGTGCTTATGCTCTTGGGGTGGGTCCTGCTCAGTGGGCCTCTGTGGGATTGGGGCCCTCAGCACTGGCTTTCTTGACCCGTGACCTGAGCACTCCAGCTTGGCCTTTCAGCACACACTCACAGTCACTCCCCTTGCTGAGCCCCAGCCGTCTGAGCAGAGGGTTTTATTGGGAATGCCCAGGCAGGTCCTGCGCTGTGGCCTGGCTAGACTCCTGGCATCCCCACAGGCTCCATGTACCCCCTGGCTGCAGCACAGAGCTCAACCACCGTGGCTACCAGTTTGTGCAGCGGATCTTTGAAAAGCACGACCAGGTGAACACCATTACCTCACCTGCCCTTTGACCCCTCCCCACCCCCAGGCACATGTTGCCATAGCCCCTCTGCCTATAGGACCACGATGGTGTCCTCTCGCCCACGGAATTACAGAATCTCTTCAGCGTGTTCTCAGTGGCTCCCTGGGGCCCTGAACTCTCCCACACAGTCCCCACTCAGGCTGGCTGGCTGCCCTTGCATGGATATCTCTGCCAGTGGACGTAAGTACCGTACGTGTGCAGCTCCCTGTCTGCTCCTACCCACCCCGTCTTACTCTCCTTAGCACCGTGCCTCCCTTTACTCCCAGCCTGGTGACCTACCTAGATGTCCAGCGCTGCCTTGCACACCTGGGCTACCTGGGCTACCCTACCCTCTGTGAGCAGGACTCCCAGGCACAGGCTATCACAGGTGGGTGACCACTTTTTTGGTCCTGAGGCCTAGCCCCTCCTCTTCCATGGCCAACCCCCTCATGTGAGCTCATCTTTGCAGTTACCCGAGAGAAGAGACTAGACCAGGAGAAAGGGCAGACACAGCGCAACGTTCTTCTGTGTAAGGTCTTGGGAGCCCCAGGAGTGGGCAAATCAGCCTTCTTGCAAGCCTTCCTTGGCCACAGCCTCAGGGTGAGAATTGTGGAAGCCCCAACCCCTCCCCGGGAACTCTAGTGGGCAGGAGAAGTACCACAAGAGAACTCTGGGGCCAGCAAGTCAAGCATCTTTTCTGCTGCCCACGCAGGAAGCCAGAGCCCTCCCTGAGAAACCCCCTATGTACGCCATCAATACAGTGCGGGTCAGCGGACAGGAGAAGTACCTGATTGTGAGTGGGGGACATGCTCCTTGTCCTGAAGGGTAGGCCTGTGACACCCCATGTGGCCCATCCTTCCTCCTAATGGGGCTGCCCCAGGGTGGCCCTTGGGCAACCCAGCCTTGGAGAGGACACTTAAGGCCGCTCTTTGTCCCAGCTATGTGAAGTGAATGACAGCCTGCTGGACAGCTCTCTAGACAGCACCTGTGATGTCGCATGCTTAATGTTTGACAGCAGTGATCCCAAGACCTTTGCGCACTGTGCTACCATATACAAGGCAAGTCCTGCCCTGGGGTCCTGTAGTGGGTTCCCAGCTGTAGCCCAGCTAGATAGGACAACAAACTCAGCTCTCATTTTTTTTTTTTTTTTTTTTTTTTTTCCATTACAGCACCATTACATGGATGGGCAGACCCCCTGCCTTTTTATCTCCTCCAAAGCCGATCTCCCTGAAGGTGTTGCCGCAACAGGCTTGTCACCAGCTGAGTTCTGCCGTAGGCACCGGCTGCCTGCCCCAGCCTCATTCTCCTGCTTGGGACCAGCCCAGCCCAGCACAGATGTCTTCACTCAACTTGCTACCATGGCCACTTTCCCGTGAGTATACCTACCACAGCCTTAGTGTGGGGTAGCTATCCCAGTCTCATCTAGGTACAAAGGTGTCAGAGCTTTAGGGTGGGTCCTATGGCCCAGAGAGCTATGCTGGGTGTCCTCCTCTGGCTTAGCCTCCGGCTGCTTGGGTCCCGGGTTTTTTAGCATTGGGCTTTTAGTACATGCCTTGAACATTTGTCTTTCCACAGACACCTGGTCCACACAGAGCTGCACCCCACCTCCTTCTGGCTGCGAGGAATGCTTGTGGCTGTTGGGACTGCGGTGGCCGCTGTCCTTAGCTTCTCACTCTACAAGGTCCTAGTGAAGAGCCGATGATGAAGGACCCATGAGCCTCTCCTGACCCAGGCACAGCACACTGTGGTGCCTTGTGAGGTCCCATACTGTAGAGGAGTATGGGCTTTCAGCCTGGTGGTGTAATGGCTGTGTGGCTAGAGTCCCCGGGACTGATGTGGGGTACCTGCTCAGGGACTTGGTGTCTAAACCTTCATGTCCAAAAATCTGTTGTCCTCTAACAGGGCTGTGTTTTGCCCTGTCCCGCTGAGCCTGGGGGCACAGGTGGCAGGTGTAAGGCCTTGGTCTTAAAGGGAGTATTGTGTATTAGGGGCTGGGCTGTGGGGGAGGTGGCCAGTGACCAGGACCTGGAGTTCTCAGGGTGCTTCCTCCTTCCTGGCTTTGCAAAGTCAGTGGGCATGGGGCCAAGAGGTTTTGGCTGAATCGGGGAGGGGCCTGATAGTCACAGAGTTCCCCACCTTTCTGTCTAGTGTCAAGCCTTATCCACACTCCAGCTATAGAGCAAGTGGAATTGAGTTTCCTGATTAAACTTCACTTGTTTCCATCTTGGCTTTTGACTTCTCAAGGCAGCTTTTTTTTTTTTTTTTTTTTTTTTATTATTGCTTGTTTTTATGTGTCTGAGTGTTTTACCTGAATATATTTAAGTGCATTTGGGTGTGTGCCAGGTGCCAGTGCAAGCTAAGTGGGTGTGTCAAATTCCTCTGGAACTGTAGTTAACTGATGATTGTAAGCCACCATGTGGATGTTTGGAACAAACCCAGGTCCTTGCAGGAGCAGCAAGTGCTCTTGCCCATCAAGCCATCTCTCCAGCTCCATGAAGATGGCTTTTCTTCATTCAATCTAAATGTGACTTTGTCTTTGTGTGGGTTGCAAATGTCACTTGATCCTTCTGTCTCTCCCTGTTCCTGGGTCCCGATCCTGAGATCTTACTAGACACAGAGATTTAATTGCTATGGAAGATCCAGTTGGGGTCTGCTGTCCAGTAATGTCACTATCCATCAGTGTGTATCTCTGTGTGTTTGTGACAGATCCAATCCACATGTCCATTTCTTCCCTGGGAATGTAGCTTCTGTGTTGTGGGTTCATTACCCCAAACTTCAGCCCAGTCAGCTTGCCTCTGGCTGAGCTGCAAACCTGGCTTTATGTGCAGCCTGCCTCTGAGAACCTAGGCCTTACGCACAGCCTGGCTGTTACAAGTAAGGGACAGCCACAGATCTCAAGCCTGGCCAGACGCAAGGGGGAGAATGACTGCTGGGCTCAGAGTTGTTCTTTTAACGTGGCCTACCGCCAAGGACACCCAAACAGGAGTCCACACATTCAAATAACCAGTGTGTGGGCAGGTGGGTACTCCTCTGCCCAAGAATGTCTACCTAATGGGGATCCCTGAAAGGTAAGGCCCCTCCCCTCTGCTAACGTCCCAACTTACTGGTCTTACATTCCCACTAAGCATCTGGGCAGGATGCTGTATTCCCTACGGAGGCTCATCAGGCAGGAATAACTGCCGTAGCATCTCTGCAGCAGCAGATTCTGTTTTTTGAGTTGATACTTGGAAAGGTTGCCATGGTTACACTATCCATTAGTCGGTTACCTTCACTGTCCTCTGGAGCAAATCCCCTCCCTTATTCAAGCTGCAGTCCTACCTTGAGACAGCTATCCTTGGGTCTTTTTTTGAGTATCCCTGTCTTGAATTCTTTACTGGAGGTCCTACTGTCTTAAATCCAGTGCGGGGGGACTTGGTTAGGGCTCCCGGGCTTAGCCATGAGCAGGGGCAAGGGTGTCAGTCTTAGTCTGAGCAGTGGCAATGCCTTGCAGACTGGTGCCTGAACTGCATTGTGGGTCCTGGGCTTCTTTGCTGGAACAGTGCAAAATAAGGACAAGTGCGGCTACTGCAAGCAGCTCCAGCTCAGGAGAAAGTCAGTGCGATTGGGGAACAAATGGACCTTGACCTCCTGGGGATGGGTCACATGCATATTTTTAGTCAGGAGACGCTTCCTAGAGGAGGTAATAAACATACAGAAACCAGAAAGGCTGCCTAAGAGGGATATTGGGTGCTGCAGGTTCCCAGCTATAGCCTCCTGGGAGAAGCTTCCGCAGCACGCAGTGCAAGAACTGCACGCAGGCAGTGGTTCTGGGTTGAGCTCTTCGATGGGGGACGGTTCTACTCAGGATGTGAGTAGAGTCAGGGCAGTGCTGTGCGCGTGTAGGGTACGCGCGTGCTCCGGATCTGTGTGCGCGCTCGCGTGCGCGCGCGGGGCTGGCATCTCGGTGACGGTGTGACGCTGTCTGAGCTCGGTGCGCGCAGAGCAGAGCGGGCGGGCGGAGCGGGCCGGCCGGGGCGGAGCGGAGCGGTCCGCAGAGCAGCCCCTCCCGGCCTCGGCCGACCCCCGGCCCTCGGCCCGGCTCTATGGACAGGAGCTCGCTGCTGCAGCTCATCCAGGAGCAGGTGCGTGGTGGGTGGGAGCTGGCATTGCCTTGGCACCCTTCCAGCCGGTGAGGGGCTCAGGGGGAGGGACCATGTTCGCAGAAGGCCCTTCCAGGCAGCCGCCTCCAAAACCCCCCTTTCTGCACGACCTTGGCCTCTGAGATGAGACTCCGGACCCTAGGGAAAGGTCCGGCTTCATCGGGTTTTCACAAAAAGCTGGGGAAGGAGGGTGGTGTTCCTTGGACCTAGGTCCTCCCCCTTTCTAGGACTGGTAGGGTGAATATGAGGTGGTAGAGCATCCAAACCAGGCACCTTGCCCTGCCAAGGCCTGGGAAAAAGCTGGTTCTAGCAAACAGGCACTGACTGCCACAAAGGTCCAGCCTTCCTAGCCAGCCTGTCTCAGCCCTGTGGCTGGGGGTTGGCCCACCCTCTACTCCCCCACCACAGCAGCTGGATCCTGAGAACACAGGCTTCATCGGTGCGGACACCTTCGCTGGTCTGGTACACAGCCATGAGCTGCCCCTGGACCCCACCAAGTTGGACATGTTGGTGGCTCTGGCTCAGAGCAACGAGCGGGGCCAGGTCTGCTACCAGGAGCTGGTGGACCTGGTCAGTGCCATGGTGTGTGGGCAGCAGGGGAGGGCCCCAGGCCTGGTCAAGCACAGCACCCTGATTAAAGCCGGGTGGGCACGCAGCTTTTTACTGGGTAGGGCTTACAGACCTGGGCAGCGTGGAACAGAACCTCAGACTGTTGGCCACACAGCCAAATAGGACAGGCTTCCACAGGAACAGTGCTGTCACCCACTCTAAAACTCCTGCCCTTCAGATCAGCAGCAAGCGCTCCAGCAGCTTCAAGAGGGCCATTGCTAATGGACAACGGGCGCTGCCCCGGGACGGACTGCTAGATGAGCCAGGCCTGGGCGTCTACAAGCGGTTTGTGCGATACGTGGCCTACGAGATCCTGCCCTGTGAGGTGGACCGCCGCTGGTACTTCTACCGGCACCGCAGCTGCCCGCCCCCCGTGTTCATGGCCTCTGTCACCCTTGCCCAGGTGGGCCTGCCCACATGCTGCCCCAGGGCCTCCTGAGTCCCTAGTCATGACCAGCTCTAACACTAGTGTCCCCAGATCATCGTGTTCCTGTGCTACGGGGCACGCCTCAACAAGTGGGTGCTCCAGACCTACCACCCGGAATACATGAAGAGCCCTCTGGTGTACCACCCGGGACACCGTGCTCGCGCCTGGCGCTTCCTCACCTACATGTTCATGCATGTTGGGTAAGTGACCCCCAGCCCCTGCCCGTTGACTCTGAAGGCTTAACTCCCCCACAGAAGAGGGGTTGCACTGCCCGAGGGGGTCTGGGAGCAGGCAGGGCACACATCCTACCAACCCTCCGCAATGCTCCTTTGTGGCCAGGCTGGAGCAGCTGGGGTTCAACGCCCTCTTGCAGCTGATGATTGGGGTGCCCCTGGAGATGGTACACGGCGTACTTCGCATCAGCCTGCTCTACCTGGCAGGTGTGCTGGCAGGTGAGACAAGCACGCCAGTGGGTGGGTCCCCGTTTACTTCGCTTGGTGAAGTGAGGGCCAGCTGTGCCCTTACCTCTCCCTTTGCCCACAGGCTCCCTGACTGTCTCTATCACAGACATGCGCGCCCCTGTGGTAGGGGGCTCTGGAGGGGTCTATGCCCTGTGCTCAGCACACCTGGCCAATGTTGTCATGGTAATGGGACTGCCCTCCTGGGGAGGCGGGAAGGGGCCCCCTGGACACGCTTCACAGCCTGTCTGCCTGCCCCCATCAGAACTGGGCTGGGATGCGGTGTCCGTACAAGCTGCTGAGGATGGTGCTGGCTCTGGTGTGCAGTGAGTAGTGGGGCAGGTGGGGCGCTGGGAGGCCCTCCTCCTGCAGACGGGGCCCCTCCCACCTGTTGCTCCCTCTGCAGTGAGTTCCGAAGTGGGCCGGGCTGTGTGGCTCCGCTTCTCCCCGCCACTGCCTGCCTCAGGTCCACAGCCCAGCTTCATGGCACACCTGGCTGGTGCAGTGGTAGGTGTAAGCATGGGCCTTACCATCCTTCGGAGCTATGAGGAGCGCCTGAGGGACCAGTGCGGCTGGTGGGTGGTGCTACTTGCCTATGGCACCTTCCTGCTTTTCGCCATCTTCTGGAACGTCTTTGCCTATGACCTGCTGGGTGCCGATATCCCCCCTCCACCATGACCTGCTCCCTAGGGCCATATGGCTAGAGCCTGGCCTGCAGTGGGTCAGCCACCAGGTGGGCCTGCATGTCTGCCCTCTATGAATGGACCTCTCAGCTGCTTTTCCCCACAGGGGCAGGCAGGCCCTGTGATCCCCCAGGTTGAGGCCAAGTCTTTCCGAAGACCTTGCTGCCCCTCCCAAGGCCTTTCCGGGGGGAGGGGTGCTACTAGGCCAAGGCTGGGTGGAGGTCCTTGAATGTGACCCTAGAGGAGACCCCCCTCCTTCCCCACAGACCCCCAGGACTTGCAGTCTGAGCCTTTTTGGAGAATGAATAAATATTTTACACAGCACTAGGTAGCTGTCCTGGGGCTCTGCAAGCTTGTCTGCCCCTTCACCCAGACTGTATGGGACACCTCCCCTCCAGGATGGTCTGTACTCCCTTCTCCCTTGAAGCTCTGCACCTGTCATGAGGTGGTGGTGGTTTTACTCCTCCTAGCTAGGGCCAAAAGAGTCCACACAGGGGCACTTGGGAAAAGACTGTGGACTTCCAGGTCAGGCCAAGTTCAGCAACGGTTTATTGTGCTCCAAGAGCTTCCAATCTCTTGTTCTTTCAGCCTCCCTTCCAAAGGCAAGCCCACGGCAGAGGCAGGTTCACTTGGCCTGGGTCCTGTAATTCCTGGCAGGGGAGGCCTAGTTGGGGTGAAGTTCAGGAGTGGGTCCAGGTATATAGCTTCTGCCCCATAGTCTGCAGTGCCGTCTCGTCTCCACAAGATGAAGCGTCTACAGCCTTAAGGCACTCACTAGTGAGGACCACAAGGGTTCTGGGGTCGAGTTACTAGCCACTTGAACCCTGATGGGGTTCTGGGTGACGGCCCAGACCTCAGCAACTGGCTCACCTTGGCTCAGAGATTACAGTGCATTCTTGCCCCAGGGACACAAGCAGCAAAAAGTGCTTGAGTGTGTACTGCAGGCTTAGCAAACTAGGCACTGTGTCCAAAGCCTCTTCGTATACAAAAGCGGCTCCTTCAGAAACCCCTGCCGCCAGAACCACTGCAAGGAGTGACGGGCGGGGGGGGGGGGGGGGGGGGGGGGGGAGGGCTGGGGATAGCTTCTTTGAGCTAAACCTCCTAGAATCCCCACCCAACTTGGGGGGAAAAAAAAAGTTCCCTACTCACTCGAGGCAGTGCCAGAAACCAGGCAGCGAAGTTTGACTGCGGGGCGCACATCGGCAGAAAGCCGAGTTCTGCTCCTCCGAGTTCGGGGTGGGGGGGGTTGGCAGCCAAAAGCTGACGCAGCAGCGGCTAGAAATGGCCTATCTACAGACTATGGGGTCAAAGGGTCTTGGTGCAGCCGCTCTCCAAGGAAACCTCCTGGCCCCGCCCTTGAAGAAGCTCCTCCCTATGACCGCAAGAAGGGGACAGTCCAGCCGCACACCCGCAGCTTCCTCTATAGCAACCGCAGCAGGTCCTTTCGTGTCAACGTGTCACGTGCTTGCTTCTCAGCCATTAATGGCCGCGGGCTGCTCCTCCCGATTCCCGGGGAAGCCCCGCGAGGGCGGTCTGACCTATTGGCCTCCCTCCCTCTCCTTCCCTCAGTTCCGCCGTCCTACCAGCGGTCCAGACGCTCCCAGACTCCCGTGTAAGGCCGCGCTCGGTGCGCCCCTTCCCAAGGACCGCTGCCACGTTCGCTTGGAGTGGGCAGGAGGGCGGGACTTGAAGGCCAAGGGGGCGGAGCCTTGGACTGACTAGTGAGGGGTAGGCTGGTTACTGTGGGGCGGGGCCGGTAGAGAGCGGGGCCGCAGCACAACGCAGAGCTTTGCGAACCAGCTCCCTAGCCGCGAGGCTCCGCCTTTGCTCACGTGTCCTCATGCCAGCTCCGCCCCACGCCGGAAGTTCCGGTGGCGGATCGCCGATCGGGCGGAGCTGATCGCTGCGCGGGCTGCGAGATCTAGGTGGCCGGGCGCGGAGCCCAAGCCGTGCCGCGCGGCGCCATGAAGGGCAAGGAGGAAAAGGAGGGCGGCGCGCGGCTGGGCACTGGCGGCGGCAGCCCTGATAAAAGCCCGAGTGCGCAGGAGCTCAAGGAGCAGGGGAACCGGCTCTTCGTGGGCCGCAAGTACCCGGAGGCGGCGGCCTGCTACGGCCGCGCCATCGTGAGTGCGGGGGGCGGGGGCGGGGGCGGGGCCCGATGTGCCTCCCTGTTCTGTGATTCCGGGCTGATTTCTGGCAGCGGGGACTCGAAGCCTAGCTTGTCCCCCCGGCCTCCGAATGGCAGTTCCCGAGCCCAGGGCTGGTTGACTGGGAACTGGCGAGTGGGTGCTTGGTTGAGGCAGGCTAGGATAACACCAAGAACCCTTGCCCCTTGAGGCTCCCATGCCCAAAGCCAGGAGAGAGGTTCTGGGAGATTTTCACAAAAGCAGTTGGAGTCAAAAGAGCACAACACAGGGTCCAGAGATCTGACAATTCGGATATCTCCAGTTTCCCGATTCCAGCCATGGGCCCCAGAGCTGGAGCATTACCCGATCGTTAGCTTTCGGCTTGCTAGGTGAGAGGGGTCCAGATGAGCACACACTCTTTGTTACCTGGCCTTGGTCTCCAGACCCGGAACCCACTTGTGGCAGTGTACTACACCAACCGGGCCCTGTGCTATCTGAAGATGCAGCAGCCTGAACAAGCACTTGCTGACTGCCGGAGAGCCCTGGAGCTGGATGGGCAGTCTGTGAAGGCGCACTTCTTCCTTGGGCAGTGCCAGCTAGAGATGGAGAGTTATGATGAGGCCATTGCCAATCTGCAGCGAGGTGGGCTGACAAGATGCCAGGTTGTGGGCACCATGGGGCTAGGATTGCTGACAAATGTAACCTACTAAAGTGTCCACTCCCCCAGCCTATAGTTTGGCCAAGGAGCAACGACTCAACTTTGGGGATGATATTCCTAGTGCCCTTCGCATTGCTAAGAAGAAGCGCTGGAACAGTATTGAGGAACGTCGCATCCACCAGGAGAGTGAGCTGCACTCTTATCTCACCAGGCTCATTGCTGCTGAGCGAGAGAGGTGGGTCCCGCCCCCAACAGGCTACTCTCTCAGGTTGACAGTGAGTCATCAACACAAGTGTTTATTGAAGGACAGCATCTGGCACAAATGGGAAGCCCAGGAGGAAAGAGGCCTGAGATGGGGAGGGCTCGGTCCTTTTCCTGGTCAGGGACATTGCTGACTGGCTTCTGGTTAACACCCAGGGAACTGGAAGAGTGTCAGCGGAACCATGAGGGTGATGAAGATGATGGCCACATCCGTGCCCAGCAGGCCTGCATTGAGGCCAAGCACGTGAGGGTGCCCCTAGTCCACATGTGGGTCATTGTGTGTGTGTTTTTGTGTGTGGCATGGAAAGTGCCCCAACCTATGGTGGATTCTGTTGGCCCATGCATGACATGAGTGCCCTGGTGGACATAGGGTGTGTGTGTCTGTGTGGAGGAGATATGAGTTGCCCACACATGGCACTCAACTCTGCAGGATAAATACTTGGCAGACATGGATGAGCTCTTCTCTCAGGTGGACGAGAAAAGAAAGGTGAGTATTCCTTTAAGCCATGGGCAGGCGCTGTCCAGTGACTCCCTTTCCCAGTTGCAGACAGTCTCTCCCATTATGCTGTAGAAGCGAGATATCCCTGACTACTTGTGTGGCAAGATAAGCTTTGAGCTGATGCGGGAACCCTGCATCACACCCAGTGGTATCACCTATGACCGGAAGGACATTGAGGAGCACCTACAGGTGAGGGTCTGTGGTGCCTTGGGCCCAGGATCAGGGGCACGCCCATCCCGTTGGACACTCTGACTCTGTTGTTGTTGCAGCGTGTGGGTCACTTTGACCCTGTGACCCGGAGCCCTCTGACCCAGGAACAGCTCATCCCCAACTTGGCCATGAAGGAAGTCATTGATGCATTCATCTCTGAGAACGGCTGGGTAGAGGACTACTGAGGCCCCATGTCCTACCTGGCACCCTGGCCCAGGAGGGTCTGGGGACAGAAGCTCCAGTCCCTGTATATAGTTTGAGTCCCTGGGCCTGCCCCCATCAGTCCTCCTGATGGGTTCTGAACTGCTCCCCTTCTCGGCATACCCCTTGCTGGGCCATGAGCCTCCCTTGTCCCCCTTCTGGGCTGGAAAGTGGGTGAGGGTGGGCTGAGGTTGCTGCTGCTGCCACTGTCCTGTAATAAAGTCTGTGAGCACTACATTGGCATGTGCTGGTGCAGGGGGCTTGCCAGCTGCCTGTTTGGCTAGCCAAGGAAGGTAGATATGAAGACGCTGGTGTCCAGATTGAGTGTGGCATGCCACCACCTGTCAGGGAAGTACAGCACCTGGGAGGAAAGAGTGCAAAGATTGGCCGGGGCTTTTTGGGTTGGCCCAACCCCCACCTACCAGCCACTGACTTCACCAGCCTGGATGGTACATTCCAGGGGCCGAGCTGATGGGACTAGGGATGGGTATATTTCCAGGAGCCAGGCCAATGTGGTCTTGTTGGGGTGGAACTCTGGTGTCTTCTCAGGAGGGTAGAGGAACCAACGCTGGAGGCAGGGGTGTAAAGTCACTCTTGTGCGCTCTGGACTACAGAGCGCACAAACTTTAACTCCCATCCTTGTACTAACCTTCCGACCATAGATCACCTCTGAGAAGCCAGGCCCATGCCAGTGGAAGGGTACCCCAGATCCAGCCCCTGTGGGATCAGTTGTGAATAGCTGATGAACGAAACATAGGTGGGCTTCCCCAACTCTGTTTGGAAGGAGTACCCACCTGCAATCCCAAAGCTGTAAGCAGGGATGGTTCCCAGTAGACGAAATGGAGGCGGAGAATAATGCTGGAATAGTGGTGCCCACTCAGTAAAGTTGTTGTCTCCAAAAAAGTACAGGGTGTCTGCCAGAGGAGATGAGAGTCCAGAACACTGCAGCAGTGGACGGGGGTAGAGGGGCCACTCCCCCTGCTGCCCAGGTCTGGCTCACCATTGCCCAAGGATGTAGGATCCTGGGGGTACAGCAGCTGCTCCACATACTCTTGGAAAGGCAGGTCCACTGCAAGAAGTGTCAGTCAGGACTAGTCAGTCCTGCCTTTGGGGTGCTGGCAAGCAGGCAGGCCTTGGGCGTGACAGCTCACCTTTCTGGTAGGAGTAGGTGTTGGCTGTACTCAGACGAACAACTTTGTCTCCAAAGGAGGCTAGCAGGTTTTCCCGGGAGCATAAGGCCCGGAACCTCTGGGAATGGAGGATGAGAGAACTGAGCACCTGGTCAGTCAGCACCAGCTGCCCACGTGGCTAGGAATACTCACCGAGTTGTCCGTGAGTCCCTGCAAGATGACTGGCTTGAGGAAAGCATAGCTGAGGGAGAAAGGGCAGCTTGTTGTATGGAGGTGGCACCCTATAGGGCCCCCTTCTGTATGGGTAGGCAGTGAGGGTATGACCGCTGCAGCCAAAGACCATGCTTGGGGGTATGCCTAGAGACCTGGGGGCAGGGACACATACTGCTGCATGAATTCGGAGTACGTGAGGTGTGCTCTGCGTTCCACCGTGCAACGCTCCTCCTCGACTGCTCCTGCAGTCCCCATCCCACTCTGCCGCCTGCGGGGGGAGGGGGGAGACAATGGGTCAAGTTTAGTCTGCCGGGGCTTTGAGCTCAGGCTCCCTCCTGCCGCCCATTCCCTGAAGCTCACCATCCCCCTTCGCCAGAGCCATGCAGAACCACAGTCACCGTGGTCCATAGTACAAAGAATGAAAGGGGCCCTAGCCGTCCGGCCGCCGCCATGAACGTGCGGATGCAGGCGCGCAGCACGCTGGGAGTTCCGTCGACACTTGCGTAACCACGAGCCATTGGCTTACCGCCCGACTGCTGTAGCCACATGCAAGCAGCAGGCCGCCCGGCCATGGGATCCTCCTTTAATACACACGCGCGCGCCTACACAGATAGACACACTCAAACACACACTCACACACCATCCCCCCCTTCAATTTCCTCAAGGGAGAGGGAAAACTGTTGAGCAGCCATTGACTACTGCGGGTTACCGTGGCTACAGCGCCCCTACCGGAAGTTCCCTCCTGCTAGGAAGTTCCCACCTAAGACGCAATCAAAGTGACAAGTGGCCAAAGAGCAGCTCCTGCGTTTTATTAGGTTACTAGGTTGCAGCCACCTTCCATCCTGGCACATGGGATGGGTAAGAGGCTGTGGGTCTAGTCGGGTGGACATCAGCGTCAAGCTGAGGAAGCGTCAAGCATCAGGCTCAGGGAAGGCCAGATCACGAGTATTCGCAGAGATGGCCGCAGCCTGCAGGGCACTGGGAGCTGCCTTCCAGCCATTTCATGATGTGTTGAAGATGGCCACCATGACTGCAACCTTGACACCACACAAACAGACCTTTAACCACGTGATGGCAGACAGCACACATGCTGGCACAGCGGTGGCACCTGAGAATGGGAGAGCTGTTCAGCTGGGGAGCTCATGGGTGCCTCCCTCCCACCCCCCACCCCCACCGGCCCTGCCGCTGCTGCACCTGTCGCAGACCCAGCCTCGGCTGCTCATGGGCCGCTTGCAGTGACTGCAGTTGACATGCAGGGTGGTGGAGGCTTGGTTGAGGCAGCTGACTGCCCTGCTGGTGCTCAGCTTCACCACTTCATTGGACACATTCCAGAGGCAGAAGCGCTGCAGCAGGTCGATGTAGGACGTGTACCAGTGCTCCTGGGGGAGGGGACAGGCTCAGGTTAGGACTTCCGGGTAAACTGGGGTAGGGGCTATGGTGGGAAAGGAACAGGCTCAGGTGAGGGGACAAGCAGCTAGTCCAGGGAGACCCTCCCTGGCCCACAACACACCTGGGTCTGCTCGTCAATGTCCTTGCGCACTCTCTCACCCAGCACGATGAGGACAGACACAGCCATCTGCACATCGCCCTGCTCAGCATAGAAGCGCAACATGTCCTGGACCAATACACTGAAGAAGTCGGGCGGCAGGCGGCTGTCGTAGAGCGCGTGTGAGACAGAGAGGAGAGAGGAGGAGGAGTCCACCGGCGCCAGCGAAGCTGAGTCCGCCTCATTGCCACTGACATGCGGAGAGTCAGCCTTGTCCTGCAGGTGCTCAGGCCCGGAGGGTGTGTCCACAATCTCGTGACGTAGTGGGAAGGCCTCCTGTGGCAGCACATATTCAGGCTCCTCGGCTGGGAGGCGGGGGTGAGGAGAGATGGTCCTGAGCCTAGGCTCCCCGCTCTATCAGCTGCTACTCTCAGAGGCATGTTCTGGGTCTGGCCCCTCCCTACCATTCCATCTCACCCAGCCTCCACTCACGGTGCACATGTTCTGCGTCCAGTGGGTACAACTCATCCTCTTCTCCTTCTACATCACCCAGCAGGTAGTCAGCAGGCACATCGCTCCCCTCAGTTTCCTCATTATCTGCCCAGCAGGGAAGGGAGGTCATTCAGGGAGTGGCTCCCTGGCCCTTTCCCCATCCACATCCCAGCCTACCCTCATTGGTGATGAGCGTAGCTGAAGAATCAAGCAGAGCTGTGTCACTCCGTGTGTCTCCTTTGCTGCGATCCAGCCGTGTCTCACTGCCCAGCCCTGGGCCCATATCCTTCAGATTGAAGCTAGAGGTAGAGAAGGTTGTGGGTAGCCAGGCCCCGGCAGTCCACACTGGAGCAGGGGCAGGAAGTGGCCAAGGATCTACCTGTTCATGAGTGGTAGGCCACAGGAGCTGCCTTTGCCGACGCTGTGGTTGAGATTGGCAGAGGGCACCAGGCCAGGGCTACAGTAGATAATCCGTAGCATGGTCCATGTCTGTGCCACCTAAGAGCAGGCACCAACCACTCATGAGTCCTGGGCACCTGGCTGCCCCTATCTCCTAAGCAGAATCATATACCAATCCATGGCCTGACCCATCACCATGGGGGAAACTGTGGCACATGGAAAAGGCAGTTTCCATCCTATATTAGGCAACTGTGAGGCACCTGGTGCTAGGATTAGTAAGGGGACTGATGGAGAGAAGAGAGATGGCATGCAGAAGGCAGTTCCAACACCAAGAGTGAGGCAGAAAAGGAGGCTGTGGGCACTTGACTCCATAGGCCTCCACCCCCACCCCCAAGGATGACCCCAAGGTTTGGGCTAGCTGGTCCATAAAATCTTTACATTGCCAAATACTTTGGCAAAGGCTGGCACTGTGACTGAGCTCAGGGTGGTTGTGGAATGGCACCTCACTACAGTAGCCGTGTCTGACCCAAATCATGACCCCTGGGCCCCCAGCTCAACATACCTGGTTTCGGCCAAGCTCCCGAGCCACTTTGGCATTGTGATCACAGAGCTCGGCTAGTGGCCGACCAGCCAGAGCATAACGTTCAGCTGTTTCCACGAACCAGCTCATGCTGCCACCACCAGACTCTGTCTCAAAGACACTGAGCGCACTGGAAGCCAGGCCAGAAAAAGGTTCAGCAGCGTCTAACTTTCGCTTGAAGAAGATGGGGCGCCGGTCACCAGCATAGGGTTTGCGCCCAGATTCAGTAGCCACCAGGCTCTCCTTGGCTGCAAAGGCCAGATCCCCAAAGAGGCCATAACAGAGGCCCTCAGGGTTGGCACGCTCAACAGGCTGGCTGGCATCCCGAAACAGGTGCTGGCATAATGTGCTGTCTTTGGAACCGGAGAGTAGAAAAGAGGGGTCATGTGGGTGTCGCCAGGCGATGCCTGTTGTGACATCACGGTGCTCTTCAAACATGGCAGCTGGCACGAAGGGCCGGCGTACATCCCATACATAGATGTTGTGGTCCACCATCATGGAGCATGTGGCCAGGTGGTGGCGGCACTCAGGCCGCCATTTGACTCGGGCCACTGACGCGATGGTCTGCACGCAGTGCATCTCCTTGGCACGGTGTGTGGTCATGTCCCAGACCTTTACCATCTTGTCACGTCCACCTGTGGCCAGCCAGCCCCTGTGCGAGAAGGTCCCACTCAAGCTCTCAGTGACCTCTCTTGGGGGAAGGGAGACCCTGCCACGCCCCAATGTTTCTTTTAGCCTCTTTTAATGGCTCCCTTATCCCCATACCACACCTGTCCTCTGGGTGCCAGTCACAGCAGAAGACAGGCCCATTGTGGGCTGTGAACATCCTCTCACATCGGTCAGGTCGGCGGATGTCCCAGAGCTGTACGTTGCCATTCTCAAAGGTGGAGGCAAAGGTGAAGTAGTCACGGATACTGAACTGCACATCCCGCACGCTCTCAGACTGGCCTGTGGGCATGCATCAGCAGAAGCATAAGTGAGGGGGCTGGCCCCCAGGGCACGGGGGAGCCCTTGGAGTAGCTGGAATGGTGTCGCTCACCAGCCCGCAGCCAAGCCAGGAAGCACAGAGGACTGAGGAGACATCACCAGAATCTGCCTAGGCCCGAGAGAGCATGCCAGGTAGTTTCTGCACAAACTTCCAGGGCTCTGTTCCCTGGATTCTGCACAGGCAAAGCTGTATGTAGACCTGCCTCAGAAGGACACATGTGAGCCCTGGGGGTATAGGCGCCCAGCCTACCTGGCTGTCACACTTCCCCGGGGACCAAGGCCTATGGAAGACCCAATGAGTGGAAGAGTCTGTCTCATTCTCTGCTTAATACTCCACCAGCTGCCTAGTTAGCCCCAAAGGACCAAAGAGCTCCGAGACCATATTCACCTTAAAAGACCGCCATATCTGGAGCCTCCAGTCTTTCCCTGCCACAGACAGCTCAAGATTGGTCTTAACTCCCAAATTCTCCAAGACCCCCGGGGCTCTGCTTGTGCATCATTTGGTTTCATTAAAGACCAGGGAAAGCTAGCTCAGGGCTGAACACGGCCAGCCAGACCTGCCACGAAAGGGGCCCTGTGTGCTTCCCACCTCACTCTGTCTCCCTGGTCTGAGATTCCTCAAGGTTCTGGTAGATTCACTGCAGTGAAGCAAGCTGAAGCAAGGCGAGGGAAAGGGAGGCTTCGACACTCATAATGCTGTATCTGAAGGCGCTACTTTCCCTATCAGCCACACCCAACAACACCCAGCAGTGCTTGGACTCATCTTTCACTTCGGGCCAACCTTCCTCTTTCAGCGCTGCTCAGCCTCAGGGAGTACATCTGAGGACCTCCAATGAAGCCTGCCTATAAGGTCTAACACCTACCAACACACATATCTACCCCAACCTGCCTCTGTGGGCCTCACCAGAGAAGGTGCTGACAGAGTCCTTCCTTCGGAGGTCAAAGCATTTCATGAAGCCATCCTGAGAGCCGCTGAGCAGCACATGGGCCTCCGTGGGGTGGAAACAGACTTTGTTCACCGTGCGCTTATGTTCTGTGAACAGCTGATCCTGCTTGTTGCGGGACGGCCGGCCTAGGTTCCAGGTAACCACCACACCATTGGTGGCCGCTGTGGCCAGCAGATTCTCGTCCATCTGGTGCCAGACCACATCCGCGCAGCTCAGGTTGAGCGAGGGCTTCCGGCCCACACGCAAATTTAGCTTCTCCACGAACTGCTCCTCCTCAATGGCATAAATCTTGAAGATGCTTCGGCCTGCCACAACAACCTGGGCCGCATCTCGGCACACACTGATGGCATTGGCTGGTGCATCCAGGTGGCAGTGCATGGTTCGGCCTGTCAGTGCACTGCCACTCAGGGCTGTGGTAACTCGGGACATCTTTTCCATGACTGCACAGGTATCAGCGGCGGAAGGTCAGTGAAGTATGCTGGCCCGGTCAACCATGGTGTCCTAACAGTTCGGGTTCGGTCCTCTCGAACTTTCGGCCTGCCATGGTCCATCAGCCTATCATCATCTCAAGAAAGTTCAGTTTCACTGGAGTTCTCCAGAAGGCTCCATGACTAACCTGAAGTTCGTCAGCATCATGTCTGACTTTCCCAGATTCTATGCGGTTAATCCTCCATCAGTGAGATCAGTAAATCGATCCCAGGGGTGGGATGGGGGTGAGGGAGAGGGGCTTCTGCCCTCACAGTTATCCCCGTGCTTCCGAGGATTGCGGGGCTTCCAAGAGAACGAAAAACCGAGAGGAAAGGGTAGAGGAGCTGGACGGGTCCAGAGGACTGAATTCAAAGACCTTGGGAGGCAGAAGAGACGCTACAGCAATAAGTACAGGTATCTGGTTGCACCGGGCAACGGAAACTGCGGGACCTGAACCAGGTGCTGGGAAAACCTCTGCCCCGGTGGCACTCCAGTCATTTACCGAAAGCACAGTGTCGCTCAGTTACCGTACCGGAAGAGACTCAGCTATTTCCCCGCCCATCACCGGAAGCCCTTTCTTATTGTCATCCCGCCGGAAGTGAGCAGGAACTCTTTTTCCTTACCATAAAGGTTCCGTGTCAGCAAGCGGCACTTTGGTCGAGCGAATGGACCAGAATTGGCTCTGCAGGCTCCCTGGTTCTTCCTTGGTGATATGTCCGCTTTTCTTTATTTGTTTGGTTAGTTTTTTTATGATGCTGAAAATAGAGCCCGGGAAGTCTAATGCAAGACAAGTTACCGTTGGGCTATGTTAACCAGCCCCAGTTTATTTTAATCTTAGTATCAGTACTTAAACCTCTCCTCCGTTGGAGGAGTCATTTTCTAAGCAGATCCTGAGTTCCACCGCTCTGCCCCAATGCCTTACCCTACCCTCAGCCTCCCCTGCGGAACTCAGGAGCCACTTCCTGATGAATCCTGGGCCCATCATTCCCCTGATCTGAACCCAGAACAAGCAGCCTGGCACCTTTTCTACACAAGGTTTATATTGCACAGTGAATAAGTCCTAGACGGCCCTAACCGTCCCGCCTCATCTGCAGCAGTACCTTTCTTGGCTCTTCTCAGTGTGCTTCTATCCCAGCTTCCTTCCCCCTGAGCACTCTTCCTCTTCCACAGTTTCAGACGCTATATGTTACCCCTGCAAAACAAGTCTCCTTTACAACCTTCAGCACTTAGCTCAAATGCCTACCATCTTAGACCATCCCTGCCACCCCAATCTAATGTGGCCTCCTTTGTCTACTGTGGATTTTGTCTATTTTGTGTGGTTGCACCTGTGTTGGTACTTTCAGGGCCTTTCAGCCACTTCTGTCAGTGGCTGGGTTTAGTCTCAGTTGTAAGAGACTGGTATTGGCTCTGGATCCCCAAGACCAAGTTATCAGCACAAAGGAGATTTATTTGTGCCAAAGGAACAAAAGGCAGGGAATAAGAGACCAAAATAAGGGATAGAGTACCAGGGAGAGGGGGAAGGGAACAGGAAGAGGAGGCAGAGATATTTGTCCCGGCGGGGACAAAGGACTGCCTCTGGATAGAAAGGAGACAGACATGGCTCATAGGCAAATGATATAGGTAAAGGTAAAAGGAGGAAACCCCGTGTTAGGATGAGGTGTTTAATTTTGATTGGTTTACTTAATTAGTTAATTAGGTAAGCCAAAAGGGGCTTTTGATTGCAAGACTGCAATACTTTGATAGCTGAACCTTAGTGGTGAGTCTCAGGAGGAGGAAGTGGCCAAGTAAGTGAGGAGGAAGTGGCCAAGTAAGTGAACAGACCTCGGTGGGTAGCTTTCGGAATGTGACCTAACAGTTTTTAGCAAGGCAGAGGGGATTTGGAAGAGGGAAAAGCCTGTGAGAGCCCCATTTTCAAGCTGGCTAGAGTCTGCTTATTAGTTGCCCTTTTTCTTGGAGTGGGCACAGTTTTTGTTTTTGTTTTGAGACAGGGTTTCCCTGTATAGCCTTTGTTGTCCTGGACTCATTTTGTAGAACAGGCTGATCTCAAACTCACAGAGATCTGCCTGCCTCTGCCTCCTAGAATGCTGGGACTACAGGCGTGTGCCACCACGCCCGGCTCAGGCGCAGTAGTCTTGATCTTCTGGCACAATGTGATCTTTTATTTGTTTATTTATTCTTTATTTGTGTGTGTGCTTGTCTGAGTTTTTTGTTTGTTTGTTTTGGGTTTTGTGTTGTTTTTTGAAACAAGGTTTCTCTGTGTAGCCTTACCTGTCCTGGACTCACTGTATAGACTAGATTAGTCTCAAACTCATATATATCTGCCTGCCTCTGCCTGCCAAGTGCTGGGATTAAAGGCCTGAGCCACCACCTCCTGATTCCTGTGTTTTGAATTGCACTATTGTGCAATCAGTTTTCCTCAGAGGCCAGAGGCCATCAGTTCCCTGGAATTGGAGTTTAAGCATCTTAAAGTCACCTGCTGTGGGTGCTGGGCACTGAACCTAGATCTTCTTCAAGAACAGTAAGTGCTCTTAACTACTGAGCCATCTATCCAGTATCACTGCACTCTTTAGGGCATTACAACCCCTCACTTAGCCAAGGATAAGACTCTTTGCTGCTGCTCTTGAAGGATGGTGGGCAAGATACTACCAGATCCTTCTGAAGGCATATACATCTTGACACCAGACTCATTGCTCTCTTTTGTGCACTTAGGTATTAGAAAACCTTTGTCAGTCAGTTGCTAAGGTTCCAGTCCAGCCCTGGGCCACCAGCCTCTACATGCTCATGGAAAGAAGCAACTTTGATGAGTTGAGAGACACAGGAGAACCCAGAGACCTGGGCCATCCAGGACATATTTAACCATTACAACTTGGTTGAGTGACCAAAAAACAACCCAGACTCATGTTTGTACAACTTTTTAATATATATTTTTATAAACAGGTCACGTGATAAAATAGCACAAGAAACACTTACCAAATATAAGGTTATATCTTCCGCATATACAGGAGAATGAGGTCGTTATGTACAATAAGAAAATGATTTTAGGGGTTGGTTGGTTTTGTTTGTGTCCCTCTCTCCCCTTAAATTTTCCTCCTATAGTCATTGCAAATATCACAGCTTCAGTTGCATTAATACTTTGGGCAAATGGACAGCTTCCCCCTCCCTGTTGGGGGATTGTGGGAAGAGGGGCTGAAAAATCTGGCTCCTGACCACTTCAGCCTGGAGCCTCCCCGGCCAACACTTCAGGGGCAAGGAACTCTTTGGGCTGTTGAACTCTTAACTTTTTGTCAACAGCATCTCTCTCTCTCTCTCTCTCTCTCTTCCTCTCTCTCTCTCTCTCTCTCTCCCTCTGGCTCTCTGGGAATTAGTTACTCTCTTCCAACCAGATAGGGGTGTCCCAAGATTGGTTGTGGGGTGCTGTGTCTCCTGGGCTTTCACGGTTGGGAGAGAAGGGGCTCCCAATTCTGTCCTCAGCACTGCCACGTATATGCCAGTGTCCCCCAGGACTTCCAAATGTCTTGGGGTCTGACAAAACATGGTCACAGCCCATTTGGGCAGGCAATGGTTTTGGAGGCTGGGAGAGGTAAAGGAGGACCAGAAAGGCGCCCTCCTTCCTTAGGGTATAAAGGGTGTGCTGGACACTGGAAGATCAGAACCGCTGGTCAGAGCTGACCCTGACCTTTGGCCAGGCCCTCTGCAGAGTCCACCTGAGGAGACCTATCCAGGGTGAAGCACAGTGCTGAGAGGCCTGAGCTCAGCTAGGGGACGGGCTAGAATGGATGGGCTGCTCCCAAGGCCTGACAGCCCTGTGGGTGGCTCCAGATTCGGGTCTGTCAGGTGCCTATTCTGGGGGGATGGGCACCGCTTTAAGCTAATGTTGATTATTACAAGGTCTGTATCGTATCTTCCTAAATCTGTCCCATCCTGGCCAGGGCCCAAAGATCTGTAGACCAAGGGGAAAGAAGAGGATTGGGGTGGGGTGGGGGGCGGTGCACAGAGGACAAGAAGTGACCCATATGGCAACAAGGAAGAAGAGAAGCCATAGGGTCAGGTAGGCATGGGGAAATTGGGCTCCTCAGGGGGCCATGGCTTTGGCAGTGGCCTGTGACACCTCATACCCCTTGGAGGGCGCCAGGCGTGGTGCAGTGGAAGATGTTGGAGGCCCTTGGGGCTTTTCCAGGCCCCTGAGTCCAGAGGGACTAATCCCTCCATCCCCTCGGGCCCTGCCCGGGATGGGGGGACAGCAGGGGGAGGCAGAGAGCAGAATGAAGTGGGGAAGGCAGTGAGGGCGTCTGTACTCAAAGCATCCCCCAAAGGACCTAGACCCCCAGAAGGCGGGCGAGTGATGGCGGCGGCTGTGGCATGGTGGAGGGCGGGCGTGCAGTGCGGGCACGAGGGGCATGCACAAAGTCCCCGAGTGTGCGTGCGTGCGTGGGGCTGACCCCTCTGCCTCTTGCCCCAGGCGGGGGATGGAGCAGTGGAGCAGAGGTGCAAGGGATGCACGGGGCGGGGTTTCCCTCAGCTTGCCCCGCCTCCAGCGCAGGGCGGAGAAGTGTTGCTCCCGCAGGGATGGAAGAGGGGCTACTGCCCAGGGCGTGGCCGGTTCCCGCGGCCGGGTTGAAAAGCCTGCGCTATTCAATGACGAGGCAGCGCGGCAGGTGCTGCGAGAAGTACTTGAAGAGCTCGGGTGTGGCTCCAGGGCAGTTGGTCAGCTCCAACTCCTCCAGCTCTTGCAGCTGCACGAGGCCCGATAGCCCTGTGGTGGTCAGGAGCGGGCAGCCTGCAAAGCGCGAGGCATCCAGGCAGCCGCTCAGCAGCTCAGCTCCGCCCGGCGGAAGGGCTGGACTGTGCTGAGTAGGAGGGAAAGGCTGGAGAGGACAGTGGCCTGCTGGGAGCGGGTCCTACAATGGGCTTAACGAAGCGGGACCCGTACGGGGCTTGAGGAGTGGGACTCTGACAGGATGGGTGGAATCTGCATCAGAAAAGGCTGTCTTCCGGAGCGGCCGGGGTGGGTCTGAGCAGGGCGGGGCCTGGCTTGAGTTTGCCCCTCCTCCAACCCGCTACCTGGGACGTGATTTGCTAAAGCTTGAAGTGAATCTGTCTGCCTAAGGGACCCCAACGGGGCGAGGGTCCTAGTGAAGTGGGCGTCACTGCCCACGAGGTATGCAGGGGGTCTCACCTGCTAGAGACAAGAGTCGCAAACTCCTCATGGCTAAGAGGTGCTTCAACCCGAAGTCCTGCACCTGGGCGGGAGTGAGAGGAGGTCGTGTTAACTATTGCCACTTGCCCGGGATCTGCAGCCAGCAGAGGGGCAGGAGGTAGGGGTTCAAAATGAAGGTTTTTTTTTTTCGGTTCCCGCGAGACCTGGAAGCACCCACGAGGGCCTTGGGAAACCCGGAATCGGACTTCGTTTGGCTGCACAGAGGGATCTGAATGGCGCCCAGTGTGGCTCAAGGATTTTCTGTACTGGTGTTCCCCTCCCCCGCCTCCCCGCCCCGCTACCCACCGCTCTCTTTAGTTCCAGATCCCCGGGGCCACGGAGGTACCTGGCAGCACCATCGCAGGTAGAGGCTGCGGAGGGACGACATGGTGGACAGATAGCTGAGGCCAGTGTCCGTGATGCGTACACACCTGCAGTTGCACCAGAGGGGGGGGACTGCCCACCTTTAAATCACTTCACCCAGCCCCACCTGGGTCCCTCCCTCCTTCTCACCAGTGTCCCTAGGGCGAGCCCCTGCCCCACGGTCCCGCTCTTACATCTGCCCTCCCCATCTGGAATATGGCTTTTCCTCCAAGCTATGCCGGAGTTGCTCCGAGTTTGGGCACTCTATTCTCTGCGGCCTTCCCCACCCTAAGAAGCCCGTGGACCGGCACCACCCACTCTAGGCTTCCAGTTCCTGGAGTGTGGGGATGTGTGCACCTGTCCAGCACGAGCTCCTCCAGACGGTGCAAGTCGCAGGCCACGTACTCCAGTGCCATGTCGGTGATCCGAGGGCACCAGGAAAGGTCGAGGCTGCGCAACTTGCGCAGGTTCTCAGCTACAAGCTCCACGCCATCGTCAGTGACCTTAGAGCAGCCTGAGAGGCTGAGTGACGTGAGGTTGGGCAGGCTGTGCACCACGTTGACCACCCCATGGTTGGTTATCTCCCAGCAGGAAAGCAGGCGCAGAGTGTGGGTGCTGTGGCCCTGGCGAGCTGTGAAGTAGGCCAGTGCCGTGTCAGTCACGTGGTAGGCCTGAAGGCTTAGCTCTGCCAGGTTGGGTAGGAGTTGTGAGATGGCAGCAATGGCATCGTCCGCCACGTTGATGCAGTCGCTGACGCTCAGCGAGGTGATCCGTGCGCTGAGGCTGGACCACAGGCCAGCTTCAGTGAAATCGTTACAGCCTGACAGCTCCAGGCGCACCACTCCCTGCATCTGCTCCAACATCACCTACAGGCAGGTACAGACCAGACCAGACCAATCAGCTCCCCCACGCACGCCTGGGCGACCGTCCTGCTGGGGTAGTGGGAGTTGCCTGTGCAGAGGCGAATCTGGAAGCAGTGGTCTCTCGGGTGTGGACTTGTGCAAGCATGCATCGGGCTGAACCCTAAGGAATGCACTAAAAATTGCTTGTTACACTTTGCCAACATTCCAAAAGGGAAGCAGGGCACAGGGGACCCACAAGCCAGGGTGTGGCCAGTGTGGGGGTTTGGAACAGATAATTTGAATATTAAAATTACAATTCAGGTCCTGGGGGAGAGGGGGCACAGGGCAGCGTGCCCAGATGCTCCTGCAAACCCTTGCTCCTAGGAGACTCTCAGCTGTCCCTCCCCTCCCCCTCCTTCCAGCATCCCACTCAGGCCAGCTTCACAAGCAAGCAGGACCCCACATGTGATTGACTAATCTCACTTTTTAACAAGCCCACATTTTCACTCTGCATTAGCCCTGGCAATGCCATCCTTGCTACTTTTTGTCCTGTGTACACCTGGGTATCCTCTGGGCCCCTCAACCTCCCATGTCCACAGGGTTGCTGCTGTTGCAGCCCCTCCAGCCCCATTCACTCCTGGCCAAATTTGGGACACACCTCTAGGCCAGCGTCAGTGATGGTGGAGCGCTTGAGACTCATGGCCTTGACTCCCTTCTTAGAAAGCGCATAGTTGTCGATGAACTCGCAGATGTCTAAGTCAGAGACACCAACTAGGCAGAATCCCTCAAAGCCTCTAGCAGCAAAGCCCTGCAGGTTCACAAACTCCTTCTCGCCTCCAGGCAGCACGTTGTACAGCTCCTTGGCATGCAGCACAGGCGTGAGGCCTGCCCAGAACTTGGGCTGATACAGCACACGCCGCCAAGCCTTGCACACCTGGGCTAGTATGCATTTCTCACATGCTGAGAAATACCAGAAGAGCCCATTAAGGATCTTCTCATCTGTGGCCAGCGGTGGCCGCTCCACTGGGGGTCCAGGCACTGGGCCTGACACTGGTCCACTGGCTGGGGGGCATGGCCCCCCTGCCAGAGCAACCCGGGACAGTGGCGTAGCCAGGCTGGGAGGTGGAAGGGTGGGTGGGGGTGGTGGCTGGCAAGGGCGGTTCTTGGCAGCAGGTGTGCCCTTGGTGATGCTGGCTGCACCCAGGCCATTGGGCTGGCCAGGCAGCTTCACCAGACCATTTCGAGGCAAGCATGGAGGCTTGGGGTCACCATCGATACCGGGGCTCGACATTTTCCTTGCACGTTCTGTGGATGAGATAGGAGGAATAAATGAGTCTGCCGACCTCTGGAGGAGCTGGAGAGCTAGCTGTCTCTTCATTCTTGAGACTGCTCTCTTCCAGGACCACTCAACAGGGAGGATCCTAGCACGTGCCTTTTTCTCTGACTGCACAGCAAGGGGCAGGCTGGCCATAGACACAGCTAGTCCAAGTGCTCACATCCTCTGTCATCCACTGACTCAGCCTGCATTGCCCAAAGGTGCTTTCTGATGCTTTGATTTCCATTTAAGGTTAGGGAGGGATGGAGTCCTTAATTGCTCCTTCCACCCCTGTTCCTTTGATGCCTGCTATTGGGGCCTACCCTGCAGGATCGGAAAAACTGAAGAAAGGTGCTGGAACATGGAACAGTCTCAGACTCCTCCTTCCCAAGGCGACAGTAGCCCTCAGAGTCACAGACCAGCTCTCAAGAATCTGTGTACCTGCCCAGCTGGTGGTGGCACTCACCTTCAATCCTAGCACTTGGAAGGCAGAGGCAGGCATATTGCTGAGTTTGAGGCCTGTCTGGTGTAAAAAGTGAGTTCCAGGACAGCCAGCCAGGGCTATACAGAGAAACACTGTCTTGAAGGAAAAAAAAAATCTGCGCACCTATAGTAAGCTCTGGGGCTCAGGCATTGTCCCTATATAGTTGATTGTAGTACCAGCACAATGATACTCTGGGCACACGCTTTCTTATATTTAAAAAAAATTAAAAATTGCAATGTGTCAGTGTTTTGCTTGCATGTATGTATGCATATCACACATGAGCCTAGCATCGGTAGAAGTCAGAAGAGAATATCAGGTCTCCTGGAACTGGAGTCACAGGCCTTTCGGCCCTCTGTGAAAGCAGCAAGGGCTCTTAGCTACTGAGCTACTTCTCCAGCTCTGCAGGACACATGCTCTTTAATCCTCCACCCAATGAGGACAGTGCTATGGTATTTCTTGTACAAACAAGGAAGGGCAGGCCAAGGCCAAGTGAACTGCTTTTCTGAGGTCATGGCCAATAGTTGAGGGGTAGAGCTGATGTTTGGACCGGAGCTGGAGGAGGAAAGTCATGAGGGAGGCCAGGGCCACCTGCTCATAGAGCAGGTCTGGGTCGCTGATCATCTCAGCATCCCTCAGACTCCCAGGACTAACTGAGTTGCAGAGGACATTGTGAATAGACAGCATGGAGGGAAAGGGCAATGGGATCTTCCTAATGCCATGATTATCTGCTCTGCATCCCAGATAGATAATGAATCTTTCACCACCCAACATACAGAAGGAAGGTGGTTTTTTTTTTTTTTTCCCATGGGTTTCACTTGCAGATTTAAATGTGACACTCTGGACTCCTGATGGCCCCTAGTTTGAATGTGTGGTTTTGGCTAGCCACTGGTGGTTCTACTTCCTCAACATGAAATCTGGGAGGTGACACCACAGACTCCTTCCTGTGGGAGGGATTTATAGTCTATGGTGGAGTAAGCCCAGAGGCCCAGAGCTGACGAAAGGACCAGACAGGATCTCCCTTCCTGTGTCTATAGGTGATCCCACATTGAACCGGATCCACCTGTTGGGGTTGTCAACTTCTTGCCCTACAATCTTGGGGGTGTCAGCAAAAGCCAAAGCCAGGCCCTCTGTTATATCCTCATACCTGGGTTCAGTGGGTCATAACCTCACTAGGGAGCCTGGCACAATACAAGGGGGTGTGTGAAGAAGCTTCCTAGGGGATGGGCACTGGAACATGCAGACCCTCAGAAGAGAAGGCTCGTGTTACCTTTCAGGCTGAGACCCCCCTCTGGAGATGCAGGGACAAGGACCGCCCATTCCCACAATCTGGCTTGACACAGAAGAAGTGGACAAGCACTATCCCCTACCTTTATTTTGCAGCACTATCTCCTCGATTGCTTCTTCCACCGCACAGGCAAGCTGTGCCAGTGTCCCACCTCTGAGGAAGGAAAAACCGAGGGTTGGAGTCTCCTCAGAACATGCTCCTCATGATCAATAACCTAGCTCCGTGTCTAAGCCCCCAGTATTATCTATTACTCCCCTTCTCAATATGACTCTTGAGACCTAGGGAGTAGACCAGTTTTTCCCTAAAGGAGTTTTCCCAGCCCTTAGCTGCTCTTATGTGCCTAAGAACAGGCAAGAGTAGCCACACAAAAGCCAGTACGGTAAGTAGCAATGTAACACTTGCCAGATGCATACCAGGAATATCATGTATTTCAGCTTCACAGCAGATATCCCTCTGTAGGGGTAGCAACTGTTGGTATCCCAGTCCTTACACAAGGAACTTGTGTATAGTTTGCATGCCATGGCAAAGGAAGTCTGAGGGTGGTTACCCCAGTTCCCTGAGCTCGATATAGGGAAGCAGGCCTGTTGCAGGACAGCAGCGGCCCTGGTGGGAAAGGATGAGATCTTTCCTTAACCGCTCCAATTCTTATCCATCACCACCCACATTCCGGGGAACTGCGCTGACGCTAGAGAGACAGCCCCAGCCAGAATAACAGCCAAATCCCTGACTGGCGGCCTGTGTCTAGACTGTCCATCTAGCCTCAGCCACTAGGCGCAGACCCAGCGCTCTCGGAGCCCCGCGAGCAGCACCACGGACAGCTCCTGAGCTCACTGGGGTCAGCTGAGCTTTCTGCACCGGAGACAGCGGAGCGGAGGAGGCATGATCCCTGGCTCCGCGGCTCCGGCAACCCCAGCTTCACAGGAAGAGGCAGGGGGAGAAGCCGCCCGCTTGGCTAGGATCTGGAGGAGGCTGCGGAGGCGGTGCCAGGGGAGAAATAATCCAAGAGCTGTGCCGATTTAGGCTGAAAATGCTCCCAGCCGCGGGTGTGCACGTGGAGCGCTTGAGTTGCTGGGGGGGTGGGGGAGGAAGATGCACGTGGATGCCCCGGGCATCTGTGGGACTCCTTCCTGCCCCTCGCTGCAGCTCTGGAAACTCACATCTGCAGAAGCACACGACCCCCTTCCTACCTTCCAGACTTAGGTCAAGTAGGTGAAACCAGACTCCGTGTCTGATCCCCCATTCAGGACCCCCGCCCGGAGTGGAAGCTGCAAGTCCACAGAGACAGCCCTGCTTCATGCTTAGGGAGATGCTCCCTTGTTCTCCCACTTGTGACATTAACCAAGCCAGCCAACCCTCTGTACTGTGGTTCAAAAATGGAAAACAGTTACACCTGGGCCCGAGGGCTGAGGCTTTCAGAGAAAGCTGAGCACACAGTGCAAGACTTGACCCTTCCTGCCAGGTAAGCAAGAGGTTACTGGGGGCCTCCAGCAAGGCTCACTCCTCCTGGCTCTGCTGTCTAGCCCTGCTATCTAGGGCCTACCCCCGGTATTGTAGAAGCAGGATCTCATGTAGGCTGGCCTTATATTGGCAGCCATCCTGCCACGGCCTCCCATACCGGGTTTACAGACATGCACTACCATGCTGCAACTTCCCTCTCCACCCGGGGTGGCTCCTGAAGCCTGCTTGGAGTTGCTTCCTAGGAGGGGAAATGGATCAGTGGCCAGGTCACTCAGGCTGCCTCTCCCTTCACGGACAAGCACCTCAGGAGGTGAGGAGAAGCCTTCTGGAATGATGGATGAACTGGCACAACCCAGTCCCGGGCCCAGTGTGTCCCACAATCAGTTTGGAGTGGGATTCTGGGTTAGCTCTAGACTGCAGAGCAGCTTGAGATCCCTGGGTCCATCCTTGGCTAGGAGGCGACCGACAGTGACAGCCTCCTCAGCTGCCTTGTCTACATGAGCCCAAGCCTCATCAAGGTGCTCCTGGCGAGAGCTGACTGTAGTCTTTGCTCTCCGTAGAGAACTTAAGGACCGGGATGGGTACAATGGGGCTCCCGAAGAAAGCTCCAGTGCTTGGTGGTTTTCAGATTGGCAGTCCAGAGCCCCTGACGCTGCACGGGAGGACTTGCCTCTTCTGCGCATATCCAGTCACCAGACCCTGAGATGTGAATAGTCCCATGGTCTCATCTCCAGCCCAACTCCTTGCCCAGCCAAACCCCTGTCCTTTATTTCTCCTCTCTTATCCCCCTCCACCTGGCCAAATGGTAGGCTTTCTCGGCTGCAGATGGGTGCTCCCTGCCTCCATAGCTGGGATCCCTTAATACTCCAAAAGAGCACCTCCAGGCGTCACCCACCACAGGGGTCGTCATCACTGTCATCTCTGCCCCTGGCCTGGTAACTCCTTGAAGACAAATAGCACCACGACTGTGTGGCTTCTGGGCACTACTGAAGTAATGAACAGGAAATGGCCACCTAACCAGTCAAGGGTTCTGCTGCCTGAGGGGGGTCAGTGGGACAGGAGCAGCTTAGGAACTTAATCCCAAGTATGATTGTGGTCGGTATTTCTAGAGAAGAAACTAGATTGGTGTTAGCACCTGGCTCCCCAGACTGAGGTGCAGATACGGGGTGGGGGTGGGGGAATAAGAGCTCTTTTTGGCTAAGTTCCCCTTGTGGAGTCTGATGGGTAAGGAATCTGGATGGCTGTCGGCCCCCAAAACCTGTCCTGATCCTAGAAGAAAGAAACAGGAACCGCCAAGATGGTAAGAGGAAGGCCCTGTTCTCCTCCAGCATCCCTCTCCTCATCACTGTCTGGAGCATCACTGGGGGAAATAAGGCTCAGAGAAGGATCTTCCTTTTGCAGCCTAAAACTTGTCCCAAGACCCCAAGGCTTTCTGAGTCCCAAACACTCGGACCAGGAACACATCTGTTGTATCTTGTGTCTTTTCTCCTACCTCCTTGGGTCCTGTATTTTCCTGCAGTCTGGCTAGTGGCTTCTATACACAGCTCTCATCCAGCAGCATCTCTGCCATAGCCCTGAAGTCCTAAAGACTGCCAACCACACACCCACTAATGCCCCACTCCTCACAGCTATCAGCCTGGGGCTCTTCCCCTGTCTCTGACATAGTCATCTCTGAGCATCAGGTCAGGATGGAGGCCACATCGGATGCCTGGCCTGCATAGAGCCTTCCCCGATCAACTCCTCATACTTGAAGAAGGTAGCCAGAAAACACACATCAAACCCAGTCTGTAGTGGCAGCTCCAGAGTGACGACCAGGGTGGCTGAACTTGGGGGCACAGCAGGCAGCATGCTCTGTGACAGTGCTGTGACTCAGACACGTTCACATCCATCCCTGCCACTTCACACGTGTTAACGGCAGCACTCTCCTTCCACCCCCTGCTGGAGCTGCCTATGGGGGTGTACTGGGGATTTGGGGATGGAAAGACCCTAGGCTTAGGAGGTACATAGGCCCACATTGAACCAAGCTGATGCTCCAGCAGACTGAGGCTCCGTGGCCAGGCTGAGGGCACGTGGCCATGAGGCACTGGGGAAATAGAAGCTGGGCTTCAGCTTATCATGTCTCGCCTGTTCTACAGAATGTGAGACCTCCAAGACCTAGGCCTGAGGCTCCTTTAGACATCTGCTAAATGAGGCTCACCTGCGCTCTTTGCCGCCAGTTCGGCCATTGGACCACTAGCAGGGAAGGTTCAGGGCCACTCACTGGAGTCCCAGCCCCTGCTTTGCTGCCACCCCCCACCCTTCCCTGTGCCAGTCCTGGAAGATACATTAGTGACTCCCACAGAGGAGGAATTACGGTAAGGGCAGTTGAGTGAAGCCAGCCAGAAGCCCCTTCGTCCATCTCTGGGACATGCCTACCTCAATCCCTCAGGGCTTGCCGACTCCAGGTAAGGGTGGCAGGAGAGTCAAGTAGTGAGGGTGGCAGGAAATGGGGCAGCTGCAACCTGAACTATCTCAGCACCACCCACGTTTTCAACCCTGAATTTCCCTCGATCTCCTCCCAAAGGCTCCCAGCCCAGCCCTCCAGCCACTTTTAGGAAGGACATCAAGGCCCCAGCAGGCTTCTGACCTGACCTAGGCAGCCCCCAATCATTCAGGCTCCCATCCAACCCCCCCCCCCCACTTCTGCTCTGAGGCTGCTGTCCAGCACCTCATCAAAGTGTGGGCTGGAATAAAGGGTCCTGTGTCTGAGGGGCACCAGGGCGGCCTGAGCAGACCCCGGTCAATGGGCCATGGGACAAGATGGCAGTGGAAGTCAGGCCTCAAGGAGGGAGCGGGTGAAGTGGCATCTGCCATCTGCTCCTGGGAGGTCAGCTGCTGGCTCAGGCTGGGAGGGGCTAGCAGAAGGGCTGCTAGGCCAGTTCCAGGCCTCAACAGTGCAATCTTCTCTCCTGGGATGAAGGGTGGGGAGGATCCCCACTGATCTAACATCCCTGCTCAGCAATCTCAGGGTGTCCATTCCATTCCCCATTTTGAAGTCTTCCAACCTTGGCCAAGGCCCATTCTCTTCTTTAGAACCAAAGACATGCCAGCCCACTCCCTCTGCTTCCCTGTGGGCGGCAGCTCTATACTAGCTCATGTCCAGAAGGTGTCCAGGGCCCCTAGGCCACATATCCACATGGCTCCTCCCGTTTAATTGTATCAACACCTGTCACGTCCTCCAGTCCGCCTGAGGCTCATAGGGCTGGAGCGGGGAGAGCCCAGAGCCAAGCCAGAAGGAGCGGGGGCTGATGGCCTGCAATTCCGCGTCCTCGCAGCCTCTCGGCGGTTCTGTGGTACCGAGCCACAGCCTGACCGCGTTGCTGGTAGCGAGCGGCGCGCGATCAAGCCGGGTCACTGGGGCGAGGGGCTGTGGAGCGACCCGCTGGCCCAGCGGCTGGAGGGCGAGGTGGGGAAGGGGCTGCGATTACGTAAGCCCTGCTCAGGCGGCGGCGGCGGCCGCGGCGCAGTCCCAAGTCCCCACCCCGCCCCCTCCTCATTGTAGCCTCCGCGGAGGCAATGGCTCGACCCGGACCCTCCCCTCCCCGCAGCCTGGCCGCGCGCGCACACACACACCTTACCTCGGCCAGGGCTTCTGGCTCATGCCACGCTGTCCGCCGGGCGACCTCGCGTCATGGGGAGCCCAGCACCCGAGCCGCCCAGCGCGGAGGCGGCCGAGGTGCTGGACTGGCTAGCAGGGCCCGACTGCGCCCCGCGCCCGGCGCCCTGTGCCCCGCGCCAGGGCCCTCTTGGCAGGGTCCGGAGCGGAGCTCCCCGGTGGGAGAGGATCTGCCGCCCTGAGCCTCCCACCGGGGAGGCTGAGGCTGTGCCCAGATAAATAAGGCCGCTTTGCAGGGAGCCCGACGGGCGCCTCCTCCCTCCCCTTACCCTCCTCCCCGCGCTCCTCCTCCGCGCTCCTCCCCGCGCTCCTCCGCGGCCGCCGCCGGCGCCGCGCGTGGCCCCCGCCCGGCCCCGAGAGCCGCGCCCTCGCGCGCTCCCGGCCTCCCGACCAATCCGGGCCCTCGAGGCGGGCGGAGGTGTCCCGGCTCCCGAGCCCCGCCCCGCCCCGCTCCGCGCGCTCCTGGCGCCGTACCGACGGGCACGCGCCAGGCACCAGCACCGGCTCAGCGGCCGAGGCTTGCACAATAAACAAACCCCCGCAGGCCGCGCGTCCGGCAGGACGGTCGAGGGGAAGGCAGGGCGCGCGGCGGGAGAGCAGCTTCGGGTGGCCCATCGGCACGGAGCAGAGACGACCCAGAATCCTGCCCGCCGGGGAGGACGGGAGTCCTTGGCGCGAGCGCTTGGCAGCGGGGCTCCGGATCCCACAGCAGACACGGCCGGCCCTGTGTGCTCTTCCGTGGATTGCCACCTGCAAGGGCGAGGAAAGGGAGGCCGGGTGGAGGCGGCAGCGCCGCCCGCACCTCCACACACACCCCTTCCGCGGGGCGTAGGGCAAGCCTCTAGGATCTCACATCCCTTCTGTTCCTGCTGCGCAGTCAGGCTGGAGAACACCCCTTGGAGGTGACAGAGTCACACACCTGCAGGAACCCGCAAGTGTCAGTGAGAACACAAGGCAGTATAGCGGTAGTAGAGGGGCTCGCTTCTGACGCTCTCACGAACGACCTGAGGCGACCCTCCCTCCCCACAGGGGGAGAGGCGCGGTGGGAATGGTTGAGAAAGGACGTGCAAAGATCCTCTGGCGGTTAAGGAGTTCCACAGGTTCCCTCTGGAGTGAAGTAGAGGTCAGGTGGCGGCCCAGGGCAGGTGGTTTGTGCGAAGGGTCCTGTAAAGGCTTCTGGAGAGCCAGACCTCTCAGCAGGCTAATGGGACCCCAATCTGGGCTCTCTCTTGGGAGCAGAAACAACAGATGTAGGGACAGCAAAGCAGCATCTTGGAAGGGAGGAGCTGCAGGGTGGGGTGTCCTCCGCTGCCAGCAACTGGTGTTGAAAGAGCAAGGCCTCCTGGTACTGATGCCAGGCCTGGGGGCGACGAGAAGGAGCAGTTGGCTGGACCCTGCCTGGCTGGTGTGTGTGTTCACGTGTTGTATACGATCATGTGTGTGCAGGTGCCTATGGAGGTCAGATGACAACCTCAGGTGTTTCTGAGGCATTGTATACTTGTGTGTGTGCCTGTGTGTGCACCCTTGTGCGTGTGCGTGTGTGTGTGTGTGTGTGTGCGTGTGTGCGTGTGTGTGCATGCTTGCGGAGGTGAGAGTTTGGTATGAGAATCCTCCTGTATAACTCTTTACCCTGGCTTTTGAGACAGGGTGTGTCATTGAACTTGCGGCTCACCGTTTATATTAGGCTGGTTGACTTGCAGGTCCTTGGGATCTTCCTGTCTCTGCCCTTCAAGGTTGGGGTTACAGGCAGGCACTTCACCCCCAGAGCTATCATCCATGTTTTCTCCCATTTTCTTTTTCTTTTTCCTATGGGGGGTGGGAGTTGAGAGGGCAGGCAGGTTCTCTTATTGGTTTGAAACTGACCAAGTAAGCTAGTTGGTCCCTGAGCCTCAAGGATATGCCTATGTTGACCTTCCCAGTACTGAGGTTACAGTCATGTGCCACAAAGTTCAGCTTTAAATTTATATATATATATATATATATATATATATATATATATATATATATATCACTCTGGAATCAAACTCAAGACCTTGTGCTTGCAATATAAACAAGACAAACAAAGAAGCGAAGAGCGAAGACTGATCTCTTTCCAGTGTCCTGGCTGGTTTTAACAGGGCAAAGCCCTGTTCTTACAGTGGGGACCTTGAGTCCAGTTTGCCATAGGCAGGATCAGGGCAGGCATTTGTGGCTGGAACTGGGGTGCCACCATCTTGCCTGGATATGGATCAGAGATGGGAGACTGATGTGGGACAGAGAGACCAGTGTAGACACAGGCAGTCAGAGGGCGTTCTTTCTGCTCATCTGGTGTCTGTCCTTGGACAGGTAGCCAATGGGTGATAGGATGGGATGTGGGTGGAGGGTGCTGTGCGGGGATTGTAGAGTACAAAAAGGCTTTGTGCACACAAATAACCACTGGAGAATCCAGGCAAGTTAAACACACAGCTTACCTCTTCAATCGCAGGAGATGTGAAGCTGCTCCTCCTGGACTGTCAGGAATGATGTGGCTTTACAGCCTGGTAACCCTTTGCTGTCTGGTGAGTCAGGCCCTGCCCGCATCTCCCAGAATTTGCTTATCGCAGACCCTTTCTCCTTAAAAACCTTGTATTGTTTTTAGGCCGTAAAAACCCTTTCTTACCAGTGATGTCACTTGTGCTTTGTAACAGCCTAAGGGACTTCTAGGTTATCTTAGGGCCAGGCCAGTCCTGACACACACGGGCCTTATGCGGGCCTTATGCTGACCTCTGTCAAGCTCCCTAGACCCTAAATCTTGGGCACCGTCTCTGTGTCAACAGTTCAACAGAACCTACTCTTGTGACAGAAGCCAGATGTACTTTGTAACGAATTGTCTTAAATTGTGGTGCACTCGTCTGAGGTCATTGTTATCTGAATACTTTATTCCAAAATTGGGCTGTGCTTACCTATGGCTAAAGTAGAATGATCTGGGCCAGACGCTAGAAGTTTTGGTCCGGAGTCGGTTTACAATCACTTGGACCCAGCCGAGATTCATCCGTACTCACCCTGATTGGTTTTCCCCTGCTTGTGGTAAAGCCTGCACCAACACTGGGATGCGTGCCTGGGCTTGGGCATATATGGTGAGCACACCCAAGTGTAAAGGCTGTGTCCGTGTAGAGGGAGGCCCAGGCACATGGTGGCACAGTTTTTGAGGACACTTAGGAGGTTACTGAGCACTGCTCGGGGGCCTTTCCTGTCTCCCCACATGGAGGCCCACCTGTGTCCCTCTACCATCCTCCCAGAGCACGCACCTGATTCTCTCTCTCTCACCTCACACTCACCTGGAGCAGCCTCTCGTCACCTGTCCCTGGATTATCCATTTGACTCTCAGACTTGGCAAATATCCTCCCTAGGAGCTTTCAGTTTCACGTCTGCCCACAACACCAAGCCTGGGCCTACTGGCTCTCTGATGGCACAGTTACAGCGGGCCGGTGGCTGACACAAGCCCTGGAGGGCCAGGGTAGGATTCTGTGGGCACCCAGCAGAGCACAAGGGAGGCGCGCGCGCGCACACACACACACACACACACACACACACACACACACACAGTCCTTTGGATGGGGAAGCTGGCTTTAGAAGCACCTTCCATTGCGTGCCCAGATGATGCTTTTGGAACATCTTATGTCCTGAGAGAAGTGTGTCAGGCAAGGTCCAGCTGACAGCACAGGGGACTTTTCGTCTCCTCCACATATGGGGTAGCCTGTGGGACTAGTTCGACTAGGATGCTCTCTTCCTGGGCTAGTCTCCAGGGACTGATCCGGGAGCATCTGTGACCTTGGTTCCTAAGGGCATGTGAAGTGTCTGTCAGTGCAGCGCCCCTCAAAGAGAAGCGCTCTCACCTGGAGGACCCCTCACTTGAAACACCCTCAACTGGAGCACCCTTGAACTGAAACACTCTTAGCTGGAGAACCCTTCACCTGGAGCACCCTCAGTGGGATCACTCATTACCTGGAACCCTTCTTTCTTGGAGCACCCTTCTCTTGAGACACCCCCTCATCTAAAACTATCCCCACCTTCATCACCCTCACCTTGATATCAGAGCACAGAAGACTGTATCCTGCCCAGGCTGCTGGGGTTCAACCCTACAGTGAGGGGGGAGATGAGGACTAAGGCTGCTGGCACCTTTGGCTCAGAGACAGGGGGCTAAGCGAGCACCAGAGAGCACTCCCTAGGCCTAGAGTGATAACTTTACTCCTTCCCTAAATCTCACCACTGGAGGTCCTCAGGCATGTCCTTGTGAGGCTCTGGTGTGGAGAGGGTGCTTGGGAGATACATGGCTGTGCCAAATCCTCCTCAGGTAGTTCCCTCACAGAACCCCTTGTGGGAAATGTGGCTGGGCTCTAAGGAGGTATGCTCTGAATGTTTTAGCACAGTATTGGTGAGCAATCCATCCTGAGACCGGATAGGCACTTTGTGCCCCTGATCCTCTCTACCCTCTTTTTCTATCTCTCCCTCCATTACTTACCCTGTGCCCATTCCCATTTCTCTTCCTTTCCCCACCTAGACTCCTGCACCCTCTCCTTTTCTTCTGCCCTGTCCCTACCCTGATTGAGAAGCTCAAGAGCTCCAGAGAGAAGCAGATGGGGCATCTGTTGTCCGATGGCCCTGATGACAGGGTGAGGGCACCAAGGTTTTCTGCTGGCCTGTGCTCTGGCCTGCCTCACCCCCTGTCAAGGCTGAGGATGACTCAGGGCCCAGCTGTCACCTCAGCAGCACGCGTCGCCTAGTGATGGCCGTCTCCCAGCAACGGTCGTTTCCTAGCAATGGGATATTTTCCCCTGGCCCTGGCTGGAGCCAGTGGCTATTTTTAGCTTAGCTTCAAATCAATCAGCAGCTGCATTTTGGGCTCCTCAGAAGATGCAAGGTGTTGGGTGGGGGGCTTCTCAGCAAATGAGAGAGAGAGAGAGAGAGAGAGAGAGAGAGAGAGAGAGAGAGGGAAACCTCAATGCCTGGCCCCCTGAAGTGCTAGGCTGATGATGGATGCATCCAGATCCCATGGGAAGGGGTGGGAACCTGAGACTGCTTGGGAGCTGGCAGCTATGATTCTGTCGTGGATGAGGTCTCTGTGTTCAAGGGGCTGACGTCTGAATCACCCTGAAGCTGCCCAGGCCCGGCCGGGTACAGTGATCCAAGGCAGTGATCACAGTGGGTGCCACTGACTGACTTTAGTTGCCTCCTGGTACCCCCTGCCCATCAGTTACAGGAGTTGTCTCCCTTCTTCCCATCTTGCCAACCCACCTAGTAGCACACACACTCAGTCCTGGCTGTAAGGGTCCTGGGGCCATGGACCCAGCTAGGGACACGGGAAGAGTCTCTGGTCAGCTCTATTCAGCCCCCACCTGGCTTCAACTAAAACTTGAGATCTGCGAAGGGGAAAGTCTTGGGCAAGTGGGAGATTTGTCCCCCTTTCCTCACAAGATCAGGGAGAAACCCACTCACCCACTGCCAGGAGGACCTGGGGAAGTGCTCCTGCCATCCTTCCCATTTATATTTTGTGGCAGTGTTTGTTCAAAGCCCCATCCTGGGGCCGTTGTCATCCCAGTGACTGTCTACTCTTCTCGCTTGTAACTTTTCCTCAGATTGTCTCGTTGGATGGCCTGCTTACCATGAGCCTGCTCTATGTCTGCCATGAGCTTTCCTGCTGAATGTTGGAGCTGCCCATCCTCCACTCTGCCCAGGGCCCAGCATGCTGCAGATACATCATCAATGTCCTCGACCTGCAAAGGCATGTGTCACAGGGGTCAGCAGGGCTGGAGGTGGGCGGCCTGAGTGGTGGCGCTTGTAACAACTGAGGCCTCTGCTGTCCCCCACTGCATCCCATGGGGTGCAGTACAAGGCCCTGGGGAAGACAGGGCAGGAAACAGGTCTCAGCATGGTTTCCAGCCTAGTCCTACAAGCCCTGTAATGGATAATCTTGGTTGTCAACACATTTGAGAAGAGAGAACTTCAATTGAGGGATTTCTTCCATTAGATTGGCCTGTGGACATGTCTTTGAGACTTTTCCCTGACTCTGAACACATCTACCTACCTATCCATCTATCCATCTGTCCATCTGTCTGTCTATCTATCTATCTATCTATCTATCTATCTATCTATCTATCTATCTATCTATAATAATAAAAGAAAAAGAGGCATTTTCTTTTCTTTCTTTTTTTTTTTTTGTTGTTTCTTGTTTTTCAACACAAGGTTTCACTGTGTAGACCTCAATGCCCTGGAACTCACTTCTGACTCATAGAGATTCACCTGCCTCTACCTCCTGAGTGCTGAGATTAAATGTGTGTGCCACCACTGCCTGGCAAGATGCATTTTCTTAATTGCTGATTGATATAGGAGGATGCACCCTACTGTGAGAAGTGCCATTCCTGGGAAGGTGGACAAGCCAGGGAGAGCAAGCTGATAAGCAGCATTCTTTGGTGGTCTCTACTTCAGTTCCTGTGTTCAGTTCCTGCCCTTGCTTCCTTCTATGACGGTCTGTGGCATGGACGTATAAACCAAATAAACCCTTTACTCTCCAAGTTTGTTTGGGTCACTGTTTCACCTTAGCAACAGAAAGTAACTAGAAACCCCTCTTTGGGTCAAGAGTTTTGAGATGCTGTGTGCTCTTGGCTAAAGCCAGGCAAACTAGCAGTTTGTGGCAATTCTGACCTTTGTAGTTTTCTGCACAAGGCTGCAAGCTTCCATGCACCATTTCCCAACTCCCTCAAGTACACCTTTGCTTGATTTGAGATCTTTTTGTATTTTTTGTTCTGACTTGTGTGGGAAGAAAGATGTCTTTCTTCTTTTCTTTCCTTCTCCCCATAACCCCACCTCAGCGAAGTGAGGTGTATGTAGCCTTGGCTGACCTGGACTCACTGTGTAGACCAGGCTGACCTCAAACTCATAGATATCCTCCTGCCTCTGCCTCCCGACTGCTGGGACCACAGGTGTGCACCACCACACCTGGCTCCCATTTCTTAAGGGCACTAAATCTTGTAGGGAAGCCCCCAAGCTGAGCATAAACAGCGAATAGTTACCTGAGCTTGGGGATGCCGTTATCCATTTGCTCATTTCCCCCTTTGGGTACCAGGTATGTTGGATTCTGAGGCTCATCGTTGCTTTCTGGGATCTATGCCCATGGGCATCAGAGTGCTGAGAGCCACTTATGCTCCTCAAGTGCCCCTTTTCCTGACGATTGTGAGCAGTGGCATCTGTCTAGATGTTCTCCCACGGTGATAGAATCACTTTTATGTCAATAAAAGATGAAGATGGGGCGGGGAAAGTCTAATATAGAGACTCAGGTCAGGTGAGAGCTTCTTTTAGACTAGGTTACACCTTGGAGTTCCTCTTCTCCTGGAAAAGGCTCCAACTCTGAGACTGGCCAGCTCATGACCCATGTCACCACTAGAGGGCGCCTGGAGACTACTGTCTGCCTCAGTGGCCTGCGATGGGGAGACAGCCCAAGAATTGCCGAAGTACCCTGCAAGCTCTTAGACCTGGACAGCTGTGGTTGTAGTTGATCCAAGTGTCCTGTGTCCTTCTCTAAATGCCTTGGCATCTGCTTTGCTCTCATCAGGCTACGCCAGGCCTTTTAATTTCTTTTTTCCATTTCCAGTTTTATTTTAAAGCACATTCTCCACCGCCCCCACCCCCACCCATAGGGTTTCTCTGTGTAGCTTTGGCTGTCCTAGACTCGCTTTCTAGACCAGGCTGGCTCGAACTCAGAGATCCGACTGCTTCTGCCTCCCGAGTGCTGGGAATAAAGATGTGAGTTACCACCACCCGGCTGAAGATTTGTTTGTTTGTTTGATTTTTGTTTTTCGAGACAAGGTTTCTCGGTGTAGCCTTGGCTGACCTGGAACTCACTCTGTAGACCAGGCTGGCCCAGAACTCATACAGATCCATCTGCCTCTGGCTCTGCCTCCTGAGTGCTGGGATTAAAGGTGTGTGCCACCACTGGCTGGCTGAAAATATTTTATTTATTATTTATTTTTCACATTTATTTTTTACCTTTAAGTGTGTGTGTGTGTGTGTGTGTGTGTGTGTGTGTGTGTACCAGTGCCCATGCGTGAACACACATGGATGCATTTGTCTGTTGTCTGTGGAAACAAAAGGTGTCAGATTCCACGAAGGTGGAGTTTCATGCTGTTGTGATCCTCTTGCTGTGGATTCTGGGAACACAGCTTACGTCCTCTGCAAACTCTGTAACATGTCCTTAACTGCTGAGCCATCTCTCCAGCTCACTTTATTTTATTATTTATTTATGTTTTTTTTTTCTTTTGTTTTGCTTTGTTTTGTTTTTCAGACAAGATTTCTATGTAGTTCTGGCTGTCCCACTCTCTAATAGGCTAGGCTAGCCCCAAACTCAGAGATCCTCCTGTTTCTGCCTCTTGAGTGCTGGGATTAAAGGTGTGCACCACCATGCCTCACTATTTACTACTTATTTTGTTTGAGGCAGAGTCTCTCTAAATAGCCCTAGCTGTTCTGGAACTCACTATGTAGGCCCAGCTGGCTTTGAACTCACAAGGATCTGCCCGTCTCTGCCTGCTGAGTTTAATTTTGAGATTAAAGGCATATGCCACTATGCCCAAAATATTACTTATTTTGATACAAGGTCTCACTGTGTAACTTGAAGGTCTGGAACTCTCTACATAGACACCAGGCTGGCCTAGACTCAGAAAAATCCACCTGCCTCTGCCTCTCATGTGCTGTACCTGCTTCTCATGTATCACACCTGATATCTTATTTCTATTTCTATGTAAGTGTGTGTGTTTCCCATATATGTGTGGGTGCCCTTGGAAGCCTGAAGAAAGGATTGGATCTCCTGGTCTGAAGTGACAGATGGCTGTGAGCCGCCTGATGTGGGTGGCGGAAACCAAACTCAAGTCCTTTGCAAGAGCTCCAGGTTCTTTTAACTGCAGAGCCATCTCTCCACCTGCCTTGTTTTTCATTTTTTTTAAAGATATGATTGTTGTTGTTGGGCACTGGGAATGGAATCCAAGGCCATGCACATTCCTGCAACACCTCCTCCTCCCCACCCCGACCATTTTCAAGGATGCCCTTAAGAAGAGTTCAGAGCTTTTGCCCCACCATGCAGCCCATCTGTATTACCATTCCCTTAGCTGTTGCAAAATGCCCAACAAAAGCACTTTGAGGAAGGGTTTACTTTAGAGCACGGCCTGAGGACATAGAGTCCATTCTGGCAGGGAAGGCAGGGTGGCGGGAGCGTGAAGTGACTGGTCATCTCCCATCTATAGTCAGGAAGCAGAGAGAGTTGGGGGCTGGTCTCATTGCTCCTTTCCCACCCATTCCTATTCATTCTGGAACTCCAGCCACTCTAGCTGAAGTGTCTCAACAAGGCAAACCTTCACTGTCAACCAAGTGAGCTGCTGGCAATGTTAAGGAGCCAGCACAGAGGGCCTGGTTTTCAGTCTAACTCAGGGGATGACTGTGTCTTTTCCCCATTGGCTGGGCTCAACACCACAGTCCTTAAAGACTGGTTAGTTTTAAGAGAATTTGTACTCCTGGCAGTGGTGGCACACACCTTTAATCCCAGCGCTTGGGAGGCAGAGGCAGGAGGATCTCTGTGAGTTCGAGGCCAACCTGGTTTACAGAGTGAGCTCCAGGACAGCCAAGACTACACTGAGAAAACCTGTCTTGAAAAACAAAAACAAAAACAAAAACAAAAACAAAAACAAAAAAAAAAGAGAGAGAGAGAGAATCTGTGAAAAGAAAATGAATGGGTAAAAGATCACTTTAATCCAAGAATATAGCAATGTCTTTGTGTAAACTAAAGTTTTACCAGGTATGGGGGTAGATGAAAACATTTGCATAAAAATCTAAAAAGGTGGGGAGATAAAAAGATTTGGATTCTTTGCCACAACCATACTTTTATAGTATTTGGTAGAAGAGATTCTTATTTAATGTTTCTTACAAGCGCAGACACAGCACACTGCTTATCCACTCATCAGGAAGGCGCGGGCCACTTTCACCTTCTGACTATTATAATAACCTTGTTTTGGCCCCCTTGTCTGGGAGAGGGTAATCAGCATTTTAAAGTTCTTCCCTAGGCTGGGAGCAGGACCAACCACTCCCTCCCACTGAGACCACTGGGTCTCATTTCTGTCCCTGAGTCCAGGTTCAGGTCAACACGAAGGATTTCAAATGGAACCTGGAGGAGACAGAGGTAGAGCCCTGGGGTTGGAAAGAGATCCGCAGGAACTTCCCAAGGCTGGTCTTCCCTCTACCCATCCCTCTAGTCAGAACCAGAACCAGTCAGAACAAGCTGCTCCAAAGAAGCTCTTCTCTTTTGGGGAATTTAACAGCAACTTTAACGTGTTATTTTAATTTTATTTTAAGAGGGTCTCATGTAGCCCACAGTGGCCTTGAACTCTCTATGGAGCCAAGAATGACCTTGAACATCTGTGCATTTTCCTCTACTTCCTGCCTGCTGGGATTGCAGGCAAGACCACTGCACTCCTACTAACATTATTTTGAAGATCAAACCCAGGGCTTTATGCCTGTGTGGCAGGCACTCTATAACCTAGCCACATCCTCAGGTCTCCTGGGTTATCTCTGAGATTCTGTTTCAGTTGATCTGTGGCTTGTTCATGCAGGTCTTCCAGAGTGCCTCATTTTTTTTTCTTTTCCCTTTTTATTAAAGATTTATTTGTTTATTATGTATACAGTGTTCTGCCTGCATGTACACCTGCACTACAGAAGAGGGCACTAGATCTCATCTCAACCATGTGGTTGCTGGGAATTGAACTCGAGAACTTTGGAAGAGCAGCCAGGGCTCTTAACCCCTGAGCCATCTCTCCAGCCCAAGTACCTCATTTTTCATATAGGTGGGTCTGAGAACGTATGGTGCAGAAAGAGGTCCACTCTGCCCACGCTGCTCCTTCCAGAGCTAGCCAGTGCTCTTCCTTTTTCCCAAACCCAAGGATTGGTTTAGCACCATGCTCTCTGTAACCTCCCTTATGGGACACAGGTCCACTGGGACACAGGGGTTCTAATCCCTCGTCCCCGGAGTGCCAGCAGTAGGGTACCAGTGTTCAGTTGTTGGCTGCAGACCTCTTCCACTCCCTCTTTCAGAAAGGGACAGTTCCACTGTCCACTGAGGCCCATTGAAGATCAAGTGAGGTGAACAGCCCTACAGATCCCAGTAGACAGCGACCCCCACCCACAAGAGTCCAGGGTCCTGGGCATCTCCAAAAGGGGAAACAGAAGCGTTACCTACTTCAAGCGGGTCTTGGACCAGCTCCCGCCTCGAGCCCGCCCCGCCCCCACAAGGGCGCTGCAATTGGCGGAAAGTTCTGGGGCTCGTGGCGATTGGTCCGAGAGCGAAGCCCCCGCCCCCTAGCCGCGGAGCTCAGAAGGGGCTGAGCCGAGGGGTCGCCGGTTGTGGGGACGCGCCGGGCCGGGCGGCCGCGCCGCGGGCTGCTAGCGCTGCGGCCCCGACCCTCCCGGGGCAGCAGCCCGAGCCCCCGGCGCGTCCCCGAGCCATGCTGGTAGCCGCGCTTCTCTGCGCGCTGTGCTGCGGCCTCCTGGTTGCATCCGCTCGCGCCGGCTACTCCGAGGACCGCTGCAGCTGGAGGGGCAGGTACGGTCCCCAGGAGGGACTGCGGGAAGGGTTTCTCTTCTCTTCTTTTCATTTTTTTTTCCATCTTGGGTTGGAGGGCTCCCTTCCACTGGGAAATGAGGAAACGCAGACCTCAATGTTCTGTTCCACAGAGTGAGCGCAGGTGTTGGTGGCCGCGGGAAAGGGGGTGAGCGAGCTAGGGGAACAAGGGCCACCCACCTGAGAACCACCGTCCTCTCCCCAGCGGTTTGACCCAGGAGCCCGGCAGCGTGGGGCAGCTGACCCTGGATTGTACTGAGGGCGCTATCGAGTGGCTGTATCCAGCCGGGGCGCTGCGCCTGACCCTGGGCAGCCCCGATCCGGGCACGCGGCCCAGCATCGTCTGTCTGCGTCCAGCGCGGCCTTTCGCTGGTGCCCAGGTCTTCGCCGAACGGATGGGCGGCAACCTAGAGTTGCTACTGGCGGAGGGCCCAGACCTGGCTGGGGGCCGCTGCATGCGCTGGGGTCCCCGCGAGCGCCGAGCCCTTTTCCTGCAGGCCACACCACACCGCGACATCAGCCGCAGGGTTGCTGCCTTCCGTTTTGAGCTGCACGAGGATCAACGTGCAGAAATGTCTCCCCAGGCCCAAGGTCTTGGTGTGGATGGTGAGGGACTAGACGGGCTGGGGAGGAGGTGGGTGTCAGAAATTGGCCGTCTACCCACGCCTAATGGGAATGGGCCTTGCCACCCCCACTGTACAGAGGGTCCAACCGTACTTGACTGAGGCCACTCTGGTGCAGAACACAGTGGCTTCCAGGTCATAGGGAGGTGAGTTGGGAGTGCTCCCTCCTATCCCTCCTCCTCCTCTTAGGGAAAGAGCAAGAGGGAGCAAATGCTGGGGAAGCCAGCCTTAGGTCTCTGGTTTCTGGGGGGTTGGGGGAAGGGGTGGGCTGGGCTGGAATCAAAGCGTATGGCCAAAGCTGTCCAGGGCTCCCTGGCCTGGTGGTGACCTTCCTCCCCTCCCCCAGCCCAGCCAACAAAAGTCCAGTGTGCCTCTTAGTCTCCATGGAGACGCCTGCCCTGCCTCCCTGCAGGGCACCAGGCCCAGTGCCTGCTCTTCTGGAACTTGCAGCCTGACCCTGCAGGGAGGGGATGGCTCTCTCTGACTGTTCTGCCCTAGCTAGGGACCCCAGAACCAGAGTCTACCAGAATATCTTGCTACCCGTTCCGGGCCTGGAAGGCAGCTCTGGGAGGTCACAGAAGGTTCTCAAGTGTTGGTATGAGTTTATGAGATGGGTGTGCAGGAATGTGCACGAGGCACTGAGGTGCCCGTCAGCAGGCGTGCGCCAGCAGGGTGTCCTCGGGCTGTATGATTGCTGGGAGAAGGGTTTAATCACCAGCTCTGGTACCTTTCCCTGCTGGGAGGAGTTGTGGGCTCGCGCTGAGAGCACAGGCCTGGCTAATTACCCGCTTTGCATGGTAGGTGCCTGCAGGCCCTGCGGTGATGCTGAGCTCCTTCTGGCTGCATGTACCAGTGACTTCGGTGAGTTTTCCCGTTGTGGGGGAGCCTAGGGTCTGCCCTGGACTCCCACCTGCCCACTACTGGCCACCATGTCTCTTCATAGTGATCCATGGGACCATTCATGGCGTCACCCACGACGAGGAGCTGCAAGAATCAGTCATCACTGTGCTGGCCACCCGTGTCATCCGCCAGACACTGCCACTGTTGCAGGAAGGGAGCTCGGAGGGCCAGGGCCATGCCTCCTTTCGTACCTTGTTGCGCTGTGGTGTGCGTCCTGGCCCAGGCTCCTTCCTCTTCATGGGCTGGAGCCGATTTGGCGAAGCTTGGCTGGGCTGTGCTCCCCGCTTCCAAGAGTTCAGCCGTGTCTATACAGCTGCCCTTAGAGCCCACATCAACCCATGTGAGGTGGCACTGGACTGAGAGACCTGGGAGCAAGCCCTGGCTGGACCTTCCTCTGGAGATGGGGTGCTGGGGAGGGATGATAGGAGGGTGGGGGGGAGGGTGTGGCTCAGGTGGCATCCTGGTGCCCACAGGGAGATGATAGAATACTGAATAACCGGATCACACCGGCCGCTGTAGACATGGTCTTCTGTGGCACACTCAGCTCTGCTCCTGCCTCACTTGCTCTTCTCTCTGCTGCCCTCCTAAGCCTTCTTAGCCTGCTGACCAGTGAGCACTTGCTTCCTCTAACTCCAGAGTGCTGTTGGGGCTCAAAGCAGCAGTGCTGTAATTCTCAAGACTTGGGCTAATTTGAGGTGTTTTGTTTTGTTTTTTTTTTTTAAGGTGGCCTGGGGGGGGGGGCAAACAGACAGACACCACTTCTAGCTCTGACCGAGGTCTGTTAGGGAGGGGTGCTGTACCCTGGCAGTGTGCCATTCCCTTCCATGGTCCTTGTGAGCCATACAGTCATCCTTGGCCCGGTCCCGCCCTTGGAGAAGAATGGGCCCCTCTGTCCGGAGGCCCCTGAGACGTGCTGAGCATCCAGACATGGCAAAGCGCCTGCAGGGTGTGGGGTCTTCACTGCAGGATCCTGCTTGTTCGTTTCCGGCGGGAGAGATGCACAATGGGGTCTCTAAGGACTGTTTCCCGCCACTGGCCCCATTGTTGCCGTCCCCGCCTTCCTCCTGGGCCTCTCTATTTCGTAAAAGGCTAGTGAGACCCTGGACAGACAAAGACTTTGGCCTGAAAGCCCTTGCGTGAGGTGTGCCCTAGGTTTCTTAGGACCCAACCAAACAGATTCCTGGGAAACTGCCCCAGCTCTAGTGCTGAGTGGAGTGGGAGTGGAGTTCCAGAAATGCCTTTCTATCCTTGCCTGACCTCCCTTTAAAGCTTTTCATCCATCATCAGTCCAGTGAACTAGTCATTGAGGCTGGGAGGGGGATAAGGCAGTGCAGGGACCAGACCCATGGTTCCTTGTCCCAGACTGTGCCCATGCAGGTACCTGGTGGTGTCACACCCTGCGTAGGCCCTGGGATGGCTACTTGGGGATGTTTATAGTCAGATAACTTTAATAACTGGGGATGGACAGAGAGCAGCATGCTCCTTTAACTTAGAGTGCTTATGGAGTGGGCAGGGTGATGAAGGTAAGAGATCACTCCTGAAGAGCAGGCAGCACCATTTTCTTCCACTATCTGCCTCTGAACTGGCTCCTTGCTGTTTAACTCTCATCTCCCCAAACTCCACGGAGTGCGAAGGGTTTAAACCCTCGCCTTTCCATCTGGTGAAGCCTTCCAGGTGAAAGGCAGGCCCAAAAGTGGAAGCAGGGACAGCAGGGGGAATGGTGTGTATGAGGAGGTAGACCAAAAGCAGAGGAAACGGTCTGGGAAGTCCTGTGTGGAGACACCACCTCTAAGTAGAGAGCCCAGACAGCTGAGGAGCAGAGTGTGGGTGCCAGTGTCAGGTAAAATTGCCAGGGCTTTCTGGGTGCTCTAGGTCTCAGAACACTGCCAGGAGCAGCAGACAAGAATAGCTGTACCCAAGCAACCCTGTCTAGAATTCAGTACGTGGGAGCGTTTGGATAAAGTTCTCCTGGCGGCCAGATTCTGAGCTGGGTGGGGCAGAGCCTCTTTCTTCAGAATACACATGCTTCTGCTGCCTTGGGATACCTATCTTTCAGATTGCTTTGGAGGAAAACACTGTACCTGGGGGATAGGGTAGTGGTCTTGGGCATGCGCAATTTGGAAGTCATCACTGTCTCTGCTAGGGCTAGCAGAGGAGAATCAGGCCAGGACTGATCATGGACAAGTATATTCACAGACATTTAGTCTTTTTAAAAAAAAATAATTTATTTTAAGTTTATTTTATGTGCATCAGCGTGAAGGTGTCAGATCCCTTGGAAGTAAGCTGCCATGTGGGTGCTGGGAATTGAACCCGGGTCCATTATGGAAGATCAGACAGTGCTCTTAACCACTGAGCCATCTCTCCAGCCCCAGACATTTAGTCTTAATGTAGGTGGTCAGTGTCCAGCAGCTTGACTGTTTCCATGCAGGGCCTTACTAGGAGTCACTCAACCTTTTATTTTTGAAGGAAGGAGACCTTCCGGGCTCCGGAGCTGTCTTCCACCCCAGGCTGGGCGACCTGCCAGCACCCAGCCCCTCACATCCGGCCCCCTCCTTCCACACTCACTAGAGAGCCAACATCTGTCAGTATCTGCCCGCCCCTCTCCTTCAACCCCAGGACACTTTCTATTTCCCGCCTAATTATTGTCATGGGGGTGGGGGAGCTGGAACGAAGTCCTCTGCAGTTTGCCTCTGGGTTTTTAGTAGGCTCTCAAAAAAAAGTCTTGGTCAGCAGAATTTTCCTGAAAGTGACTCTCCCAGTATAGGCCCTACCCTGGGCTGCGGGCCAGGAGCAGTAAGGCCTCAGGGAGATCCAGAGCTGTTGAGTGGACCCAGAAGCTGGCCGCTGTAAGTCTAGCCTAGCTCCTGGATTATCCCTGATCCGAAACCATCACCCGGAACCCACAGGAGGGGCCACGCCCCGCTGGGCGGAGAAGAATGAGTGACGGACTGTCCACGCAGGCTCCTTCCACTTCCGGCGTCTGATCGCGGCCTCCCTCTAGACTTGTGCGTCGCCACTGGGGCTAGGGTCTAGGGTAGGCTCCAGGACAGAGCATAGCTCAGGTCGGCTGTAGCGGTGAGGGCAGGCGCTACCGGCCAGGAGCCTTGGGAAGTGGGATCCTGAGCTGAGTGTCTGTCAACCATGGATCACGACGACCCAGCAGAGGCGTTAACTGAGCTGCGCGAGAAGCGGGTGGGATTGCTGGAGTTACTGCAAGCGGCGGCAGGCTCCGGGCTGGCTGCCTACGCTGTGTGGGCGCTGCTTCTGCAGCCGGGCTTCCGCCGGGTGCCTCTGAGGCTGCAGGTGCGGCGCGGGGCCTTGGAAAGAGCCGGACCAATGGAGCAATTGGATCAATGGGTGGGACCTTGCTAGGCTACTGTAGGTAGTGTAAAGATGGGCGGGATCAGTTATGGTGCGGGACCTAACCTGGGAATCCGGAGAGTTGGGACCAATGTGTTGCAGAGCCTGGGCCTATCTTCATGACCAAGGCTGTATGAATGAAGCGGGAATTGTATTACTGAGGGGTTAGGGACAGGTGTATGACTGGAGAGAGGGCGGGGCCTCAGGGGCGGGGTGTGGCGGGTATCAATTTAAGGAAGGAAATATAGTAAGGCATGCACCGGCCCCCCCGCCTGGTGCTTTGGCCTGTGAGACTCTAGCCTCAGCCCACCAAATTCCTTACTCAGGTGCCCTACGTTGGCGCGAGTGTCCAGCAGGTTGAGCACGTGCTGTCGCTGTTGCGAGGCCGCCCTGGAAAAATGGTGGATCTAGGCTCTGGTGATGGCAGGATCGTAAGGCCTGTGTCTGTATATTCGTTGCCCCTCCCGTGGTGGCCCCTATCCCTGGATGTATCCAGGTCCCACACTCTTGGCTCCCATAGGTGCTGGCGGCCCACCAGTGTGGTCTCCGTCCAGCTGTGGGTTATGAGCTGAACCCGTGGCTTGTGGGACTTGCTCGGCTGCATGCCTGGAGGGCCGGTTGTTCTGGGAGTGTCTGCTACCATCGAAAAGATCTTTGGAAGGTACCCTACCAAACTTCATTTATTTTCTGTCTATTTTTGGGGGGGGAGATGGGGGCTTGAAGTCTGTAGTCAAGGCTTATCTCAAACTCACCATGTAACCTAGGATTACAGGTGTGCACCGTAAGACCTAGTTTATGCATAACTGGAGACCAAACCACGGGATTTCTGCATGCTAGGCAAGCACTCTACCGACTGAGTGACTCCTCCAGTCCTGATACCTTTATCTTCCAAGTTTTATGCTCTGAGTGACTACCATCCTGATACCTGGGTGGGCTGGAGGCCAGAACTCAGTGACCATGCCCTCCAGCTTATATCCTTGTTTCCCACAGGTGAGCCTCAGGGACTGTCACAATGTGTCTGTGTTCCTGGCCCCCAGTGTGGTAGGTCATGGGCCTGCAGTTCTGCTGGGAGGTCAGGGCCACAGTTTTGAAGCTTGGCTGTTCTCAGGCCTGGAATAGGTTCTTGGCCCAGCTGGGATGGGGCAGCTTTTTCTTACCTTCCCCTGTGGCCTCCCTCTTCCTGTTCTTTCCTACAGCTCCCTCTGCTGGAGGACAAGCTGCAAGTAGAGCTACCCGAAGGGGCCCGTGTGGTATCTGGACGATTCCCCCTTCCCACCTGGCAACCTGTAGCTGTGGTGGGCGAGGGCATGGACAGAGTCTGGGCCTATGATGTCCATGGTACTAGGCCAGCTGTGTCTTCTTGCGGGGTGCCCGTCAAGGCCATCCCAGAGTCTAGTTCTACCTCCATCTCTAAGGCCCCTGTTTGACAGGCTGGCTGACTGGATACAATAAAGACTCCATGGGTTCAATCCTGACTCTTTGTTCCAGGAATCACTTCATGGGATGGGGTGGGCAGCGGGTTCCATGCTGACTGTGAAGAGGTTTGATTTGTGCTCTGTGGGAGACTAGCTAGTGACTCCTGGTCCTTGGGCGCCGGGGCCTAGTGGAAGGCATTGCTTCTCCTTGGGGATCTCCTGGATTCACCAGCTTCCTCAGTCTCAGGATTTCCTGTTTGTACCTAATCATCGGGGTGATAAAACAAATCACTTATCTGACCATGGGTTCTTTCCCTTCCACCTAGATTAGGGCCCTGGGGTCACACCCAGCCTACCTGCCCAAGTGCTGGTCCACGTACTCCTGTAGCTCAGAAAGCTGCTGCTCTGCCATGGTGGCCCGGACCATCAGCTGTGCCCGTTCCCGTTCTAGCTTTGCCTGGTGGAGGCAGGACCCATGAGCCAGGGCAGGGTGTAGGGAGGAGGTCCCTGCTACTCCTTGGCCACTACCTGAGTGTCCTGGGAGAAGTCTTGCAGCTTCTGCTGGATTTGGGCCCAAGATGCAGTGTCCAGGCCCCTGTGAGGGGAAGGCAGGAGGGGCAGTCTCCAGGGCAGGCATAATACCTGATGTGTGGTTTTAGGACAGCATAGCGCTGCCTGGGGCCCTGGACCATCTGTACACAGAATTCTCTGACAAACTCAGTGACCTCTCGTCTACTAGGAGTCTACAAGAAGTTGCCCAATCCCTGGGAGGTATTGCCTCAAGAACCTGCCTGTTATATACAGAGGTCCAAAGCTACGGCTGGCCAGGCCACCAGGCTGTCAGCTTCCACCAAATCCAAGCTTCACCTACCAGATGAAAGCAGCCATCCATTTTTCTGTGGTTACCAGCGTCCCCCATACAAACCAAGATAGCCCAGAACAGGGATAAGAGAACCCTATGTGGCAGCCAGGGTTGCCAGAATGAACGAAGGCTGTGAAGCGTCTGGTTGCTTCTGCCTGACTCCTAGACCTCCCCTACACCGACAGGAGGGCACTCACAGTGACTGTGACCCGCCCTCCTTGGACGCGTCACCACATCCCTTCTCTGGGTACAGTAGCAGTGTCCTGTGTCGGCCATACTGTAAAAGGACAAGGCGGGTTTCCCTTGACTGAGGCCAGGGCGAGTCCTGGGGCTCTGGGCTTCAAGGCAGTTTTGGGCAGCAGGGAGGGGCCGCCTGGGCCCCAGTATTACCTCATCTTCCATTGGCTGGCTGACTTCAGTGGCCCAGTGCATGGGTAATGGCTCCAGGTTGATGGCGGATGCAAAAGTAGCCCTGAAAGTACCATGTGCCCTGTCGGGGGCTGTTTGTGCCAGGTGCTGCTCCTGCAGCACACTGACCCGCACAGCAGGTCACGTGGGGCCAGCCCAGCCCAGGAGCCGGGGTAGGAGTGGAGCCCACCTGCAGGTAGCTAGCAGCAACTCCTGCCTCCGGCTCACATCTGCCAGGCGTTTGCGGTAGGCCCGGGCGGCTTGCGCCAGTTGCTGCTCTCGGCTTCGGTGTGCAGCCCGAATGTCCTGCAGAGTGGCCTCCAGGAAAGTCCGAAGGGCCGCCTGACCTGGGCCATCAGCAGTATCCTGAGGGAGGTTAGGTGGGACAGAGTGAGGGTTAGAGCTGGTTTGGGACCAGGTTAGGAGCCGAGCTGGACAGAGTTGGTACATGGTCAGGCCCAACATTACCTCTGGTCCCTTACCTCCTCTCCCAGGGACATGGGACCTCCAAGTTTCTTTGTATCTGTCTGCCCAGCACCCCCAGACTTTCATCTTCAAGATGCAGAGGCTACTTCTGACCACTACAGACATAACTAAGTGCTCACCACTCTCTCTGTGGCATAGCGCTGCAGCTTGACAGCATACTCCTCATTCAGCTTCTTCAGCTGCAGCTGCAGCTGAGCATTTTCAGCTTCAGCCTGCCGGAGCTGACCCTGACAGGTGGACAGCACCTGGGAGTGCATAAGGGGCTCTTGCTCTGTTTGTAGAACTCCCACCTACCAGATCTTGAGGCTCACAGTGTGGGTAAACACTCACCATGGCTTGGGCAGATAGTTGCCGGCCAGCTGCCCTGGCTTCCTCTTGGGCTCCCTGCAACTGCCGGGCTAAGGCTGCCCTGTGGACATAGTACAGGCTCAGCGAGGCCACAGTGAGGTACTCCATCCCCTAAAGAAGGGTATCTCTCTGTCCACTGGGCTCTGCTATGTCCAGGTGAGGTGAAACTCACTCTCGTGCATCCAGTGCCTGCTGCCTGACTCTGTGATGCTCCAGTGCCCATTTCAATTCTTCCGGAAGCTTTTGCTGGCCTCCTGATGGCTGTAGGGTGAAGAAGACAGACGCTACGCTGGAATCCTCACCCCAGGCGGGCAGATCCCTGTGTGGGTGGCTGTGTACTCACGTTGCTTGTGCTGCCCAGACTCAGAAAGCCTGCCTTGCTGGGGCTGCACCTTCATGGGCAGAAGGGAAGAGGGGAGGGGAGGGGGCGGCAGAGACCTGTTTCATTGTCTCTGTGCGGGCGCCCGGCCTGGCTCTCTAAAGTGTTCATGGTAACCTGGAGTCTGTGGTAAGTGACAGTCAGGTCTGGGCTTCTCCACTGACCTCTTGTGGTGGCACCTGCTGGTGCCCTAGATTGGCCACTGTTTGTACCCTGTGTCCCTGGTAGGTACCATTTCCATGCAACTCTAGCTCTCGCACCCGACTTTCCAGTCGAAGAACCTGTGGACATCAAGGGTGAACAGGCACCACCTGGAGAAAGTTGCTATCCACGTGGGTACATGCAGGAGCACATACACAGGGGCCAGGCGGAGGCCCACAGACACAAAGGCTATGTTCACCCCCAGGCCCTTGAACCCCTCGATGGTGCTTATCCTGGTGTACAGTCTGTTCCAGAATGCACCTGGGCTGACACACAGAGCTTGCTCGGCTACTCACTTCCTTCTTCAGCTCAAAGACTTCAGCCTCATGCTGCTCGCGCAGGCGATGGGTTGCAAGCTGGAGATCGATGAGTTCCTTAGAAATCTGTGGGTAACCCGGGTGAGAGATGCTGCCAGTGGCCTTATGGGGTCTCTGCTCCTACCAGAACCCCACAGCCCCACAGCCACCTGCAACCGCTGGTCCTCACTCAGCTCCGGAGCTGCCTGATGCTCTGTCTCCAGGCTGGCGACCCAGGCTGGGTGCCCGGACACTCTAGGCAGGCAGTCCTCTGCTCCTGGAACAACCTGGTAAGGCACCACCACCCCACACCTAGGTGGGTCTCAGGCCTAGGTTGTGGAGCCCAGTCTTTTGGAGGCATTTCAGCACCAACCAGGTCAGCCCTGGCTGACACAGACACAGGATCCAGGGACTTCGTCCCTCCTGGTCTATGAAGGAAAGGAAGCCCCCCCCCCCCCGCCCCCGCCACATCAGTGTCTTGGGAGGACTCACATTCTCTGCAACTCGAAATGGGGCCGCTGGCCTGGGGCCTGGGGCTGCCACATACTCCATAGAAGAGAGGAATTCTGGCCCCTGATCTGTCTGATGGTGGCCTGCTTCCTGGCTGTCGTTGTGAGTGTTGCTGGTGTTGCCAAGGCCTCTGTTGATCTTAGAGATTGCCTATCTTGCCTACAAGGAAGGGCAAGGCGGTTCAGCGGTTAGGAAGAGTGGGACCCACAAACGAGATCCATTCTTTCCGGAGCCTCATGTCACCTGGGACATGCAGACAGGCACTCTGTAACAGGCCAGCTGGATCCAGGAGGGCATAACAACGCCACACCTGTGGCTGCAGTTGCGGCCAAGGTTGTCTTTATGTGGGATGCCCTCCCCTCCTGTAGGGATTTGCAACTATTTCCAGTGGTTCGTAATTAGGCCACCCATCTATCCACTAAGGGGGTCGTGCGGCCCAAGCTGAAAATCACAGCGTTAAACTCTTGCATTTCTTCCTGTATCAGCTGAACTCACACCAGCAGGTGAACAAGCTGGACACACCCCACCTCCTTCTGTGGGGAGAGGTGGGCATAATCAGAGGCAGTGGACCTTAGGACCTAGCTCAGCCTGGGCACCAAAAAGGCAAACTTGAGGAGGTGCCCTTGCCTGAGGCTGAGTTGGAGCTTGCGCACTGCGCCACACTGTGCCCAACCACTGTGTGCGCGCGCGCACGCGCGCTCTCTCCTTCCTTTCTGCGCATGCGCGATTTCTGCCATCGTCCATCAGTTCTCTGTACATGGGGGAGTTGGGGTGTCGCGTGGACAGCGGCTATGCTCTCTTCGGGACGCTAGACTGGCTGCGCATGTGCGAGTGAGGGCAACAGCAGGGAACGAGGTGGACCCAAGTCTGGGGTACCACTGCAGCTGAGAGAGGCGAGGCCTGCTGAGAAAGGCGGGGCCTACCGGGACCAGGGGCGGAGCTAGAAGGAGACCGCAATGCTGTGTGGCTTTTGGGGGCGGGGAAGGTGAAGCTCGGACAAGGGGCGGGGTTTGAGGTGGGTAGGGCCGCCAGCCCCAGAGTTTTGGAGCTTGGAACTGAAGTGGGTCCTCTGGGAAGCTCCTGGACAGCGGAGCAACCCTTCGTTTGTGCCCCCAGTGTGCGTGTGTGGCTGACCCATCTCGCGCAGCTCAGGAGAAGGGGTTCACTAAGTTGGGGTGCCTCTTTTGGGGAAAGGGAGGATTGGTTGAGGTCTGCGACCATGAAGGTCAAAGTCATCCCGGTACTTGAAGACAACTACATGTATCTGATCATCGAGGAGCAAACGCGGGAAGCCGTGGCTGTGGACGTGGCTGTGTCCAAGAGGGTGAGGGCCTACCAAACATGCCATCAAGGGACTCCCGGAGCAGACCTGACCCCCTAATTTTTTTTAAGTCATTTGATGTATTTATCTTTGGGCTCCCTTGAAGTTATGGTTACTTTTGGTGTTCGTGGTGCCCCAGTAATTGTAATTGTTTGCCCGATGTCCCCCCTAACCCTTGCTGCCCTGGGTACTGGGCCCGCCTGTGGAGCTGAGCACCTGAATCTAGTGACCCAGTATGGGATGAGCGGCTCACCTGAGCGTCTGTGGCACTAACTCCATCCTTTCCAGTTGCTGGAGATTGCAAACCGTGAGCGGGTGTCTCTGACCACGGTACTGACCACCCATCATCACTGGTAAGAGGGTGTGTGCTGAGGCCTAAAGCAGACTCCTCCGCCGGCACCTTGACTTGACCAGGCTCCCGCACTTCCACAGGGACCACACACGTGGAAATGCGGAGCTGGCACACCTGCAGCCAGGACTGGCGATCATGGGAGCAGATGAGCGCATTAGTGCTCTAACCCGCAGGCTGGAGCACGGGGAGGAGCTTCGGGTGAGCATGCACCCGGAAGGGGCGGGGAGGGTCCTGGTCTAGGCCTGCCCACTGGTCCTCACAGGTCCAATGCCTCACCGTCGCAGTTTGGGGCCATCCACGTGCGATGCCTCTTGACGCCTGGCCACACCTCTGGCCACATGAGCTACTTCCTGTGGGAGGATGAATGCCCGGACCCACCAGCCCTCTTCTCTGGTACCTTGCAGCCTGGACTCAGCCACCTACCCAATTCCACTGTGCCCTCCCTTCCCCTTTCTGACCCTCTTTCCTCCCTAGGGGATGCTCTGTCAGTGGCAGGCTGTGGCTGGCACCTGGAGGACACTGCCCAGCAGATGTACCAGAGCTTGGCTAACACCCTGGGTACCCTTCCACCCCAGACGGTGAGAGAGCCTTGGCCTTCTGTGGGGTCCGCATACTTGGTACTGCACTGCCTCCTGGTATAACCTGTGCTTTCGTACCTGTCCTGCTTTGGTAAAGGTGGTGTGTACTGGATGGGTTGTTGCTAGGGTAAGGGTATGTACGCCCGCCACTCCCTTGGCCCGGGGCAACCTGTGTTCACTGAGCTCCCTCCCTCTTCTTGCAGAAAGTGTTCTGTGGTCATGAGCATACCCTGAGCAATCTTGAATTTGCACAGAAAGTGGAGCCCTGCAACAACCACGTACAAGCTAAGCTATCCTGGGCCCAGGTGCATCCATTTCCGGCTCTATAAAGGGGCAGGGGCAGGGGCAGTCTTCCTGAAGGTGGGGGGAGGGTCTCCAGCTGGCTGGGCCTAGGTTTGGCCCTGCTGCAGATCTTCTGTCAGGCGCTTTAACCTCCCTGTGTGATCAGGGGCCTGCTCTTTGCAGAAGCGGGATGATGAGGATGTACCTACTGTGCCTTCGACGCTGGGTGAGGAGCTCTTGTACAACCCTTTCCTTAGGGTGACGTAAGTATGGCTGTGTCCTGGGCCTTCCTGTGGTGGGGCCTGAGCCATACCAGTGGGTAGGGCAACCTCAAGGGGCCATGTACACCGCCAGCTGGAGTCTCCCCATGGAGCAGTCTCTGGACTAGCATGACATCCTTGGAGCCTCTTTGGCAGTCATTTAGGTAGTTAGGAGGATGTCTAGGGACTATTTATTGAGCTGAATATCCCTGGCACCAGGGAAGGGCATTTGTTAAGGGCCCTCCTTCCATCCACTGCCCTGCTGGGCCCCACCCCCTTGGGCAGCTGGCCAGCCCCACAATTCCCCAGCATACTTTTCCCTGCAGAGAGGATCCAGTTCGTGAGTTCACAGGCCAGGTGGACCCTGCCCAGGTCCTGGAGGTGCTCTGCAGGGAGCGAGCACGCTTCCAGCTTGATCTGGAGCCACCACAGCCCCAGGCCCGGGCTCTCCTGGCCTTGCAATGGGGGCTTCTGAGTACACCACAGGAAAAGTGAACTGTGTGGGGAGCCTGCCTGTACCCATTCTCCTGACCTCAGGCTGGGCTCCAGAAACACCTTCTGAGGCCCTGTCACCCCGCTTTGAAGAACCAGCAAGTGGTGCCTTGCTTGTCTCTACTGTTCATGGGGCCATATAGGCAGGATCTCTGATGGGCCTTAAGACATACATGTTCTGGGAACTGAGAATGGCAAATAAAACTTTGAAAGGCCCAGTGTAGTGCCACAGACACAGCAGATGCTTCCGGAAGAGCAGACCTGTTTTATTAGTGGTGAGACCCAGCTATGGAGTTCTCACAGCCATATAGGCTTAGTGCTGACAAACCGCCCAGACACTAAGACCCTAGCAAAGACCAGGATCAGTTACCCCACTATGTTCAGGCTTGATACCTGCCCTATACACTGTAGCTTCAGGGCTTAGCCACATTCATGACACCCCTCATACTCAGGCTACTACAGCCGGAGGGTAGGGCAGGGAAGATGCCCGTGGCTTCAGGCCAGTGGAGGAGATTCTGGAACCTCCTTGACTCTCCTTGGCTACTTCTGATCCCGCCTGCACTCCCACCCTGCAGATCTCACTGTGGAATCTGGAGGTATACAGGCTGCGGTCAACATTACCAACCAGACACACAGAGGCCAAGGACCCACGTGCATCTGGTGCTCCACTCTAGCACAGAAAGCAACACATCCTTGCAGCTCTCCTTGAATTATGAGGGTCTCTGTGTGTTTTCTGTGAGTGCTTTGTCACAGACACCTCCCACACAGTCTTCCTGGGAGTCCTGGTGCTGCCCCGGGGCTCTCACAGACTCTCAGGCCTCCTACCACCTGATGGTGAGGCCTGAGTTGGTCTTCTCCACGGCATGGTATTGTGTGTGCAGCAGGCGGCTGGCCCGCTCCGAGTCCTCACCGTGCAGCCAATGCTGGTACAGCTCCTGGACCCCAGGCACATCTTCGGGTGCCTCAGGCCTCACCATGCTATACAATCTTTCCACTTGCTGGAGGAGCTCCCTGTCTTCCATATCTGGAGCCTTGAGCTGGCCTCCGCCATTCAAGCAGCCTGTGGCAGAACATGGGGCATGGGTGTGGTGGCAGGGAGTCAGGGTTAGCCCTCTGACCCCCTGGGTGTGGAGAGGGGGACTGTCCCACTCCTGTCCAACCCCTTCCACCGTCCATTGGTGGCAGGCTGCCGGACTGTCCCAGCAAGCAGAGCCTGCTGTGCTATGTTAGGAGGAACTACCTGAAGGGCAGGCCATGACTTCCACATAATGGTAGGGACAGCGGCCTCGCTTCAGTTTCTGCACGAGGTTCTGGATGTTGCGGAAGCCATAAGCCACAGCAAATCGCAACAGCACCTGGCCTTCCCTCTCCAATGTCACTTCCTGGAAGTCCTTGTTCCTGGAGGTGTAGGAGTGGGCTTTTGAAAAGGCATACTGCTACAAAAGCCTGTCCCTGCCCAAGTGCAGAAGCCCTCCGGGGTGCAGGGCACTGCCAGCTGGCTCTGTCCGTTCCTGCTAGCAGGCAAGGGAGGAGTGATGGAGGGGGGGGGGTGCAGCTCGCATCCATGGGCCCACAGGTAAACTCATCCCAACCTTGACTTCCTAAACATAGGATTATTTTTCCCAAGGGCAACCACGAAGCATAGGAAGGTGTGAAACCCCAGGCCCAGGCACTGTACCCATGCTGGGCACCTGCTCGTCCTGCTTAGCACCCTGGCTCAGAGGCTCTGATGAGACTGAGGCAAATGCTCTGGCCTGTTCACACTTCATGGTCTTAAGGGGAGACCCAGTTGTGCCAAGGGCTCCAGGGATCTCCCCCCCCATTCACTTCAGTGCCTGCCCTGCTGACCTCATGGGTTGGTAGGTGACTTCAGCCACATGGATTCCAAAGAGCTCTTGGGCCGCGTGCCGGAACACATGCTCCAGGTAGCCTCCTGAGCCTCCGCCCCGATGGCTGGTGGGCTCCTCAGCAGACACACTACTGGTTCTGGGAGAGAGGTGGGTCAGTGCAGGAGGCTGGGGCTCAATAGCTAAGGTGGCTTGTAGACATTAAGGACTGGTCTTATGGTGGCCCTGGGAAGTTCAGATGCCTTCTAGAGTAGGCTCTGCTTTGACACTGTAAACTCAGCCACTCTTGAGCCCCAGCCAGGCTGCGGGGATGTCTGGAGTTGGCCAGAAGGCAGCCTGGGTAGAAAGGAGGGGACAGGACACTGCCCCACCCCACAGGCAGCATCTGATCCCAAATAAAGGTCCTCAGTCCCCACCACCAACTCACAGGCCATCCAGGGGCACAGGCTCCAGCTCTGAGAGCGAAACGCCTTCCTCCTCCAGCAGCCGCAAGACTTCTCCTGCAGGCGGACCACAGCACAAGTTCTAGTTGGCCTTAGAGTGCTGAGCTGTCTGTGTTCCCAGAGGGCCACTTACTGCAGCTTGAGGTGGGATGGTGAGTCCAGCCAGCCCCTGCAGACCCACGGGAAGGCATTCCTAGCTGGGGCATTTTAAGAGGGGCCAGGGCCACTCTGCCAGTTCAGGGGCAGGCTGTTTAGCCTCCTAGTTTATTTTCCCACCTCTTAAATGGGAGACAGGCTACTCCACTTAAAAGTGGGGTGACGATATGAGCCATGGGGACTAGACTTGACAGCCTGCCTGCCCTCAAGACTCATTTTTGGCCTAGCAAGGATACAATACTGGGGCTCCGTTGGCCACAGGACCCTGCAAGGCACTGACGGAAGCCTCTGCTGTCTCCCAGGCTCCAGTACTTGGCTCCAAGGGGGTAGAGTTAGGTGTGGCAGCTGCACCTGTTGTAAGGACACAGTCCACGTCACGGGTCTGGTACTCCTGGTTGAAGAAGTCAGGTCTGGATGCTTCTAGTTTTTTGTCATAGCAGGGCATCACCGTTACATGGTAGATCTTGTCAGGAGACAGAAGCTACAGAGAGAGTGTGGAAAGCTCAGAACTGGCCTCACTGTGAATGAGTCAGAGGTGACTTGAAGATAGGCATGACTTGAGCAGTTACTCATGCCCACTGGCCATCAAATGTGCAGGGCCACATATCTCCTCTCCCACAGGCAGCTGCAGCAGAGGAGAGAGGTTCTCACAGTCTTTGAAGGAGAGGACAGGTCACAGTGGACCACACAGACTAGAGGGAAGTGTGGCTGTGCACAGCAGAAGGAATGCACAGGGTTGATGCCAGCGTCCATGGTTTTTGTACTAGGGAGCCAGCTCCCTCATCCTGTCAGTGGGGTGACTTCAGGCTGAGGCCAGTAGATCACTGGAAGTGACCTAAAGTGCAATCTGATTTGTTCACCCAGCAGCCTGTGAGGTGTGCTTTTAACCCTTGGTCTCCTGCTCTTTAAACATGGAGTCTAGCCACCTCTAGGTGTGAGAAGTGCCTTTCTGTCAGACCTGGACCCCCTGGTGCTTGTCAAAAGACAGCCCAGGTAGTAACAGGCTAGCTGGGAAAGACTGATAAGAGGCAAGCTTATTCCACCAGCAGCTACCATTGGGTTTCGGTCACCCTGATACCCCAGAAGAAGGTACCAGTCACAGGCAAAGGGTGAGTGGCCGGCCAGTGTCACAGCTGTGTCACACTGTCTCACTCCTGTGTCACAGCTGACCACTCATTAGGTTGCCTGGGGATGCCCAGTCCCATTACCTGTTGCTGGGCAAAGAAGTCCTTGACCAGGGAGCCCATAACCTGCTGTGGGGACCGGGCTGTGCTGATGTAGGGGAGGATGAAGTTGCCATGCGTCTTCTCAGCATAGCAGATCCAGCCTGAGCCAAAAGGAACAAATAGGTTTGGGGTATGCCTAGGGCAGGCCTGGGGGTGGTTCACAAACAGCTTTTCTCTTCTTGGCAGTGACATGACATTCTGGGGGTGGACTGTTTCATGTAAAAAAAAAAAAAATTACTGTGGCATTAAAACATTCACCCTGTCATCCCTGACTGTCACAAGGAAGGCTGGTATCCAGGTGATCACCAATGAGAACTGGTGACTACAGGTGAGGTCTTTAGCTGTAGGCACCTCGTACGTAGGTACTGACATTTCTACCTGTCTCCAAAGATAACTCCTCCCCGTCATTCCCATTTCCATGTCAAGCTGTCAGTATATCATGAAGTCCTAACTTCAGTTAAACAGCCATGCAGCCAAGGACACACCTGGGCAGGCAGATGCCAGCATGGGCAAGGCCTCTCTGGAGTTGGTTTGCCCTCGGAATCGCCGCACAAACTCTTTCTGGCTCTCCAAAAGGCTGAAGTTCCTTGCGAAGACAGTGTCGAAGACAAAGTGTACCCCTGGAAGGCGATGGAAGGTGAGCACGTGTCTTTGCCCTAACCATGGCGGAAACTGGCATCTGAACACCTCTTAGTGGGGCAGCAGGGCTCTTCCCCAGTGGCACCATGTTCTATGGGGTCTCTAGGAAGCCCTGTTTTACTACATATAGCACCTGCTGTGCAGAGGACTCAAGAGCTAGCTGCCCAGTGGCTCCACCATTACCCTCGGAGCAAATTCCTAAAGCTGTACTTTCCTTGGCACCATTCTGAATGTGTTTAAGCCTTTTCTATCAGCAGCGCTTGGCCCTGATGCTTTGGCCTCCTCCAGTCTAACCTGTGCTGCCTCACCCAATTGCCTCCTGCTGTGTAAAATGATGGTGTGTAAAATGGCTCTATCCTTGAGGGCTAGGGCCACCTGTATGGCCCCGCTGCTACACCCATGCACGGACTGGGTAGACATGTCTGTGGGCCTTTCAGCCAGTGAGATGTCTGCCTGGCACAGGCCATAAGCTAAGGCTCCTGCGGATCCCAGCGGAAGACTGTGCTCCTGGCTCTTCAGTTCTCCCTAGGACTAGAAACTGCCCTGGGGTGATGCCAGATTGAGTGCTCCTCTCTTCCCAGAAGCACCACCCCCAGGCTGGTTCTTCTTGGGACTCTGCGCACTGATGATGGCACCTAGTACCACAGCGAGGGTCAGGCCTCATACATGTGTCACAGAGGAGGATCGGGTGCCTGCCTGCAAGACTCCTAGTTGTGGTGGACAAGGTGCCAGATCATCTAGCAGGCAGGAGGAGCATTCCATGGAGGTGGCACCATGAATGCCCATGCCCAGTCCCTCCACTTCCCCAGAATGGGCTGCTGGTCACTCTGGTACTGAGACCCCAATTTAGCAGGGGGTTTTCAAAACACCCATATCTTCCTCCACCCCAACTCCTGGCACAGAGGTCAGCCAAAGCTTACCCAAGCCAGAACCCAACAGATGTGACAATATGCCTGAAAACCAGTACTTGCATCCAGTAAGATGGTTCAGCAGGGAAAGGTCCTTGCTGTCAAAGCTGGTGACCCGAGTTGGATGCCTGAAACCCACATGGTGGAAGGAGAGAACTAAATCCTGAAAATGGTCCTGTTATCTACACACACGCAAGCACCCAAAATAAATACAATGTAAAAAAAAAACAAAAACAGTAACCTATGCTGGGTGCAGTAGCACATATCTGCAATCCAAGAACTAGGGAGGCTGAAGCAGGAGGATCATATGCTTGAGGCTAGCCCAGACTACATAGCGAAGTCAAGGCAAGCCAGGGCCACAAAGTGAGACCCTGTCTCAAAAAAACAAAACAAAAACAAACAAACAAACAAACAAACAAACAAACAAACCCAAAGGTGGCGTGTGCTTGCAATTCCAGCATTTGCTAGGCGAAGGCAGGAGCATCAGTTTAAGACCAATCCAATCTACCTGACACCTAGTTTCAGAAAACCGAAACACTAATAACAACTCCCAAGAGAATCTAGGAACTGTGAGGTACTGAGGGGACCAGTCAACTACAGTACAAAGTCAGAGCTCAGGTGGCTTCTCTCCTAAGGTGCTGATCTCAACCATCGCAGTGAAACAAGTTCAAGTCACAGTAGGGAGAGTGTCCCTGCTGCTCAGCTCAGGGTGAGTGACGTGTGCTTTGGGGGCAGGAGGAGTCCCGATAGCAGCCACCCTCGTTCACCCAGGGTTCTGCACCTACCTATTTTTTTGAAGAATGAAGTTAATTTCTTGGCAGTGTCTGAGGGATCCAGCCGAAACCTGGCAGCCAGCGACGCTCTGGACTGTGGTGAGATGGAAACGACCACCAGCCGCTGCTGACTAGGCACCGCCACCTGTAGAGCAAGGGAGAAAAGTCCCTGGCTCTGTGGCCTTTGTACAGATTCCCAGAGGCCATCGGCTCCACCATGGTCTTCCCAAAGCGTCGGGCCTAACACTTAGTGTCAGAGGACACTGACATGAGAGCAGCGAAACCAAAAGATGCAGGAACCACCAAAGCCCAGACGGGTGGACCAGCTGCCTGTCCCCTGATGGAATACGCTGTGGGCTGCTGGGGCTGAGCCCTTATTAGCTGATACCTTATTGGCATCTAGAACCTTCTGCAGCTCCTCGTGACTCTGCTGGGTGATGAGCACTGTCTCTGCTGAAGTGACGCAGCCACTGCATGCCAGGCAGTCATTCAGGGAGACCTTGGCCTTCTCCAGCTTCTGGGTTCTGCCATCCTGCAGGTGAGCAAAATCTGGGCAGGGCATTCATTTTGGGTAGCCTTTGACTTCCACTCATACCAACGACCAGCCTGAGATCCGGCTGCGGGTTTGTATGCCACCACACTCATTTTTATTTACTTTTCTTTTCTCATGACAGTAGATTGAATTCAGGGCCTTGCAAATGCCAAGCAAACACTCTACCGCTGAGCTCTACCCAGTTTTTAAAAATTAAACATGTGTCACACAAACACACAAATGCTTTAGATACCCCAGATGTTCATACTGACATCAAGTTCTGACTTTTGGCACAAGCTCTACTGGAGCACCAGGACCCCACGAGCAAGGCTGGCTTTCCTTAAGTCAGTGCAGAAGCAACAGACCTGCTTGGAGTAGCAGCTGGTCTCTGGCCTGTGGGACAGGCTGGGAATGAAAGAGGGAAAACCAAGAATGGATGAAGGAAGGGAGGACAGGTGGGTGGGAGAGAAGGCTGTTTAGGTAATAACAACTATCAGATTAAAGAATGGACCTCGGACCCCAGTGTTCAAATCAGGGCCTCCAGGACGGACACCCCCAGTGGTTCTTGCCATACAAACACGACACCAGCCTGAGACCTTCAATCTTGCTACAGAGGCAGGAATGGTCTGAGCCAGGGCCAGGTGAGCTTCGGGGGTCCATACTGACCAGAGGAATAAGGCTAGAGGGTTTGAAGTCCCTTCTCTGAGCCTGTGCTTTACACCAAAGCCCCAACCTGAGGTTAATCCACACCGAGAGACCAAAGGGCCACAGCAGCAGCATGCAGACAAGGCCACTTGTCCTAAAAGCCCAGTGGTGACAAGCACCTTCCTGTGTCCCTCTATCCATGGGACCCCTTGTTGAGAACCAGGGCCTCCAGGTACACTGGCACCTAGCTGGAGCCATGGAGTGTCACGAGGACACTATGGACAAACAGCTGGCCTTCACCATCGCAGCTTGATCCTGCTCTCCATCGCTCACAGTGATTTGCACACTCATTGCCTGAACCTACCCGAGGGCCCTCGCCTACTCAGTGTTCCGTGGCTGGGCATCACTGCTCAGTGGAGTGGCATATGGGACTCCTTTTGAAGGGACTCCTTAAGAGTGCAAAGGGCAGCCAGTCAGGGTTAATTTTAACAGACACCAGATCTAATCTTCAGGATTAGAAAAAGGAGGAGTTTGGGGGGCCAAACCCTGGAAATCTTCCGCCACTAGAAGTAGCCAGAAGGGGAGGTGGGAAGGACCCACCTTTTCCCCAGGCATAACAGGGCAGGTTTGCTGTTCATATGCCTCCCTATTCTCCCTCCTCCCAGCTCCCCATGGTCAGCAGATGTGACCAATGAGAGAGAACAGGTGATATGCAGGAAGCTTCAGGGTGGCCACGCCTGTGCCTGGATGAGGCAGAAGCGGTGGGTTTCAGATCTGTACCCCAGCCCCCCTCCTCCTGCCACCACCAGCCCCCAGCAGGGAAGTGCTGGAAACCTCTGGTTCCTTACTGGGTTCACTTGGAAGTAACTCCCATCATCTTCAATGTGGATCTTGGCTATGCCACTTCCTGGCTTCTTATCCACCTTCACAGGCTTGATGCAATTCTATAGTAGGAAGAGAGCCCAAACCAGGCTCTATTAGGAGAAGGCATCTCTAGAGCACCCTGGGCCTCAGGCATGGCCGGCTACTGGCCACAGAGTGAATCTCACCACTGAGGCCAGCCCCATCACCTTCTTACCCCTGAAGCCATGTTGAGCTCTGGCTGCCCACCCTCTCTGTACAAGGTGAGGATATCGCCAAGGTCACTCACTCTCTAGGTCCAGATCGGCATGGAGACTGGTGCTAACTCTATAGGCAAGCAAATGTCTGCAGAAACCCTGACCAGCCCATCCTCCCAACGTGCAGACAGCAGCACGCTGCCAGAGGCCAGTGTGTCAAAAGGCCAAGGCAGAAACGGTTACTTTGGGAACTTCTGGAGGTCACCTCCAACCCACTATACAGACGAAACTTCCTGTCTCTCCCCTTCTTGATATCTCCTCTTATTACTTCCAGAACCTTGATGGCCTTCCAGGAGATGACCTTCCACAATACTGCCAGTCCCAGGCAAGATACCCCAGTTCACTCTGCCTGTGTGGCAGCTCTCTTCTATGGGGTCTTGGGACTTGGCTACCAGAATGATAGCTCTGGGAACATAGGAATACCCAGACAAGAGCACCAGTTCCTGTTTTTAGGTGTGGCTGTCTGGGGTCCCTTGTATGTTCCTCAAAGCAAGGTCAAGAACGTTAGCTATGGTTGTGGCCCAAGGAGACTTCCCACCTGTGCCTTCAGCATGGTCCCTGTCCATTGAGATGAGCAAACTGGCTCTGAGAGAGGGGTGGGATGTCCCACAGGTGTGTGGAGGCTGACTAGCCCCAATCATGTCTTTGCATCACCAGTTGGGTGACACTACTAGGAACAGTAGCTGAAGACCACATAACAACTGCCTGTCACCCCTAAACATTCCCACGGCTCCCGGATATCACTCCTGAACATCCTGGGGGCCAGTATCCGGTTGCCCAGCCCTCCCTGGGCTCAGCTGTCTGTGTTAAGCAAGTAGGGAACCAGACAGAGGCCCTGGGCCCTTGAACGGGTAACGGGTCTCTTTCTCAGAAAAAGACACAGGTAGGAGCGGTTTCCCGCTGCCGCACGGCCAGGCCCGGACCCTCCTCCTGCGCGACTTGCCCTTGGCCGGCCCACCTGAGACGGCCCGATGAAGTCATCCAGGTCGGTCAGCTGTAGTGCCCCACTGAAGGGCGACGCCATGACAGCCCCACAGGCACTGAGCGTCGCACGGGGGTGTCGCAAAATGATAACGCTCTTCCGCCACTCTGCCGGAAAACGCAAATTCCAGCGCATGCTCATTTCTTCCCATGGGCAAGCTTTGAAAAGAGTGCGCGCCCTCTGCTGGCGGCCTTGAGAGCTCAGCCCAGCACACTCAGAGGACCAAGTTCTAGAGCCTTCAGTTTTCTGTGCCTGCCAGAGGTTGCTGTGTACAGGGGTGGACAAAAGAACAGAAAGAATGAAACTGCAGTCTCTCCCGCTTCATGTCGGGGTGGGAATCCGGCTTTCACTCATCATCTTGACCTGACAGTACCCTACCAAGGTCCCAGATAAAGTGCCCGGTCCAGGATTTTGTGTTCTGCTTATTGGCAGCAGCAGAACACAAAATGAACTTGATTCACTGGCGTGCCTTGGAATGAACTTAGCAAAAATGAGATCGACAAGTGCTGTTGAGATGCTAATACAGGAGTGTAGGAGAACATTTATAGAGGCAGGTTCTTGGGCTGGACCAGGGCCAAAGGGCAGTTTCTGTTTGCAAGGAGTTTTCTAATGTAGAAAGAGAGCGATGCATAGATCCTGGGTCATTCAACCCCTCCCCTGCCACCAAGCCTGTAAGAACAAACACAGTGGAGAGCTGACAAAATGTGAGGATTATTCAAGGCCCACCAGCAGATACACAGTGGAACAGCCTGGGACAGTAGGAAGAGCAGAATCCTGGCATTCATCTTCACTTTGGTGACCCTGGAAGACATTATAGTTAGTGGATAAGGATGAAGCCAGTCATAAAAGACGACGAGATGTCCAGCACAGGCAAACCCATAAATAGAAAGCTGACCTCAGGTGTGGGGGAGAAGGTTTCTAACCAGGTTGGGGAAAAGTCTTTAGAAATCGATGTTGGACATTGTGATGCCATTTTTAAAAAAATAAACAGAATAGGGTTTCTCTCTGTAGCCCTGGCTGTCCTGAAACTTGCTTTGTAGACCAGGTTGGCCTCAACCTCACAGAGATCCATCTGCCTCTGCCTCTGGAGCGCTGGGATTAAAGATGTGTGCCACCATGCCTGGCCTTGTGATGTGATTAATGTCACCAAAATGTCTGCTAGAAATGGTTACAAGCAAGCTGAGGAGATGACAGATGACAAAGTGCTTGCTGTGCAAACAAGAGGAACTGAGTTTGACCTCAGAACTAATGTGCCTGTAATCCCAGCCCTGAGTAAGCAGAGACAGAGAGATTCCTGGGGCCTACTGGCCTGCCAGTAGGTAAAGGCACTTGTTACCAAGCCTGCCGATCCAAGTTCAATCCCTAGGACCCAAATGGTGCAAATAGAGAATCACGACTTGCAAATTACTCTCTGACCTCCACAGGTACAACATAGCGTGAACACACCTACACATGTATGTACATACACAGATAAATGCAATTTTACAAAAGAAAAAGACCCCAAGGTACTAAAACCCATTAAATCCTACACTTTTTTGTTTTCTTCCCCTAAACCGAGATGGTCACTGAGTAACCCAGCCTGGCTTCAAATTCTTAATCCTCCTACTTAGCTTTCTGTATACTGGGATTACAGGGAATGCCCCCACACATTGTGAATTGTCACTTTAAATGGGACATGTGACTTTGTTTGTTTATTTGGTTGTTGTTTTTTAGTTTTTCAAGGCCGGCTTTCTCTGTATAATAGCCCTAGCTGTCCTGGACTCGACTTGTAGACCAGGCTGGCCTTGAACGCATGAAGATCCGCCTGCCTCTACCTCCTGAGTGTTTGGATTAAAGACGTGTGCCACCACGCCTGGCAATGAGTTTGCATTTTGATAAAGCTCTTAAAGCTAAAAACAGAGTGGAGCCATAGCCAGGTATAGTGACATATGCCTATAACCCTGCCACTCGGGAGACTGAGACAGGAGGATTGCTTCAACTTTTTAAAAAATGGTTTATGGGGCAGGAGAGATGGCTTGGCTGTTAGAAGTGTGCGCTGTTCTTGCAGAGGACCCTAGTTGGGTTCCCATCCCCCACCTGGCAGCTCACAACTGTCTGTAACTTTAGTTGTTGGGGAGCCTGATGATCTCTCTTGACCTCTGTGGACACTAGGTATGCACAACTGTACATAAAGGCAAAATGCTCATATACGTAAAAGAAAAAGAAATCATTCTTAGGAAATGTACTATTGCTGTGTGCTTGCAAACATGTATGTGTGTCCGGGCAGGAGTGGCATGGTGAGGATTTCAGCATGTGGAGGTCAGAGAGCAACCTCCATGAAGTGGGAAGAGAGAAAAACACTACAAACATGTGTTAGTGTTCTTTCTCTCTTCCCACTTCATGGAGGTTTCAGGAGCTGAATGCTGGGAATCAGGCTGGCAATCTGTGGAGCCACTTTGCCAGCCCAGTTGCTTCAAGTTTGAGGCTAGCTTGTGTCCTGTAGTAAACACAGGGTAGCTAGGACTACACTGTAAGACTCTTAAACAAACACACACAACAAAAAGGATGGAGATTGGAGGCTCAGCTTCTGGAGTGGCCCTGAATCCAGGACATTCAGTCCCACAAGAGACCAACAGAGTAAGTTGAGGACTTTTGTTTTATTTCAATCTCTAAAGCGGAACTCAGCTTCCCGAGTGCTAGGCAAGTGATCTCACCGGCTTTAGGGCTCGTTTCTGGTTCATAAAATAGGACCTCGGTTTCTGATTCTCTGTTTCTCTGTTTCTCTCTCATTCTCTCTCTCTCTCTCTCTCACACACACACACACACGTTATCTGCTGGGGGTGCACCACCTCCTCAGACATCTTTCATTAACTCATTTCCCTGTGGGCTCTGGCTCCATGCAGATGTCAGGCCTCTGGGTCCCCAAGCTCCTATTTTGCGAATTGTTTCATCATCATCATTAGTTAGTATTTACCATGTGCTTCCCCTGTGTATGTCCCCAAGCTAGATTCTGAGAACTGGAGGGTTTACAGACGTCAGGGAGGGGAAAGGAGGACACAGAGGCCAGCCAGGGACACTGGGAGAAATCGGCTGGGCCTCAGCTGCTGTGACACTGTGCCCTGGTGTGGTGTTCCATTCCCTGAACTTTCCTGGCTGTCTTGGGTACTCATAGACCTCTTTTGCCCACAGGTACCATTTTGCCACTTAGTTGGGGGGAAGCAGCCATTTTTTTTTCTACTGCCCATGTGGCGCTCATGGAGGCTTGCCCGTAGTCCTGTCTTCTCTCTTGACTATGCCAGTTCCACCATCTGTAAGGATGTGCTGTGTGCTGCTGTGACAGATGGCCACAACTGGGTGCTTAGAACAATGAAAACTTATTTTCACGGCTCTGGAGACCAAAAGTCTGGCATCCATGTCTGTGTGGTGCGTCTCACCCTCCTCAGAATGCAGGGAAAATTTTTTCCTGTCTCTTCTTGTAGGTGTTGCCAGGCCTGTGCGCACATGCTTCTAGTCTTTGTTTTTCACGTGACCCTCTTACCTCTGTATCTCTGAACCTCTTTTGCTGAAGTCTTGTCACTACACACCTCAAGACCTTTGATGGCCTCATCCATTGTGGGAACAGATGTTGGGGCTGGATAGCTTCCCTCAACTTGGCATTAGCCAGAGTCACCTTGGAAAGTGAGATCCTCAGTTGAAGAATTGCCTCCATCAGAGTGGCCTGTGGGCATATCTGTGGAAGTATATTATTATTGTTATGATGATGATGATGATGATGATGATGATGATGTTTTTTGAGACAGGATTTCTCTTTGTAACAGAGCCCCAGCAGTCCTGGAACTCGCTCTGTAGACCAGGCTAGCCTCAAACTCACAGAGATCTACCTGCCTGGGCTTCCCGAGGGCTAGGACTAAAGGTGTGCGCCACCACAGCCTGGAGGTATTTCTTTATTAATGACTGATGTAGAAGGGCCCAGCCCATTGAGGACGGTTCTACACTCCCTCGACCCTGGGCATGTGGTCCTGGGTTATATAAGGAAGCCGGCTGAGCAAGCCTTGGAAAAAGCCAGCAAGCAGCGTTCTTCCATGACCCCTGCTTCAGGTTCTGCTTCCACACTCTGCCTGGAGCTCTTGCTCTGGCTCCCTAGGTGATGGACTCTAACATGTACAATACAATAAACTCTTTGCTTCTGTCACGGTGTTTCATCACAGCTACAGAAAAGCAAGCTAGAACCAATGGGAAACTGGTGGGAACCTCTGAGGTCCAGGAGCGGCCAGAGTCAGTGTGATCAGGTGTGACATGACCCTGGTGTGGGGGCAGGTGATATACCCACAGGTAATCTCAGATGGCTGAGAAAGGATGGCTGTGAGGTCACGTTGAACTACATAGGAGACTTGGTCTCGTATATGTATATACATATATGTATACGTATATATATATTTTTTGGTTGGATATTAGCTCAGTTGATAGTGTTTGCCTCACCAGGCACAAAACCTGGGGTTCAATGCCTGGTACTGCATAAGTCAGACACTTGGAAGGGGGAGGCTGGAAGATCAGAATTTCAAAGTCACTATCAGCTGCATAGCAAGATTGAGGCCAGACCGGGCATAATGAGTGAGACCCTGCCCCAAAATAGATGATAGGATAGGTAGGTAGATAAATACATAGGTAGATGGATGGATGGATGGATGATATAGAATTATTGTGGGTAGAGTGTTGCCCGGAGGGAGAAACAATGTGTGGAGGAAAGTGCGCCTGTTTCAAGCCTGTGTTCCTCAACGCTCCCTCCCATGCTGTGTTGGACGACACTGTGCTACAAAATTCAGAAAGAAAAAAGTGGAGTTCGCCCCTTCAGGCTGCAGTTGTCTGTGTTTTCCAGCTCCCAAAAGATACACAGGTGTACGTTGCCACCCTGAGGGCTTGCACAGGGGCGGGAGGGAGGCTGTGCCCATGGAGGGTCCTCAATCACAGTCTCACTCCCACCAGTTAGGAGCATCATCCAGTTTGGCGCCCAAGAGCTGTCAGGCAAATTGCTGGGCGGGGTGGAGGACAGCACATTCCACCTGTGTCAAAGGCTGGACAGGGTCAGGCCAGACCAAGTTCAGGACAGGTGGTGTGGTCGGTCAGCCTCGTGCCCTACATAAAGTGAAGCTCCTCTCACCTGATCGCCCTCCATAGTCTTTGTGAGCTGGCGCTATTTTGGTTTATTTGTGGTGTGTGTGTGTGTTTGTGTGTGTGTGGCTGATGTGATTGGGGTCTTGAATGTTCTTTCAGAGTCCACATGCTAAAGATTTGGCTCCAGGGAGCTTTCAGAGGCGCCTTCAGGGACTGTTGTCCAGTCAGCACTGATAGGGTATATGGGGGTGTTGGTTGCTGGGCAAGCTCTAGAGTAGGATCTGCCCCCCCTTTTTTTTCTGCTTCCCAGATGCCTGAAGGTGACAGGGCCAAGCAAAACCGCCAACACTCCCAACACCTCTCTCTCTCCTTCTCCTCTTTCTCTCTTCCTCCTTCCCTCCCTCCATTTCTCCTTCTTTCTCTTTGAGACAAGGTTTTGTATAGCTGACACTAGCCTCAAACTCACTGTAGCCGAGGCTAGCTTTGAACTTGTGATACTTTCTGCCTTTACCTCCTGAATGCTGAGATTACAGACAGGCACCATCACCCAGTTACACAGTCTTAGGGACTGAAGGCAGGGTTCCATGCGTCTAACCACTGAGCCCCAGCCCCAGCCTTTTTCTCTACCTCTTAAGTGTGTGTGTGTGTGTGTGTGTGTGTGTGTGTGTGTGTGTGTGTCCTTGGCGGCCAGAAGATGGATTCAGATCCTTGGAGCTGGAGTACAGGAAGTTGTGAGCAGAACTCTGGTCCCCTGAGAGAGCAGCATACTCCTTTAACCACTGAGCCATCCCTCCAGTCCCCTTTTTTCCTTCCTTCCTTCCTTCCTTCCTTCCTTCCTTCCTTCCTTCCTTCCTTTCCTTTTCTTTTTTTGTGATTACCTCATGATTTTGTGATTTTGTTACAGCGATAAAGCTGATTGTTACAGTGGTCAACAGAGGTCTCTCCAGCACTCAGTCAGTTGGGGATGAATCAGCCTTAGGCCCCCGATGGTTATGAAGTCACGAATCTTGTCTGAGTGGATATGAGGCCAAGGTGTTTCTTCCTACCCCTTCCTTATAACTTGAAGTGTAGGTACTTCCCCATGGGAAGGTCCCACTGGGGTGCTGGGCTCCTTATGAAAGCTGGGTCCCAAGTTGGAAAGATGGCTCAGAGGTTAAGAGCACTGGCTGTTCTTCCTGAGGACCCAGGTTCAATTCCAGCACCCACATGGCAGCTTACAACTGTCTATAACTCCAGCTCCAGGGTATCCGACACCCTTGAATAGACATACATGCGGTTGAAATACCAATGAACATACAATGTTAATAAATAAGTTTTTCTTTTAATGGGCTGGTGAGATGGCTCAACAGTTAAGAACACTGCCTGCTCTTCCCGAAGTCCTGAGTTCAATTACCAGAAACCACATGGTGGCTCACAACCACCTAGAAACCGATCTGATGCCCTCTTCTGGCATGTTGGTGTACATGCAGACAGAGCACTCCTACAATAAAAAGGAAAATACTTAAATAAATTTTTAAAAAGTGGGAAGAAAGAAAGAAAGACAGACATGCAGGCCCCCCACCACAAGGGTGTAGTATATTGTGGGCTTGGGTGGCATGTCTAACAAGATAGAGATAAAGCAGCATTTTGTAGCAAGATTTTTGCAGTGGTGCTGGTGACATTGACCCCCATTGCCTGGGATCCTTTTGCTGAAGCCCTGTCTACCCCATCCACGCCCCGTGTCAAGCAAGTTTCGGTGATGGAGGCTGAACGGAGGAGTTTGATTTGTTGGAAGCAGCGACTGCTGGGCATCATTAGTGGCATAATCAACACACGGCTCTGTGCTTGTGGGGCCGCTACATCTTGTCAACAGGTGGGATCCCAGCAACGGCCCCTCAGGAGCCCGCACGCGCTGCAATTAGAGGCTAATGAGAGGCCTGAGTGGCTGCTCAGGCAGAGAGGTACTGTCACTGTGATTTCTGTGCCCTGGCCTCAAGCCTCCCGCCAGCTGGGGTGTCTGCTTAGGTGACTAGGGCCAGCGTGTTATTCGTGCTCAAGGCTCCTCTGTTGTTCTTATTTTTACATTTATTTATGCCTATTTAAAAATGTATGTTTATTTGTTTGTTTTTGTTTGTTTTTCAAGATTGCCCCAACTTAACATTATGAGACAAAGAACCTCCAAAGATGCAGCTGAGCTTTTGTGTTGGCAATCTACTCCTGGCTTGGAGCCTGCCCTTAAGGTGGTTTGTTTCCCTGTGAGACTCCTTGGAGAAAAGCCATTTTTTATTTTCAAGGGGCTGTCAGTTGGAGATAGCTTCTGGAGTAGGGGTGGGGACGTACGACCACTTCTTTCAGCTCTCTTACCGCATCTACTGCAGGCCTGTAAGGCCCCTGTGCATGCTGCCACCGTCTCTGAGAGTTCGGATTATTCAATTTTTAAAATTACTTAGATTCATCAGGGCACGGTGGCACATGCCTGTAATCCCAGCACTCGGGGAGGCAGGGGCAGGTGGATCTCTGTGAGTTCGAGGTCAGTCTGGTCTGCAAAGTGAGTCCAGGTTAGTCAGGGCTACGCAGAGAAACCCTGTCTCGAAAAACAAAAAACAAAAAATTACTTATGTTCATTTATTTATCGTGTAGATGTTTCTATGCAAACACCTGCATATGCCTGCAGTACACATGTGGAGGTCAGAGGAATCAGGAGTCTGATTTCTCCTTTCACGATGTGGGTCCTGGGGGCTAACCTCAGGCTCTTAGGCTTGGCAGGAAGCCTTTACCCGCCAGACCATTTCACTGTGTGTGTGTGTGTGTGTGTGTGTGTGTGTGTCTGTCTGTCTGTCTGTCTGTCTGTCTGTCTCATGCGCACACTCACGAACTCGAGAAGAACAACTTGGAGTCTCTTCTTTCCTTCTGTGTGGTTCCAGAGATTATACTCTGGTGGTCAGGCCTGACTATCTCATTTGCCCCTTGTTTTGGTTTTGTAACCCAGGTTATCATAGAATTCACTCTGTAGCCCAGGCTGACCTTGAACTCATGGCCCCTGCCTCAGCCCCCCTGAGTGCTGGGATTACAGGTACACACCACCATATTCAGGCCTCCTGGGGTTCTTGAGCAGGGCCCATGGTGATGATTGCACACAGGCCGGGTGTGGTGGTGCACGCCTTTAATCCCAGCACCCAGGAGGCAAAGGCAGGTGGATCTGGCTGGCGGATCTCTGTGAGTTTGAGGCCAGCCTGGTCTACAGAGTGAGTCCAGGACAGCCAGGGCTCTGTTACACAGAGAAACCCTGTCTCGAAAAACAAAACAGAACAACAACAAAAAATAGTGGCACACAGATGGTGTATTTCCTGGATGACGCTCTGTGAACGCTGTAGGAAGCTGGGGGGTGCAGCTCATCCTATGCAGAACTGAGAGGGGAGAGAGTGCTCAGGTTGCTCTCGTCGCCGTTTCTTCCTCTGCACACACTGAGCAGGCCGTTTGTGGCACCGGGAAGGGCACAGGGCCACCTCCAGTGCCCACGGCACTGGAGACGAGGCAGCACTGACGGAACTGCTGGGACAGTGGCCACCACCTTCTCCTCTGACCTGTGCAGCAGGCAGGAGGCCCTGAAGCGGTGCCAGCCCCACCTGCTACCAAGCGGCTCCTCCCCACTCCCCTGTCCCTGATGCATATGGCCTAGAACCTGGGCACTACAGAGAGTGCAGCAGTAGCCTCCGAGGGCATAAGCAAGCCAAAGGAGAGCGCCTCCACACTGTCCCCTCATGTATCTCCCCTCGTCTGGACACCCCGTGCCCTTGTCTGGATTGTCACAGGTAGTATGGGCTCTTCGTTCACCCCTTAACCTCTTAAGTTTCCCTTTCCTGACACTCACTGTCCCGGTGTTATCAGGGTAGAATGGGATTGCTAACCACATTGGTGGAATTTCAACCTACAGTTTCTGCTGGGGCTTTCTGTTCTTTCTTTGTTTCTCTCTTTTTCATTCCTGAGCTTTACAGACCCGCACCCACCCGGTACTGTGTTTTGAACCCAGGATCTTGCTGGTTCCATCGTCCGTTCTTTGCCTCTTAATGTCTGATACCTTGCCTCTTCTTTTTTGAATATGGACTGAGTATTTATTTAGTGTGTGTTTGTGTATGTGTGTGAATGTATCTTATGTACTTGCACATGCTTGGGGAGGCCAGAAGATGGTGTGGGATCTTCTGGAGCCGGAGTTCCAGGTGGTTGTGAGCCATCTGATGTGGGTGCTGGGAACTGAAAGCAGATCCTCTGGAAGAGCATCGAGCGCCCTTAGCCACTGAGCTCCAGGCTCAGTGTTTTTTGTTGTTTTGTTTTGAGCCAGGGGTTCTCTGTGTAGCCTTGGCTGTCCTGGACTCACTTTATGGACCAGGCTGGCCTCAAACACACAGAGATCCGCCTGGTGTGCTTTTTGTTGTGGTAAAATATATGCAGCGTAAACCCAACTGTTTTGATCATTTTTCGGAGCGCTGTTCGGTAGTGTTAAGTACTTTCGTTTGGTCATGTGACCACCCTACCATCTGTTTCCAGAAAATTGTCATTATCCCACACAGAAACTCTGGACCCAGACCACAGCAACCCCCCGTCACGCTCCAGCCTCTAGTGACTTCTTCAGGGTTTTTGTCTCTGGCCTGTCCATTTTATTTAACTAGGATCACGTGATGAGTGTGCCTCTTCGACTGGAGAATTTCCCTGAGCACAACGTTTCCAAAGCCAACTACGCTGAAGCAGGTATAAGAATGTCAGTCCCCCTGAGGGCTCAGTGTGCTGCTGTTAAGTACACCCACAGTAATGGCTCTCAGACTGTCTCCAGTTCCACTGATACGTATATATGTGTATACAGGCTTTTCAAGACAGGGTTTCTCTGTGTAGCCTTGGTTGTCCTGGAACTCGTGCTGTAGAGTAGGCTGGCCTCAAACTCAGAGATCTGCCTGCTTCTGCCTAGGATTAAAGGCATGCACCACTACATCTGGCCACGGCATGGTTTTTAATGTCCACATACATGTTTACCACTGAATAATATTTTTATTTTATTTTATTTATTTATTTTTTTTTTTGTTACAGGGCCTCTCAGTGTAGCCATGGCTGTCCTGTAACTCCCTCTGTAGACTAGTCTGGCCTTGAACTCAGAGATCCACTTGTTTCTGTTTCTTTGAGTTGCTGGGATTAAAGGCATGCACCATCCCACCTGGCTTGAGTAATATTTTAAAGCTTTGCTTTAAATTATGCTCTGTGCATGCAGAGGCCAGGGCGGTTAGATCACCTGGAGTTTGTGTTACAGGTGGTTGTGAGCCACAGGACATGGATGCTGAGAACTGGACTCAGGTCCTCTGCAGGAGCAGTATGTGCTCCCAAACGCTGAGCCGTCCCTCCAGCCCCCTGAATACATATCCTGAAAACATTTTCATTTATTTATTTATTTCATATGGATGTGTGTTTTGCTCGCATGTGTATCTTGTGGGTGCCAGGTGGACACAGAGGTCAGAAGAGGGTATTGGATCCCCTGAAACTGGAGTTACAGATGCTTGTGAGCCACTATGTGGGTGCTGGGAATTGAACCCGGGTCCTCTGCAAGAGCAGCCAGTGCACTTAACTGCTGAGCCATCTCTCCAGGCCGAGGACCTGAGTTCATGTAAAAGTCAGATGCAATGTGTGAGTCTGTAACTCCAGTTGAACAGGAGGAAGTTTATGGGCCAACTGGTCTGGCATACGGAGCTGAAAAACAACAAAGAGACCCTGATTCAAAGATGGTAGAAGGTGAAGACCTACACCTGAGGTTGTTTTCTGATGAGTGCAGCTGTTTATGGGGCCAGGGCAGCGTTTCAATACCCGTCTACAGTGCACATGGCCAGCCCAGAGAGTGGCCGGTCCCCTCCATCGCTGATCATTCCTTGTGTTGAGAGTAGTTACAGGCTTCTCTGGATGTTTTCAATGTAGAGTTAAACTGTTGTCAATCATAGTCACTCAGGGTGCAATAGACCCTTCCAAGTCATCGCTCTGCTACCCTCTCCTCTAGCCCTCCCCTCTCTGCTCTCTCCCCCAGGCTCTTCCTAGTCATACTGCTTTAGCTGTAGCAAACAACTTGTATTTGTTGAGATGAAATCTAACCCCCCTTTCCTCCTTCCTCCTTCCTCCTTCCTCCTTTCCCTCCCCCAGGTTGGTCTTAAACTCCAGGGCTCAAATAATCTTCCTGCCTCAGTCTCCCAAGTAGCTGTGATTATAAGTACATGGCATCAACTTCCATCTAACAACTTAAATTTTTTTAGGTTATTATTTTTATTATGTTTATGTGTCTGTGTGTGTGTGGGGTCATGTACACATGAGTGTGGGTGCTCGTGAAGCCAGAGACACTGGATCCCCTGCAGCTGGAGTTACGGGAGGTTGTGAGCCTTCAAATGTGGGTGCTAGGAGCCAAAGTAGGCTCCTCTAGAAGAGCAGTGTGACTCTCAGCTAATGAGCCACCTCTCCAGCCCTCTAACAACTTCTTTTTCCTTCCTTCCTTCCTTCCTTCCTTCCTTCCTTCCTTCCTTCCTTCCTTCCTTCCGTTTTACTGAGACAGGGTTTCTCTGTGTAGCTTTGGCTGTCCTGGAACTTGTTCTGTAGACCAGGGTGGCCTCGAACTCACCAGATCCCATTAGAGACCTGTGCCACCATGCTCCAGCTCCTCTGACAGCTTCCTACAGGTGTGGTTGTTCACTTATTTTCACGTGATGGAAGCTAGGACCACACTTTCGCTAGGTAAATGTTCTACCGCTGAGCCTCACTCCTAACCCGAGCAGGATTTAATGACACAGACTTCACACGTAGGAAAATTCACCAACTATCACTTCAAAGAGGATGTGTCTCATTGCCATTCAGTGAGAAATGCCACGTTTCCTAGGTGACTTTTTTGAGGCAATATAGTACACTGTAGCCTAGGCTAGCCTAGAGCTCACAGCAACCCTATTACTTTAGCCATCCTAGCACTGAGATTACAGTCCTGTGATAACTTCTTTGATCTTTGGATCACTAAACTAAAATGTTGAATTTTATATATATATATATATTTAAACTGGGTTACTGATTTCTTTCTTTCTTTCTTTTTTTTTTGTTTGTTTGTTTTTCAAGACAGTTTCTTTGTGTGCTCTGGCTGGCCCGGAACCCACTCTGTAGACCAGGCTGGCCTCAGATTCAGAGAAATCCATCTACCCCTGCCTCCTGAGTGCTGATGAAAGGGTTAGACTAACTTTGTAACCTGTATGTCTTCTAAAGCCTATAGTTTTGAGTTTTAGGTTCAGGTTAAGCTAAAGCCTCTTAGTACCTTTCCAGCGAATGGAAAAATGTGACCCTATCTGTGAGGACCAAAAAAAAAAAAAGGGCAAGCAAGCAATGACCTTCACTCAGCAAAAAGAAGGACCAGACCCTTGTCTTTGAGATAATGTTTCTTAGCAACGAACCCAGACATCTTCTGAGTAGCTTTTGACCTCCAGCCAAAAGTCTGCAGCCCCAATCTTCAAGGATGAGCTAACCACCCCACCTTCAATTGCAGCTGCATACACACTTGGCAGGACTGGCCAAGCTTGAGCACCTAAGACTAACCAATTATCTTACTTTATAGCTTCCTCATCCAATCCTAAATTGCCAAAACTGCAACTTCAATTTTCACACAATTTTTCTTTTAAAAACCTAAAGGCCTTTGTCTCCCGGTGCCACTCTTTGCTGACCAGCAGGGGTGACCCCATTGCGCAATGGTTAATAAACCTCTTGCTTTTGCAATGAGTCGTGGTCTGGGGGAGTTTCTGGGAAGGGCGCGATCTTGAACTCCTGAGCGGTGAGACCCCAGGTCTTACACTGAGATTAAAGGTGTGTGCCACCACCACCCGCCTTAAATTTGAGACATATGTAGAGTTCCCCATCTGGTCTGTGTTGGTGAGCCCATGTGTGTGCTGAACTAAAAGCAATGGGTTCTGCTTTGGTCAGCAGCGTCCTTTTGTACCTGCTGTTTACCACGTCTTTGTTTGTGACAAGGTCTCCTTATGTAGCCCAGGCCGGCCCCAGATGCCCAGTCCTCCTGTTTCCTGCTTCCTGGGTCCAGAGATTACAGAAGTGGACTGCCGCACATGGCCTTCTTTTACCTCTCAGTCCCTGTCTTTAGCCTAAACCCTGTCTCTTACTGACAGTGCACAGGTAAGCCTCACCACCTCCTGATAGTCCTGCCAGTTAATGTCTGCGTTAAAGATTTTTTTTTTTTTTTTTGTACCTTTTGAGACAGTATCTTGTTACGTGGCCAAGGCTGGCCTCCAACTTGTGATTCTTCTGCTTCAGCTTCTTGATTGATATATAGATTTTGGTTTTTTAGTTTTTGGTGGTGAGGACCCAGCCCGAATGTGCATGAGTGTTTGCCTGTAGGTATCTTTGCTGTACATTGTGTGTGCCTGGTGTTAGCAGGGTGCAGAAAAGGGCCTTGGGTTCCTTAGACCTGGGGGTGTGGATAGCTGTAAGCAGTCATGTAAATGCTTGGATCTGAACCCAAGTCCTCCGCAAGAACAGCAAGTGCTCTTAACCACACAGCCATCACTTCAGCCCCTGTCCCCCTGCTTCTAAGTTTTTAAAAAGTTAAAAAATCAAAGAGGATGATATTGGTGATGCATGGAAACTGTCCCTGAATCTAGTTTAATTGGCACACAGTTGTGTCACTGGCAAGGTTCCATGACTGTGCTCCTATCACCGCGGGATGGAGCTGAAAGGATGGGCTCACTGTTTGTCTTGGCTGCCTGATGCCCACTGCAGATCACGGGAGCAGCAGAAACAGCAGCATGCCGAGGCCACAGGCTCCCGCCGTGGCGTCTATGTTATCTCGTTACCAGGGCTCACTGTCTGTGAAGGAGAAGCTGGCTTTTTGGTGGACGGGGGCTGGTGCTGTCCGTCAGAAGTGAATGCTTGCACAGCATTCAACAAGCCCCAGGGTCCACCTGCATCGACACAAAACAAACAGAAATCAGATGACGAAGCACTGTGTTTAGGGTGTAATGACACGACAGCTGCGATCATCACAGGAAATGTTCCCGCTCTGCCGGAAGCCAGTCGGAAAAATTAGAAAGTTTAAGAATAGAACACGTTATCATAGCGGAATATCTTCACAAAAATAAAAATTAAAAAAAGAAGATGAGGCTACAACCCAGTGACATTCATCTGTAAGTCAAGCAAGAAAAGTTAAGATTGCAACACTTGAGGAGGTAAATCCAGAAGACAGAGTTTTGTTTATGAATATTCTGAGGGAATATTAACTACATAGTAAGCTGAATATTCTCCCTCGGCTGTTCTGAGGGAGAAAGATGGTGGGCCCAAGTTCAACAGTTGATTATAGGGGGCTAGGAAGCTGACTTGGGGAAGGATCTTGCAAGTACATGCCCCAGAATCCATGTAATGCCAGCACTAGGGAGGGAGAGACAGCCAACTGAAGCAGTGAGCCCCAGGCAGTGAAAAAAAAAAAAAAAACCTGCCTAAAAATAAAATAAAATAAAAAAGTTGGGCAGGCAAGATGGCTCAGCAGGTAAAGGAATATGCCATCAAGCCTGATGACCTGAATTCTGTCCTTGGGAATCTCATGGTCAAAGGTGAAAACAATCACAGAGTTGTCTTCTCCCACACATGTACTATAGGCACACACACACACACACACACACACACACACACAGAGTAATTTTTAAAAATCATCCAGACTAGCCAGAGCTACTAGTGTATCCTGTCTCAAAACAAACAAGACAAAACCAAAACCAAAGATGGGTATGGTAGCAAAAGCCTTTGATCTCTCAGAGGCAGATGGATCTTTGTGACTTGGAGGCCAGCCTGGGTCTACAAAATGAGTTCCAGGACAGCCAGAGAAACCCTGTCTCAAAAAACAAACAAACAAAACCAAAAAACAACAAAACAATGCCCCACCACCAAAAACAAAAACAAAGAAACAGTCAACCAACCAACCAGATTAAAAAAAAAAAAAAAAAAGAAAACAAAGCAAGGTGGGTGGTTGTCTTCTGGTTCCCACATAGCTAAACATACACGTAATAACACAGAACTCTGGAGGCTGTGGTATGAAGGCCTCAAGTTCAAAGCTAGGCTGGCTACATAATCAGACCCTGTTTCCACAAGCAACAAAGAAACAAACACAAGGTAAATGGAAGCAAGAAATTTTGAATGATTTTCCTTGGCTCCTAGGACTCCACCGAAGTTCCTGGACCAGGCAGCCCATTTACTGGAGGAGTCCTTGTCTCTAGGCTGAGTTGGGAGGTGAAAGGGAAAGAGCCTCTTGGTAGGGTCTGAAGAGTGACGGGGTGTGGGAAGGGATTCAGAGGAACCTGAGCGGGTGGGTCCGCTGCTGTGGCTACTGCCTTCAGCTGTGGAGAGACAGAGGGGGCTGATCTACCAAACTGGGAACTGGGAAGTGTTTTTTTCAGGGTGCCCTTTTGTTTCTCACTGTGGTTTTCCAGCGAGTTCCCTGTGAGAAGTGTTCTGGGCGCCTCTGCGTTGTTGAAGTCAACTGTGCGTTTCTGCCTTCACCAGTTCTGGTATCTTTTGTCAGAAGTAGATACTGAATAAACGCCTGACTTGCCCTCCCAGGGAGCAGGTCAGAGGCTTCACAATGGACCAGGTGTGCTCAGGTCCTGCCACCAGGGGCCGGGGAATCGCCAAACAGGAAGGAGTGGTGTTATCCAATACTGAATGGCCTTGGGTATCAACAACTTCAACATCAATGTTTCTTTTCTTTCTCAGTTTACTATGTAGTTAAACACATGGCAATTCTCCTGCCTCCCACTTCCTGGTGCTAGGATTACAAGTGCGAACCACCACACCCAGCTTACAATGATCTTCAGCAAATTTAACGTAGGATCACAAGGGAAAGCTGTACGACTATGAGAAGCATGCACTGTGCTGTGAAAATTCCTTCTCTAGGGAGATGTAAACAATGTTCACTCCTTCCTGATAAGGTCCCAACCAAGAACCAAAGTGGCACCCTTTCTTCCTTCCTTCCTTTCTTCCTTCCTTCCTTCCTTCCTTCCTTCCTTCCTTCCTTCCTTCCTTCCTTCCTTCCTTCCTTTCTTTCTTTCTTTCTTTCTTTCTCTTCTTTCTTTTCTTTCTTTCTCTCTTCTTTCTTTCTCTCTCTTTCTTTCTTTCCTTTCTTTCTCTCTTTCTCTCTCTTTCTTTCTTCTTCCCCTTCTTTTCTCCCTCCCTTCCTTTTTTTCCTTCCTCCCTCCATCCCTCTCTTCCTCTTTCTTCACCTCCGACCCCACCCCCATCCCCTCCTCCACATGCACAGACAGGGTTTCTCTGTGTAGCCTTGACTACCCTGGAACTAGCTCTGTAGACCAGGCTGGTCTCGAACTCAGAGATCCATCTGCCTCTGCCTCCCAGGTGCTTTATTAAGCTTTCTTAAAGAGTATGGATGAATGGAGCTCCTGTCCCCTCCGGGTCATTCTATCTCTCCCTTCTTTCATAAGATTCCCTGTACTTTGCCCAAAGTTTCGCTATGAGTCTCAGCATCTGCTTTAATATGCTGCTGGGTAGAGTCTTTTAGAGGCCCTCTGTGGTTTCCTGTTTTCTGTCCTGTTCCCTGTTTTCTCCCTCTTCCGATGTCTATCCCATTTGCCTTTCTGAATGAAGATTGAGCATCTTGCCCAGGGTCCTCCTTCTTGCTTAGCTTCTTTAGGTGTGCAGATTTTAGCATGATTATCCTATATCATATGTCTAATATCCACTTATAAGTGAGTATATACCATGTGTATCTTTCTGTTTCTGGGATACCTCACTCAGGATGATCTTTTCTAGCTCCCACCATTTGCCTGCAAATTTCATGATTTTCTTGTTTTTAATTGCTAGAGCAACAGAAACAAAAAAAATCTGGGCCCAGGGGTCTTTTCTAAGACTGATCCCTAGAACCCCTGCACAGATGTAGCCCATACCAGGTCAGTCTCCAAGTGGGTTCCTAGTAAGGGGAACAGGAGCTGTCTCTGACATGAACTCAGAGGCTGGCTCTTTGATCACCTCCCCCTGAAGGTAGAGCAGGCTTACCAGGCCACAGAGGAAGACAGTCCTGATGAGAACTGATAGACTAGGGTCCCTACCAGTGGACTGGGGGAGGGGTATGGGAGGAGAAGAGGGAGGGGAACGTGGGAGGGGGCTACAGCTGGAATACAAAGTGAATAAATTGTAATGAATAAAAAATAAGTTAAAAAAAAGTATGGATGAGAGATTAGGGTAGGAGTGTGGGTGGTCCTAGAGCAGCTGCAGCGGAAAGCCTACAACCAGCATGGCTCACAGCTCCTTCACGGCCACAGAGACGGGACACCCCACCTCCGTGTTAACCTTCCACAACCCATAGCACTCTGTGCAGTTAGGGCACAATCGCAGAGAAGCGGAGGGGCACGTCTCGCACTTTCCTGAAGGTCAACAGTACATACGCCCGATGATGACTGCTTCTTGCAAGCAGGCGCAGTTCATTTGATGACGACGGCGGAGGTCCTATGCCTTGGAGGTGTTCTACAGCATCATGGGAGATGTACCGTGGAAGCGTGTACGGCGGCCATTTGTACCGTGGGATCACGAGCCTTGGAAGCATGAACTGTGGAGGCATCTGCTGTGGTCGCCATCACTTCAGTAACTCACCCTGCTGGAATTACGAAGCACGTGCTTTATGTCCATCCGGTGTAGTCAGGGTTAAAACAAGCGGTGACTTCCGTTCTAGTGCACAGGTGTGACAGGCGTTTCATTTAGGCTAAAACTTGTTCCTCAAAGCAAAGCCAAAAGGGTGTATTCACATTTCAAAGCCCGTTCACTAACATGAACCTAGGAGAAATGTGCTCCAGTGAAGAAGCCTGTAACCCCCCCCCCTCACAGATCAGTAAGAACAAATGGAGCATTTTGATGAGAAGAATTAATAACTTTGTTATCATCACCTTTATTTACTGTGCATATGTGTGCCACCTAACCTTCTGGAATCAGGTCTCTTTCTCATCCTGTGATCCTGGGGATTGAGCTCTGGTCATCGGTTTGGTGACAGATGCTCTTACCTGAGGAGTCATCTCTCTGGCCTAAGCAACAATAACTTGGGTTTCTCTGGCTGTCCTGGAACTTGCTCTGTAGACCAGGCTGGCCTCGAACTCAGAGGTCCTCCTGCTTCTGCCTCCTGAGTGCTGGGATTAAAGGCGTGCTCCACCACTGCTGGCCAAGCAAGAATAACTTTGACATCAGGGAACACGGGTAATCCCAGCACTTAAGAGGTAGAGGCAGGAGAATCAAGTTCAAGGTCATCTCTGGCTCTCCATCTAACTTGAGGCCAGTCTGGGCTACCTGAGGTGCTGCCTCAAAAAAGAAGAACAAGGAGTCAGGTGTGGTCGAGTCCACCTTTAGTCCCAGCAGAGGCAGGTGAATCTGTGTGAGTTTGAAGCCAGCCTGGTCTATAGATCCAGGCCAGCCAGGTCTGTGTCAGACCCAGTCTCAAAAAACAAGCAAGGTGGCTCAGCAGGTAAAGATTTGATGGCTGGCAACTTGAGTGTGCCCCCTGGGCCTCACATGGTAGAAAGAGAGAACTGACTCCCCAATGTGACTATAATTTTGGAAAACCAAAGAAAAATAAAACAACCAATATAATAATTAGTATATTTTGAATTGTATCAATACAAAGTGCGGACATTGTTCCCCGCCTTATTACACACGCTTGTCTGGCATTTTTCAGCTGTTACGTCTCTGTTGATTTTGTAAATTGACTCTTCTACCTGGCAGCCTTGTTGAGTTCTGGGCAGATTAGGGTTGGGTAGAATAGAAAAACCCATTCATGGAAAAGGGTCAGAGGTGGGAGCTGGGTAAACTCAGTTCTGCAAATAGAAGGTTTTTGTAGGTAGGCTTTTGTTTGTGTGTGTGTGCATGTGTGTGTGTGTGCTGGGGACGCAGGGCCTCCTGAAGCATGCTGTACCACTGGGCCACAATCTAGTTCTTTGTGTAGGTATTAAAAGCTGGGACAGACTCCATTCCGGGTATTGGAAGTGTTGGAGGGGAACTGGGACCTTTTACTTTCAAGGTCACTCCATTAAGTGGGGACCAAGGGCGGAGAAGGATACCATGGCATTCATGGTGGCTCTGTTACTAAATACCAACCAGGGCTAGGTGCGTTGAGTCCAGTCATCTCAGCACTGTGGAGCCAGTGGCTCTGACCCAGCCTTGGGTTTGCGTTTTGAAACCCCTCACCTGCTCACTGCTGGGCTACAGTGGTGTCCACAGCATGGCTTAAATCTGAAAGCATCTAGAAGGCGATATGGCCTGGCTGTATTCAGCACCCTGCTCCTAGAGATGAGTGGGGTGTCCTGCTGGGAGGTCCTTCTCTGTCTTGCCCTGTAGCTCTGGCATGTGATAGCTGTGTTCCCCCTCCCCCCCGGAAAATAGGACAGCAAGAAGGAAGCCCAGTCTGGTTCTCCCCTAAGGTGAAGGCTGAGAGCAGTCCTCTTCCCCCACGTGATTCAGGCCTGGCCCAAGGCCGTGTGCAGCCCTGTACAGGATCCTCACCCACACATTCCCAGGGCATGAGAAGCTTCACTCCCAGATGCCTGGGCCGGGACTCATTTGTTCCAGGGACAGCTAGAGAGGCTGTACCATCGGTCCACACCTACTTCCTAGAAGAGGAAACGGAGTCAGAGAAGACCAGCTCAATAGTGTTTTCATGAGTAGGGCCTGCCACTGGGGACTTGGGGACCTGGGGGCTTTGGTGGGTGCTAGGCCTCCACACTCAGACAAACTGAGCTATAGGCAGAGATAAGGACTCCACCATCTCCCACCCGGTCAGCCGCTTTCCCCTTGCTGGACACAGACCATCGGCATTTACCAGGAATGCAGACTGGCCCACACCCTGTTGCCCCAGCACGCCACACCACGCTCTGCCTGGCTCCGTTACAGCCCTTGGAGACCTGGACAAGGGGCCTCTCTCTCTATTTTCCTTCCCCACCCACGGCCTGTAAGTCTCGAGCCTACAACGGTGCTGTGTCGACTGCACATTCACGGCAAGAACCAAAGCTGCCCTCAGCCGGGTGGCCCTGTGTTGAAGACCCACGCCTGGCTTTTTATCCCAACCCTCACCCAAGCCTGATCGTTGCAAGGAATGTGGTCTGACTTCATTTCCTGTCACTCAGGGCCAACCCTAGACTGGGCTGGAGGGAGGCTGTGATTTTGTATTGCGACCCCTCCCCTGTCCAGCTGGGGTTTGCTGGAAGGAGGACGGCCATCGCCCTGCCATAGACTCAGCCACTTCACCTCACACTCCATTCTGAGGAACTTGTGGTCTGCTCAGAACCACCTGGGGAATGCGGGGCCATCGCCTGCAACAGGGGAAAGCCAGAGTCAGCTCTCTCATGCCTAGGTCCCATCTTAGAGCCCTGCACAAGACCCAAAGCGTGGCCTGGCATACAGTTGGTGCTCGGCAGACATGCAGGTGACAAGTGAGAAATGGGTGCCTACAGACGCCGATCCTCATGTCCAATAAGGAGAGGGATTCACCTGAATGACTCTCCTGTGTTCCCCCACCCCTGGGACGCCACGACACCATGCCAGTGGAACCACTGTGGGTATTCGTTTCACACTGAGATGTGTCTTTGGCCCGAGCTGAATGGGCACCACGTATACAGAATCTTGGATTCTATGTGACTATAAGACAGTGGCCCCCATTTGTGTCTCTTAGGATGTGGGTGTGAAAGATGCAGATTCCAGGGCCCACAGCTGCCTGTAGAGGCAGGGCCCACTAGAATGATAGGCAGGTCCTGACTCACACAGGGCTGGACTGCAGCTACAGTGTCCTGGGTTGAGGGGAGTCACTGAAACATGTTTCTTGCCTGGGCTCACCCACCCTACATAGCGTCTTCTGGTCCACAAAGCCTGTTCTACCTGCTCTGGGACTTCTCAGAACAGGAGCCTCCTGGCCTGTGGGGTCCAGGGTTCTCCAGACATTCCCTGCTGCTGGGCTGGCCAGACAACTCAAACATTTGAGCATGAGAAACCCACATTCTGAGCAATGGGCAGCCTAGAGAGGCCTGAGGCAAAGTCAGCTGGAATACAGCTCCACTCATGTTTAGGGAGACAGTTCTCCAAGGAACAGTTCCTGCCCACCCCATCCATAGAGCTCCTGAACCCCACCCCACAGGAGACACATGGATCCTCTGGTGCCCACTTCTCCACCTGCCGTTCTGACCATGTCAGCACTTGAAAAGAGCTCAGAGAAACCATGTCACCCCAAGGGACATTGCCTCCCCGATACAGCATTGTCAGCCTGATGGGGCCCCGTGTTTGTGCATATACTGGATACCTTTAGCCCTGTGCCCCAGGGGAAAGAGTGGCCCAACACAGCCCCAGCCTGCACCACTCAGCATACCTGATACAAACAGAGAACCAGTGACAGCCTGAGCGGAAGACAGCCCTGCCTCCTTGTACTATTCTTTCTGAGCTTCCCTGCCCTGGAGGACGGAGGATGGGCTCAGCTCTGGTGGGCTGGGCCTCCTAGCCGAGGTGCCTGGCTGACTCAGACTCAATGCTCCTCCCTAAAAAAGGGGCTGGTTTTCCCAGGGGTGGGCAATCGGTCAGTGTAGAGAGTCTGCCTGGTAGACACTACTTCAGGTGCCCCCAGAAGTTGGACAGGTGCTTTCCCAGGCCCAAAGGTCCATCACCGACCCCAGACAGTGGTGTGGGGTGAGGACTGAGGGCTAGGACAGGTGTGGGCATCAGAGCCGTTTTTTTTTGTTTTTTTTTTTTTTTTTCCACAGACCATGGCCTTGCCAACATCTCCACCCCAGGGGTCCTGTGGAAGCCCCATCTGCCACTTTCTACTGCTCTTCCTTAGTCTTGGTGAGTATGGGGTGAGCTGATCACCAGGGAGGGGTAAGGAAGCCCAGGGCTTTCATGGGTTGGGACCTTGGAAGAGGCTCTCGTGCCCTTTGCTTTCTGCTTGGACCATTTCTAGGTTGCCTGAGAACAATGAAAGACCTGGAAAGGCCAGGCTATATGACGCAGTGGGGAGCAGGGGCCTTAACTCTCTCTACATCCAGTGGAGTATGCAGAGAGCTGGGGCCAGAGAGCGCCCATTTCTGCCCCGGCCTCTCTTCCAGCTTTGTGTCCTTTGCCCCTCCAGGGTGGACGCCACTTCTGCAGACCCAGGCTACAAACACCAGCCAGGTGAGGTCCCCTGGGGAAAACAAAAGGATTTTCTAGTCTAGCCTTGCAGCCATGTTTTCTCTACTTTACACACGGATACATACCATCTCTTAGCACTAGTTTTCAAAGATGGCTGTTGACTAGAGTGTTCCTGAACCCAGAGAGCAGCAGAATCCTGGCTGCAGCTGGGCCCTGAAAGGAGCTGAGTTGGAAAGCAGGGCCACACCTGGGTGTTAGGTCACAGGCCCCAGAAATATTTAGACTCAGGCAGTACCTGACCCTTGAAACAGTTGAGACCAAGCTCTGAGGGAAAGAAGCACCTATCTGCTTGGGGAAATGTCAGCCAGCCCTTGTTCCCTAGGTCCATGCTGTACTGACCGACATCCCTGACTTTGCCAGGTGGGTTCAGCAGCTTTTGGCGTACAGCACCCCAAAAGGGATGAGCAAGCAGGTGCCAGATATCCAGGTTCCCAAAATTTCATGCTTTAATGGCATCTGTGTCCTGTCTGATCTCTCTACTCGCCTCCCTCCCAACCTGGACGACTCAGTAAGGTTAGGGAAGGACTGTGTTCCAGGGCATAAGTGCCTTGCCTTCCAGGTGGTCATTTGTTCCAGGGAGGGCCACCTGAACTCCAGGGTCATGAAGGGAGGGTGCTCCAGGCAGGGAAGCACTTCTAGAGGGGCAGTGTCGGGTTCAGACGCCCAGCCCTGTCCCCAGTTTCCCCACAGGCCTCTTTCTTGGCCTCACGTGTGATGAGGTATCTGGCCTGAGCACGGAGCATGCCCAGGGGCTGGCTACGGCGGTCAGACAGAAGAACATCACACTCCGAGTGAATCAGGTCAGTCCCCACCTATAGCCCTTGGGTGTTAGGAAGGGGACACACCATGGCAGAGAAGTTGGTGACTAGTTTCTATGATACCATTGCTCACCTTCACAACAACTCAGGACCTGGTCCTGACTGGTGGCTTCCCTCCGAGCTCCTCTTGCTGTCTAAGCTGACCGCTAGGTGTGCATATGAATGCCACCCCCACCCCCCCTCGGGCCTGCTACCTTTCCTTAAGTCTGAGATGACCTGGCTGTCCTTCTCCTAGAGACCTTGCATCATCTTTCAAGGCTCTGTCCTCAAAACATGGTCAGCGGTGGCATGACTAAGGACAGGGAGAGGGAGGCCAGCCTGACTAGCCTATATGGACTTCAAGATCAAGGCAGACCTGTCCCTGGCTCTCCACGCAGAGGGATGTTCATGCCACAGGCTGTGCGAAAAGAGCCAGGGTACAGCGTGTGGCATGTAGGGTGGAATAGAGCTAGGGTGCCCCAGTCCATCCTTGAGGGCTGTGGCCTAGAACATTCTGAGCCACGTGTCCTGGTCTCCTGGCAGCTGCGCTGTCTGGCACGTCGTCTTCCTAAGCACCTCACCAATAAGGAACTGGACACCCTCCCACCGGACCTGCTGCTCTTCCTCAAGTAGGCCTCAAGCTGGGAACTTGGTCTCAGCCCTCACCCCTTGCCTAGCCATAGTCTACGATGTGCAGTGTGACTGGGTGGCTTTGCTATGAGGCGCTCGGTGGAATGTCTGTGTGCGTGCCCACGTGTGCTTGTGTGTGTGTGTGCTTGTGTGTGTGTGTGTGTGTGTGTGTGTGTGTGTGTGTGTGGTGTGTAACCAGCATACCTGCTTCTCCACAGCCCAGTCATGTTTCTGGGACGACAGGCCTGTGCCCACTTCTTCTCCCTCATCTCGAAAGCCAATGTGGATCTGCTCCCACGAAGATCTCTGGAGCGCCAGAGGCTGCTACAGGAAGCTCTGAAATGCCAGGTCTGGAATGGCACCATCTGGTAGGGGTGGAGACAGAGCAGGAAGGGGGCCTGGTTGTTTCCCTAAGGTGCTGAGGCTGCCTGGCTGTGTGTGCAGGGCGTGCGTGGATTTCAAGTGAGCGAGGCAGATGTGCAGGCTCTCGGAGACCTGGCCTGTGACCTGCCTGGGAAATTTGTGGCCAGATCTGCGATATCCCTGCTTCCCTGGCTGGCACGGTGCCGTGGACCTCTGAGCCAGGGCCAGGAAGAAGCAGTCAGGGAGGCCCTGAGGAGCGGAAGAGCCCCGTATGGGTGAGTAGGAGTGGCTTAGCATAGAGGTGACTCTATGTGAGGACAGCCATAGCCAGCCTGGGTTTCCTAGGGCTGGGTCTCCCCAGCTGTATCCTGTCAGGTCTTGTTCCCCAGGAGGCTGCACTTCTTGACCTCTCAGCACAGGACTTGTCTGACCCAGTTACTGTTTTCCTGGCCTCTGTCTGGGGCCAAATTCTGTGTCCCTGAGCTGAGCCCCTGTTTCTTCTGGACAGCCCCCCATCGAAGTGGTCAGTCTCCACCCTGGATGCTCTGCAGGGCCTGCTGGTGGTGTTGGATGAGTCCCTCATCCACAGTATCCCCAAGGTATCCCTGCTACCCAGCATAGTATCCCTGCTTCCCAGCCTGGCTTTGAAGCTGCTGGGCTTTGGGACTCAACCTACCATGCTCCACCCTCAGGATGTCATAGCTGAATGGCTGCAACGCATCTCCAGGGACCCTGTCTGGCTGGGGCCTAAGCTGACTGACATGCACCCAAGGTTCCGGCGGGACACACGGGGTGAGCCCAGAGCCATGTCTCTTGGGTAGCAGACTGAGATAGGACAGTAGGGATAAGGGGTCTAGCATTGTAGAGCTTCGTTTGCGCCGACCAGTGGCCATTCCTGGCTCCTCAGCTTGGTCGCTCATAACTTCAGAGGGTGAATAGAATTGCACCATTTTGTCACTGAGTAAACTGAGGCCATTGTGTCATGGTAGGTGTGGGAGGAGGGAGAGTTGAGAGGAGCACACCGCCTCTGACTCTTGCCTACCCTTGCAGAGCAAGCCTGCCCTCCAGGGCGGGAGCCCAAAAAGGTGGATGAAGACCTCATCTTCTACCAGGATTGGGAGCTGCATGCCTGTGTAAATGGCAGCATGCTGGCCAGCCAGATGGATCTTGTGAATGAGCTTCCCTTCACCTACGAGCAGCTCGGCATCTTCAAGCACATACTGGACAAGGTACTTCCTAATGGGCTCCCATCCGTCTGCTGTAACCAGGACGGTGGCACCAGGAGTTGCTCTGGCTCTCATGGTCCCTTCTTCTATAGACCTACCCACAAGGCTACCCTGAGTCCCTGATCCAGCAGCTGGGCCGCTTCTTCCAATACGTTAGCCCTGAGGACATCCACAAGTGGAATGTGACCTCACCAGACACAGTGAAAACTCTGCTCACAGTTAGCAAAGGACAAAATATGGATGATCAGGTAACATCTACCCCAGGGTACATGTGGCATGATGGGGGAGGGGGAAATGCATCTTTTCCTGCTCCGAGATACCTCAGTGGCTTCTTCCTACAGGTGATTGCCCTGATTGCCCGCTACCTCCGGGGAGGAGGCCAGCTGGACCAGGACATAGTAAACGCCTTGAATGACATCCCTTTAACCTTCCTATGTGACATCAGCCCCCAGGATCTGCACTCTACCCCCACCAGTGTTATACGGTGAGTGCTGGTGTGCTCTGCGGGGCCGAATGGATACTCAGAGCTTCCTAATCACTGCCATGGCCTACGATGTCCCCCAGGATGGTTGGGCCTCAAGACCTGGACAAATGCAGCCAGAGGCACCTGGACGTCCTCTTTCAGAAGGCCTCCTTAGCCTTCCAGAACTCGAGCAGGCCGGAATACTTTGAGAACATCAGGACATTCCTGGGTAAGTTGAGGCACACACGAGGGGTGGACACAACAGCGGCACTACAGCCCCCACAGTCCTGTGCCAAGTCCCACCCTCCCCCTGCCCCACCCAGGGTGTCCTATACACATGTGGGATCTGACACCGATGACTTTGGCTTCCCACCCCTTCTGACTCCGGTATTCCAGATGGTTGCTGAGCATAGAAGGACCTGGGCACTCCCCAGGGAGAAGGCAATCTCTGAGAAATTGAGTGTGCTATATTGAGGGTGAGGCTGCATTGTGCTGGGAGTTTTCAAACTGGGGCCCTGACACCTGCAGGGGGGGCCTCCACGAAGGACCTTCGGGCCCTCATCCAGCAGAACATGGGCATGGACTTAGCCACGTTCAAGAAGCTGCAGGTGGATGCGGTGATGGTAAGTGGAGGTGGGAACTCGGGAGGGAGGGGCTGAAGATGGGCACTACAGGAAGTGGCCAGGCTGTATGAGGAGAAGGGCTTGGGAGGGCTTGGGAGTGCGTGGGGGTCCTTACGTGGAATGGAGGGTCTTTTTATAGAGACTCATGAGGGAGACCTCGTGTGAAGCAGGGATATAGGAGGGACAGAGACAGGATTTCATGAGGAGGGGTTGGAGCTTATGAGGGGGAGTTTGGACAGGCTCTGCAGGAAGATGCGCGGCCTCATGTAGGGCCCTTTGTATAGAGGGGTTGAGGTATTGTGGGCTGCAGTTTACTGCTCCCTCCAACCTTCTGGGGGGGATGCCTAGAGACCCTGATGCCTCTCCCATGCTCTGGCAGGGGCTGACTGTGGCTGAGGTCCACAAACTTCTAGGGCCACACATCGTGGACCTGAAGGCAGAGGAGGATAAAAGCCCTGTCCGGGAATGGCTCTCCCGGCAGCAGCAGAAAGACCTGGACAGCCTAGGCTTGGGACTTCAGGGTGGCATCCCCAATGGCTACCTGGTCCTGGACCTCAGTGTCCGAGGTAAGCTGGGTTGCCCATGGGCAGAGCTGGGGGAGGGAGTAGGGAGTTAGAGTTGCTCTCTCTCCTTGCAGAGGCCTTCTCCAGTGGAGCCTCACTCCTTGGACCAGGATTTGTATTTGCATGGATTGCAGCTCCGCTCCTGGCTTTGGGTCTGAGCTGAGACCACCACCCCTAAGGCTCCTGGCCCCAGCCCTACTTTGGGGCCCCATCTTGACCAGGAGCAAGTCCAGGGGGTCATTGCCAAAGCTTGAGGACTCTTGAACCCAATAAACAGTGGTGTGTGCCCCTTAAGATGTCCTGTAGTGTTTCCAAGACCAGTCGAGAGAATGACCTTGGAGTTTCTTGTGATCACACAAATACAGCTCCCCTCGTTCATCCCTCCCACTGTCGAAGAAAGAGGAATGAAAAAATGGACCCCAGGAAGGGGGTAGCTATTCAAGGCCTTCCTGATGTGATTGCTGACATCTCCAAGGTAGTGGAAATCCTGAGACTTCAGCTGAGGGGAGTGGGAGGCCTCCATAGTCTAGGTCCCACCAAGATGATTCTGTTCCCAACAAGGCCTTAGCAGAGACAGGCTGTACAACAATAGCCTTGTGCTTTATTCAGAACCACTGGTGAGGGCAGTAACAGTGAAGTGACACCAAGTCCCACTTGTCTTGGAATAGGCCAGAGGTTCTGGACCCCGTCTCCTCCTACCAACTTGTCCTTGTAGCTGGGCAGGTCCTGGGAGCTGAGGTGTGTGCCAGGGCCACCCTCCTAGGATGGGGGACACAGCATGTCCCCTGGGACCTGGGTCATGTACTTCAGCTTGAGCAGGTGTCTTGTTCCATTTAGCAGCTGCATCTCTCCTGATGTTCAGGGGTCTGACTGCCCTGGGTCAGTGCCATTGGCAACTGCCAGGGCCCTAGTGTCCTGTGAACAGTGCCCATTGGTCCTGAAAGCACCTGACACAGTAGCAGCCACAGGAGACTGGAAGGCAGAGCCATGGCAAGTGACAGGTATCCCAGATGAACTGGAGGGCTTCCTGCAGGTGGAACAAGGAAGAGACACATTGGCCCTGATTGGAAGATACCCACAGAGTCCCTTCTGTGCAGCATCCTTCCCTCTGCGGTGGTTGACAGCTAGAAGGGTCAGTAAAGACCCCATCCATGGCTGCTCTTCTGGTCTCAGCCCAGTCCCTTTTTGTAGTCTGGGTTTGAGAGGGGTATTTGTTTTGTTTTTGTGGTGCTGAGGATTGAACCTGGTCCCTTGCACTTGGCTAGGCAAGTTCTTTCCGCTGAGCTACTGCCCCAGCTCTCCTTCCCCCAAATTATATATATTTGAAGCAGGTAAACTTGCTCTGCAGCTCAGGCAGGTCTTGAACTTGCAATCCTCCTCTCTCCGCCCCCTGAGTAGCTGGGATTATAACCCTGGGCCTCCAGACTTGGTCCTGGTTTGATAGGTTTTGGACGAGGCAATTGTGTCACTATAGATGGTCCCAGGTAGTGACCTGTGTCACCTGTGACACATGATAGATTCTAGGAGACAAATGAAAGGGACAGCCAGGGGTCTTGCAGAGGATAGGAATAAGAGGTGTGGACCTTACCTGAGGCAGGGGCAACATCATTCCCCAGCGGATCCAAGGTGTGGTCCAAATTGGGTGGTGAGTAGGCAGTGTTAGGGGGCCTGTTGGTCACATAGGTCAGTGTGGGACTGGTGTCCAAGCCCATCTCAGAGAGGTCTGACATGTTGTGGCTGTTCATCCACAGGACAACATTTGGATGGTTGCGGGCCTTCCGCAGGTCCCCCACATTCTGTCCCAGCAGATTTCTTACGTTGTTCACACCCATGTTCTGCAAACAAATCCAGGGGCTTTGGGGGTGTGTGTGAGGATCCACGGGGCTTCCTTCCCCTGTCAAGGACCCAGAAAGATTGGTGCTGCCCCCAGGATTGAGCAGGATGGGGACCATGAGGCACAGAGGTCACATGCCATCTGAATTCCTCCGGCTTCCGGACACATGGGCCTGAGACCTGGGGTTCCCAGCCAGGCATTGTGGTGTATGTCAGTAACCCCAGCCCTCAAGACACGGAGGCAGGAAGATTGTGGGTTCCCGGCCAGCCTGGGCTACAGAGTAAGACCTCATCTCAATAAAGCAAAACAGAGGTAGCCCCTGGGCCCACCTTCAGCATGAGGGGGTTGAGGTTGGTGAAGGTATCAATGTCCATGGAGATGTTGGCCTGGGCCAGGTACTGAAGTTCCTCCAAGGGGGCACCACCTAGAGAAAGACAGACAAAGAGGCAGAGGACCTGTGTGTGGGGCGATGCACAGGGCAAAGGGCGGGTATATTAACAAGAGGCAGAGGGGAAGAGGCGGCACAGAGCAGAGCTCACCGAGGTAGGGGCGTATTAAATAGTAGTACTCTCCTATGCTACTGGTGTTCCTAAAGACCTCATGAGCCTTGGTGAAGAGCGCGTCCTTCCGACTCTGAGGGCAGAGAGAGATGTCTGGAGCCCCGGCCAGCCTGGGAGTGGGATGAGGGAGATGAGTAGGATGAAAGCCCCTGGCCTGGACCACTGAGTGTAGCCTCCACCCCTTGAGACACAGATTTCTTCTTGCCCTCTGCACTGGGTGAAAGTATAATTCCCCAAATTTAAATCCACCGGTACCTCAGAAAGTGGCTTTATTTGGAAATAAGAAATTCTTGGTGGATGAAATCAGAGTAGAAGAGGAAGTTCCTAGGTTGGCCCTAAACCCACATCCTGGTGTTTTTACAGCAGGTTGGGGCTTTTAGATAGAGACACCCTGGTAAGGGCAAGACAGACCTTCCTGTGAGGTTCAGAGGGGCCTGGGCCTGTGGGTGTCTTGACTTTGCACTTCTGGACTCTAGAAGTCTTAGGGAGCATATTTCTTATTTTATGTCACTCAGTTTGTGATACTTCCTTTTCTCCATTTTAGGCTTTTCTTATTTTTTTATATCATTTGTGTGTGCGCACGTGTGTGGGCAGCACGGTATGCGTGTGAAGGTCAGAGGACAGCTTGAGGAAGTCAGTACTTGCCTTCTCCGTGCGGGACCCAGGGGTCAAACTCAGGTTCTAAGTCTTTGTGGCAAGCACCTTTCAGCTTTGAACCATCTTGCTAACTCTCTTTGGTCTGTGCATGCCTGCGTGCATGCATGAGTGCCTGCGTGTGCCTGTGCATCTAAGAGCTTGACTTCAGGTGTCTTCCTCAATAGAAATTATTATTTGGGACACTGGCCTGCGGTTCATCATTTCAGCTAGACTGGCTGGCCAGAAAGCTCCAGGGATCCTCCTGTCTCGGTTTTCCCATCTGGCTGTCATCTCCAGCTTTTTGTTGGCTGCTGGAGATCTGAATTCAGGTCCCTGTGCTTGTCCGGCAAGCATTTTACAGGCTGAGCTGTCTCCCTTGCCATCTGTGACATTTTTTAAATGGTGGTCCAAAAATCTCTGATGGCATGGCTTGGACACTCCACCCCCCTCCCTAGCCTCATGCTGGGACGGTGTTTGGATGGGAAGCTCACCGGAACTCTGAGGGCTGGATGATCTGTATCTGCTTGAGGCTCATCCAGCAGAGACGGGAACCCCCGATGGCCACCAGAAGAGCGCCCGTGACCTTGCCATTATGGTCCAAGAACCTCTGAAGAACTGCCTGGAGGCAGGGCCAGGCTGAGCAGGTCTGGGCCAACCAGACCGGCCAGCTTCAGCCCCATCACCCCCCACCTCCCACCCTCACCTCTGTCTGGTTGTCCAGAGCCGCGTCTGAGGCCAGCAGGACCATCACCGTGTCTCCAGACGTGATGTTCCACTGGCCTATTTCAGCGAGGGAGTAGAGGTACACCAGAGAGGTGATGAGGCGCAGCTGGTCCTCAGGAACGCCATGTGGGTAGATCTGAGGCAGGTGGGCGGTTCATGTTGTAGCTGAGCCCTCCAGCCTCCACCCCATAGAGACCTCCCACACACCTGAGTGAGCTTGGCTTTGACGACACGCTGGCACTCTTCAGGCAGGGGGTGTTGGAGCAAGGGGTCCAGGTTGGCCCTGAGCACACGTGTGCCCAGGCAGGACTCCAGCTGGGCGCAGTCATAGCGCGCCAGGAAGAGGTCATCGTGCAGGGTGGCTGCTGTGATGTTGCCACGGACACAGGATCTCCCTGCAAGGTGTGCTGATGAGCAGAGGCTGGCAGACAAAGGCTTGAGCTGACAATTTGCTGGCTTTGGGGACCCAGCTTTAACCCTGGCTCCCACTTTGATCTTGTCTGCTTTTGCAGGGCAGAGTCTTGCTACGTATTCCAAGCTGGCCTCAAACTTAAGATCCTTCTGCCTCAGCCCCTCAAGGGGCCCCCAAGCCCAGCCCACTCTACTTCTGATCATAACCAGACTTCGACTTGCCCTTCATTCTTGGTCTCTAGCCAAGAGCTTGGCCCAGGCCAAGGTTAGGAGTCCAGATTGGGGGAAGGATAGTGTCCCTAATACACAGTGGTCACACTGACCTGTGCGCCGCTTGGGCCTTGAGGACACTGAATTAGCTTTGGACTCCAGGAAGTTGGTGATGAAGTGCTGGGCATCACGCCTGCTCAGCTGGCCTGCCCGGTAGGCAGCCACCACACTGCGGAAGAAGTCCAAGCCCACAGCCTGGCAGAGGCAAGTGTGTCTACACCCAGTCATAGGAAGGGTCAGCCTAGTCCTCCCTCACCCCCCACCACACAGGCCCTCTGTGCTGTGACAGGGGCACCCAGGGCCACCAGTTGAGCTCAGAGTGGCTGTTTGGCACTCATGGTCCTGGATGGATTGATAGTGTGCCCACAGCCAGTCCCACTCCAGGTACCTTCCTACCTCCTGCACCTTCTCCCACAGGTGGGGCCTGATGTAGGTGGCCAGAGGTCCCAGGGCCTGTAGCCCCTCCACATTCCAGGAGCCAGGAGGCCTGGTACATGGGAAAAGGTGCCGTGTTGGCATCTAATATGCCACCCCATCCCCTAGCAGGCTGGAAGAGTATTTATAGGCTCTTAACCCCTGGCCAGTGCCCACCCAGTTTTAGGGGTTTGTCTTGCTAAGAACCCTAGGTGGTTGGAAGCAACCTTAACCCTGTACCTCATTGCCTCAACCTGCAATGTCAGAGTCGGGCCGAGGCTGGCAAGAGTGCAGGAAGGCATCACTGCCATCTTGGGTTCCAACCTCAAGCTCCCTCCCATCGTATCCCAAGGAAGAAAGCCCCTCTAGCCTCCCTATTTTCCCCCACTCCCCAAACTCCGAGCCTTGGACCTTCCACCCACCCAATTTGTGTCTTCCCACTGGCCAGCAGGGTGTTGAGGGCAGCAGTCTGCGTGGCAGTTAGCCTTGGGCAGCGAAGCAGGTTCTTCAGCACACGGGGGTCTGCAGTCACAATTTGTGGCGCCTCCATGTCACATACCAGGACCCCAAGAAGCCCCAGGTCTGATGCACTGAGCTGTAGGTGGGGTCCCCCCTGCAGGGACAGTAGGTCAGTGCTCAACGTGTGAGTGGACCTCACTGCTCAGTCCTGTCCCCACCCGAGGCACATACCAGACAGGCCAAGGCTGTGCGCCGCAGGGCAACTCTCTGGTTGGGCAAGTTGGCCAGCAGCGTGGTGTCCCCTTGGGCAGCGTGATGAATGAAGGCCCGGCAGTTGGCTTCCTTCACCTGGCTCAGACTGAAGACAAGTGAAAGGATGTCAGGAAGGCAGGACTGGGCCTCCCGCCAGCCTTCCCGGTGTCTCCAGGGTGGTCCAACCACGGACAGGCAAGCCCCTAACTGCTGCCGAGGAGGCCACGGCAGAGACACTCACTTGTAGAAAAGCAGGAGGCTGGGTGGGTGGAACTCGAAGTCATCCTGAAGGCCTAGCCGCGCAGCGAGGTTGGCCAAACAGCTGAGCTGAGCAGGGGCAGAGGTTGGGCGGCAGGTCACTGTCTGTCCAGTGTGGACTGGCCCTGGGGGGACGCTGCTCAGCCCCTACCCCACTCAGCAGAAGGCACACTTTAAGGAGGAATTGGAGATTCGAGTGAGAAAAACCCTGCAGTAGCACAGAAATGAGAAAGCAGGTGGAAAAAGCAAGGCCCCAGATATAGTCCCGAGAGAAGAAAACGGACGAGCTGCGGTTAAAAGCCAGAGACGAACCAGGTGTGGAGGTTCGTCACACCTTTAATCCCAGCACTCTAGATGCAGAGGAAGGTGGATCTCTGTGAGCTGGAAGCCAGTCTGGTCTACACAGTGAGTTCTAGGGCAACCAAAGCTTTGTACAGACCCTGTCTCAAAAATAAATATATCTAGAGATATTCAAATTAGAACTGCAATTGTTCCACTGTGAACAGGTTATAACACTCACCTAAGGTGATTGGTGCCACAAATGTTAAACGTGGCTTAGCTCTACCTAGAAAGTGTTGATTCTTGCTTGTTCGTTCGTTTGTTCCTTTCTAGGCGTTTCACTATGTAGCCTGTCTGACCTTGAACTCAAGATTCTCCTGGGTTCTGAGGTGACAAGCATACAGCACCATATGCCTATCGTGAGAGGCTGTCTCTATGCTCCCCGTGTGTGTACCGGCATACCTGCCTTTCACAACTGGTTCATGTCCTCCAATTGTCACATCTGTGAGCACAGATATTTCTTTACAGCCCCTTTATTGTCAAGGGATGTGCAACAAAGACCTCGATTGTTCCCGCTATCAGTAAACTGTGTGTCTTTCCCCTCTCCGGGAGCTAGAGGCTCGTCACCTTTCCACAGGAGCAGCTTCTGGTGTTGCTGATTTCCTTCCAGCTTCATTCATTTTTACCTCCGGTGTTCATCTTTCTGTCTCTTCTTTTAGGTTTCTATTTCTTATCTTCCCCTGGTTTCCTGGTAGAAGACTACACTGTTGAGTTCAGATAGTTTTTTTTACATAAAAAATTTTTTTTTAAATTTATTGTGGTGGCGTGTGTGTGTGCATGTGTGTGCGTGTGTGCGTGTGTGTGTGTGTGTGTGTGTGTGTGTGTGTGTTTGCTTACATGCTCTGGCATCAGCCTCCGGAGCATAACCCAGCATATCAGGCCGTACTTTTATCTTCATTTAGCCCAAAACACTTTGACAATTGTCTTGATGCCAGAAGTGGCAGTGCACACCTGTAACCCAAGTACTTGGAGGGTGGGGGCAGGAAGATTAGGAGTTTCAGTTCAGGGCTGAGGGCCGGAGAGATGGTAGGTGGCTAAGAATGCTTGCTGTTCCCACAGAGAACTTGAGTGTGGTTCCCAGCATCCACATGACGGCCAACAACTGTCTGTAACTCCAGTTCCAGAGGATCCAATGGCCTCTTTCTGGCTCCTTCCAGAGTTGCACACGTCCGTGATACATAGACATATATGCAGAGAAACACTCATATATATTGCATTAAAAAAATGTAAAAGAAAAAGTGTTAACGCTATCCTTGGCTACACAGTGAATTTAAGACCAAGCGAGGATAAATGAGACCTCATTGCCAGAAAAAAAAAAAAAAAAATCTTGAGAGTTCTGTTCATGGCCTGGAGAGATGGCTAAGCAGAGTGTCAGCTGCTCTCCCAGAGGATCTGGGTTCAATTCCCAGCATAAACACAGTGTATGCCCTCTTCTGATTTCTGCATGTGTGTGTAGTAAGGTACACACACACACATGTGGCAAAACAGCCGTTTTAAAGAGTGTTGTTCAGCCAGGTGGTGATGGCCCATGCCTTTAATCCCAGCACTCAGGAAGCAGAGGCAGGTGGATTTCTGTGAGTTCAAGGCCAGCCTGATCTGCAGAGCAAGTTCCAGGACAGCCAGGGCTCTACAGAAAAACCCTGTCTCAGAAATCAAGAGTGTTGTTCAATTTCCAGGAATTAGGGAATTTCCCATCCACCTTTCTGCAACTCATCTCTCGTTCCAAGTTGGTTGTGCTCCGAGAGCAGACACTGGGTGCTTTCTGCAGTGCAGGGTTTGGGAAGGTGGATCTTAGAGCCAGGGATGGGTCCATCTTGGTAAGAAGCATGTGTTCTGTTGTTGAGGGATAAAGTTGTCCACACCTATCAGCTCCAGGCACCTGGCTGAGCTGCTGAATGAGCTCCTCTGGGTTGTTCTTGATTTCTCCGTTCTACCTGACCTGTCCTGACAGGCAGCCGACATCGCTGGCTACCACAGTGGATTTACCCATTTCTCCTTCCCTTCTATTAGTTTGTGCCATATGTATCTGGACACTCTGAGGCTACATGCACACATTTTAAGGAATATCTTAAAAAAAAAAAAGGGATCTTTCTATTTAGTCCTGCCGCTCAGCCCCTCAAGTGCTGAGGTTGAAGGCCCACGCCATTCTGTCTAGCTCTTTTTTTTTTTTTTTTTTTTTTCCTGTTAAGTTGGGGAGATGATGGCTGATATGGGGCCAAGTGGGCTCAGCTGGCCTCTCACAGCTCAGGTTCCTGTATCCCCCATTGGAAGAGAGGTGGAAAGATCCTTGCTGAGAGCCCCGGGGCTGGATTACCCCAAGGAGACCTCACATCCTAGGTGAGCTTAGGGAGGGACTGGAGGCAGCAGACAAGCCCTCAAACCTGTAGGCAGCCTGGCTGGAATGTGTTGGAACCACCCAGTGTGGGTGCTCATGCTCATCACCCACAGCGGAAGAGTCCCCTCAGAAGGGCCGGACTACTTGTCACACAGGGGCCACCACCAACTCACATTCTAGGTGGTTTTGAGGTTGGCAGGAGGACTTGGAGACAGCCCTCTGCTTCAGGGAAGCTGTGTGCAGACCCCTAAGTGCCTGCAGAACTGCCCCTCTCCCTGTCTAACCCAGTGTCCGGTTAGCCTGCAACACCTGGGCACTTCCTCTGCCCTTGAAGCACTTACCTGCCAGGCTTTGAGTGGGACCCTCTGTGAAGCCAGGCTTCTGATTAAAGTGGAGAGCTGTTCCCGGGGCAGCTGGCTGGCTGGCAAGCACCAAAAGTTTTGCAGGAGGGAGGTGTTGTCCCTGTGTAGAAAGAGGGGGCCGTGCTGGGTCCAAAAGGAAAGACCCACAAAGAAAGGCAAGGAAGGCTTTGGCTACTGCAAGGGGGCCTGCATCTCAGCCATCTCTACCACTGAGAGAGTAGGAGGCAGGGAGTGCCTGTTCCAGACAAGATTTATTTCTTTCTTTCTTTCTTTCTTTCTTTCTTTCTTTCTTTCTTTCTTTCTTTCTTTCTTTCTTTCTTTCTTCCTTCCTTCCTTCCTTCCTTCCTTCCTTCCTTCCTTTCTTTCTTTCTTTCTTTCTCCTTCCCTTCTTTCCCTTCTTTCCTTCCTTTCTTCCTTCTATCCATCCATCCTAAAGGACCTTGCTAGGGCCAGGCTCTCAGCTGAATGGGGCCTTACCATGGCTCCTGCCATCACTTCTGGGGCTCAGGCTCAGCTGAGTTTGAGCTCTGGCTTGGACCAGTCCCAATAGTTACTGAAAGGTATGGGATCACATGCTGGATGACCCTGGGTGAGGTCAATCTCTAGACCTTTCTCAGGGTGTTGTATTCAAAACAAAACAACAACAACAACAAAAACCTATTGGTGGGAGGGCGTCTCTGATACTAACCCAGGCTTGGCTAGGATCACTTGTGACCCTGGTCCTGCCTGGCCAATCACCTCATTAGCTGATTGGCCCATTGATGGTCATCACTCCCAAGAAATAGGGAAAAAGCCAAGCCCAGGACTGAGAGCCCTGGACAGCAGGAAATGACTAAGCTGAAGTGATTTGGGGACAGCGATGGCTTTGAAGGCCCTAGGCATTGCACAAGCAGTAGGGGTGATAGCCTGGTCCTCCAGGCAGGAAAGCTGGGGAGATTGGTTGAGGCTATAAGCCTCTGATGGTTGAGGCGTCTTGTGATCATGCCCACACTGTGGACACTGGACCCGGGAAGCAGGCTAGCCGACAAGTGGCACTAAAGCCAGGCTCGGCCCTCTAGGTTAGAGGTGGCAAACAATGGCCCTGTCTAAGCCTTAGGGGCAGACCCTGGACATGGCCCCTCTCCTGTGCCCACCAACAGAGGACTCAGGACCACTCCTCCTCTCAGAAAACAGTTTGCCCGGCTTAGGTTTTGCTCACCTGACCCATGTGGTGGCTTCACTAGCATCCAGCCCTCCCTTGGGGAAGCCCTTAGTCTGAGGACCAGAGCAGTGGGCAGTGAGGGACAGGAGGAGGGTGAGGCCCAGACTCACCAGGGCACCTGCAACAGAGCGGCAGTGAGGGCATGAGTAGAGGCTCCCTGTGACCCACTTCTCACTGAGACTCCCAAAACTCAGAGACAGAGGTTTGGCTCCATGTTCTTCCAAGCCGCTTGTCTCTGCAGTGGGACCTGAAAGGGTCTCCCAGCCCAGGGGAGGGGGCGTGTTTCCAGCAACGCTTCTCTTGTTGTTCAGACAGAGCAGGCTGTTAGCAAAATCTCTTAGGCTGCAGTCACAGGGCCTATGGAAGATGGCCATGCTCTGATGTCCTTTGCAGACCATTCTCTTCCCTGCCTCCACGGGGCCTGGCCTGGTTTAGGCTGAGACTACCAAAGAGGGCTTGGTTACGTCTGATCACAGCCCTGCTTTGTCCACACTAGGACCCCCAGGGCTGTGTTGGTCAGACTGTGTTTCCGATGCTCTTTCGAACCACACTAGCTGACCTGTGTATAGGGGTCCTCATGCTCTGCCCTTCCTTCCCTTGCAGCAGGTCCCCAAGTCTGGGTTCATGTGGGTAGGTGCCTAGAGCAAGAAGAATCCCCACCTCTGCAGGAATATGACCCATAGCCATCCCAGGGCCCTGGGCATCCCCCTCTGTGTAGAAGTGTTTTCTCACCCACTCTGGAGCCCATAGCTGACTGTCGGAAGGTTTTGATCATCCTGGCTGAAGTGTCTCAGGGCAGGGAAGCCCGAAGGCTGTGGGTTGTAGGTCCAGGCCTAGCTGGAGATGAGACAGGGAGTGGCGCAAGTTAGCTTCACGGGAGATGGAAAGAGAGAAAGCAAGCCAGCACTGACATCTTGCAGGGTGCCTGATCCTGCCTGGGGAAGAAAGCAGCCCCACAAACCAGCGTCACAACAACAGGGAGTGGCAGGGGAAGGGAGGTAGTGGATCTGGCCTTTCTTATCACAGGTTGGGCCCCCGGGACCCACGGGTGTATTGTCTCCAATTAGCAGATCTCACAAATAGCAAATCTCCCAGCAGTGGGGGAGACGCGCCCCCACACCTTGTGGTCCAAACCTTAGACAACAGCTGCCTCTGAGACCCGGGCTCTAGAAGACAAGAGGGGGCCCAGCCAGAACTGCGGGACTGCCCTGTGCCACCGACTTTCCCCACCACAGAGTGCACAGTCTGATGACTTAATGGGCCCTACGACCTTCTGACTGTGTGGCCCAAGAGGCACCCGGGAAGGTTACTGCCCTGTGTAGGGGGTAACACAGGCTCAGATGCCTAACAGCCTACAACCCTGAAGTCTGGTAGGTCTCTCTGTCCTCACAGGTCTTACCTGAATAGGAATATGGTCTCTGGTAGTGAAGGGGCTATCCAGGGCCCAGAGAAGAGGCTACTCCTGAGCGGACAGCCACAGGATATGGTAGATCAGGTTTTGCAGACGCCAGTGATCCAGGCTCAGGGATCCAGGCTCAGAGTCTCAATCCTTGCAGCTACGCCCCAGGATGTGGAGCTGCTGTGTGGAGAGCTGTCATGGTTCCCGCTCATCTGCAAACCTGGTCCGGTAGGCAGCATGCGACTGCCACCCTGCCTTGTCAATCCATTCTGACCGTGACATCTTCCAGGCAGGCCTGTGGGGAGGAGACTAGGCTGAGCCAGGTGATGCTTATATCAACCCCTCGGGCCCTAGACGTGGTATGCACCTGCTCTTCAGCCCCAAGAGAAGCTCAGGCTGAGCTCAGGGTTGGCAGGTACCCAGCAGACACCTTCCCCTCGAGGCCCAGCTTCGTTCAGGGTGTGATGAGGGGCGGCCTGGATTCACACGTGTCTCTGTGCACATAAGTGTTTCTCATTCTGCACAGGCTGTGAGCCCCTGGAGCAAAGACACGGAAGCTGTCCCCACACAGGACATTAGACACACACAGACAAGTATGGTGGCTGGGCACGGCCATTCTGTGGGTGCTAAAGCACAGTATCATGTAGGCATGTGGGCTGTGGGGCAGGGAAAGCATGCAGAGAGGCATCTATGGTTCTACTCGGGGCCTGAAAGCTGCTGCCAAGACCTCAGGGGCACAATCATTAGCACCAGGGCCAAGATGATGGCTCCACCAGGCGAGCTCTGAGAGGGCTAGGTAAGAGGAAGGTTTGCAAGGGGGACTTCCCAGCCTACCTGCTGGACTGTGTCTTGGAAAAACTGCCTCTGGACTGAGGCGGTCGGGTTCTGAGTGTTCTGGGCTGACCCGTGGCTCCTGGCACTGATCATGACCTACTTGCAGCTCTTACTTTGGAAGGGGCTTTGGAGGGCAAGAAGGCTCCAAGGCCTTGAGCCCTGTAGTGTCGGTCTGAAGCTACATGGTCACTGTTGGCACCCAAAATATCACGTGACCAGCAAGCCTGCTTTGCTGTCCGGTGAGAGGCTGGCAGCTGTGGAATCCAGGAGTCCCAGGAGTCCTGCCTGGTGGGTGTCAGTTAGGGGTGAGTTCAGGTGGCTTGGCCGGTTCATAGTCTTGCTCCTGGTGGGTCTCACAGGGCTCCTGGGCTTCTACTTGGACCAGTGTAGCTGACATAGTGGTTCCCAGCAGCTACATTTAGCGGCAGTGAGGGCCACCGAGGTTTAGGGGCTTCCATTCTGGAGGGGCAGGGTCCTGGGAACAGGTTTGGGAAAGGGTCCCAAGTAGAGAGCACAGGCTGACCCTGAGCCCCAGCACTGACCTGAGGTCAAGGACAGACTGCCAATGGCACTCTGACTCCAGCGCTGACCTGGGAACAGATTTTGGCTAAGGAGTTGTTTTTGTGTTTGTATTTGTTTGTTGTCCTGGTATTAAATCTAGGACCTGGACCCTGAGCATGCTAGGCAAGTGCTCTACCACTCAATTACATCCCTGCTTTGGCTGAAAAGGCTGCTCTGGACACTGAGATGCCTGCCAGGAAGAGGTGTCATGTGGTGGGACCTACCTTCAGGGCCCAGGTAGGCTGGAGGAGACTTCTCATATTCTGGCTTTGGCAGAGGCCAGATACTGAGCTGCCCAATGTGGGCTTGGCCTCTAGGGCATCCGTAGCCCGGTATCAGCAAACGATCATAGCAGTAGAGTTATTGCTGATGGGGCCACATCCTATCTATCTCTTCTGGTTTACGGCTCACCGAACTCCACTACAGCCTTGGGGTAGTTCAAATCTTTGTTTTCCAGATGAGAAAATGGGGCCTGGAAGAGCTGAGCGAGTAGCTCTAGGGCACACAGTAAATGCCATCCCTAGAGAGCCCTGGGCAAGCCCTTTAGCGCCCTGCCCACCCTTACCTTGACCCTGCCTGGAGTGCTGGCCAGGCTGGCTTTGTCTTAGAAAGGCCCTCCTCCAGGAAGCCTGGTATAGTTGCTCTATATCCTTTGATCCCTGTCCACCTCATAACCATAGGATGAGGGTAGATGTACAAAGATGGATCCTCCACTGGGACTCTGGAGCCTCAGCTGGGGGATGTCCCACCTGGGATAGGAGCAGGTGCTAGACCAAGTGGTAAGTCCAGAGGGTCATTGGAGACCATGAACACTGGCTGGGATTTTCTAGGCAGACATAGTTGTGGAGTGTTTTCTGGAGCAGGTCCTTGCCCAGGGCTTCTGCTCTGCCTTCCCTCCAACTCCTGTTTGCCTGTCTGTCCGCCTTCTTGTCTATCTCACTCCTTGCTCCGTGGCCTCAGCTTTCCACCCTGCTCCAGGCCATTGTGATAGTTCAGCGACCTCTCCTGCCCGCACATTGGCCACTGTGGTGCTGATGGCAAGCCATGGCTGGTGTACTGTTGCTGCCTAGGCTACTTGGCACAGCTGAAGTCTGGCAGAGCCTGTGACATGAAGGTACATTCTTTTGCTTCCACTGCTGGTCTGTCCTTTGGGAAGTGGGCTGGGTCATGGACGTTCAGAGGAGCATTGCCCCTGCAGGGGAGCCACCTGGAGCTCCTGTGCCCTGGAGAGTGCCAACCATGATGCCAGTCACTGCTTTGCTTCCTGCTCCAGCAGAACCGCACCTACTGCAGAGGGGGCGGGGGCACAGATTTGCTTCTTTTTCTTTATAATCTTTGTGTGTGTGTGTGTGTTGTCAGGTGTCAGTCCTTGCCTTGCCCTCCACCTTCTTTGAGATAGTCTCTTACAGTTCACTGTCATGTACACCAGGCTAGCTGGCCCACACGCTTCTGAGGAATCTGTCTCCACCTCCCATGCCACTGTAGAAGGTTGTGATCGTGAGGTGCCGTGCCTGGCTTTATGTGTGTTCTGGGGATCGAAACTTAGGTCTTCACACGAATGGAGCAAGCACGCTGCCCACCGAGTCATCTTCTCAGCCCCTCCAAAAAACTGCTTTTTAAAAAAAACAGGGTCTCTTCTATCAGGCTGGCCTCCAACCTGTTCTGTAGCTGAGGATGACCTTGAACTTGGGATCTTCTTGCTCCCAATTCCTGAGTGCTGGGGTTACAGGTGTGCACCACCCCATAAAGGATTGTTTGCTTGCCTAAAGGTACGGTTGGGGTTGGAACCCAAGGTTGTGTGAATGCTGAGCTGAGCTACAACCCCATGCCTTGTTTCCTCTTCGAAATGGGAAAATTTGCCTTTGGTGGATGAAAGGAGCTGCTGGCCTGGCCTTTGTCAGAGGCAATGGCTGTGTCCTGCTTACCTCCTTATGCAGGCCCTGCCCTGAGATCTCTGCCACGTGCATGTCAGTGCTGAACTTCCTGAGGGAAGCCTTTTGTGAAGTTTTCAGGGGTGGCAGGGACCCCTGAAAACCACAAAGATGTGAGGTTGCTTCAGCCCTACTCTCAAGCTGTGGAAGTACACTGCTGACCATCCAGGTAGATGCGCTGGTAACAGTACCCAATAGTGCCCCTGTGTGGTGACGACAGGAATGACAGCTGCCGAGCTGAGGGTTGGAGCTTTGGAGTTGGCTGCCAGGGAGGTGAGCGCCCAGTTCCTGGGTCTGCAGACATCCGTCACTGCTATGACTAGGCCTGTGCTAAGTGAGGGGTATCCTGAGGCTGAGGAAACAGGCAAAGACTTGTATCTCCCCATGAAAAGATAAAGAAACTCATAAATGGCCGTCGACAGCTCAACAGGGACAGGCATGGCCTCTCAATCTATTCCAAGCTCTCCTTTTTTGGATTGCGAAATTGAAGCAATGGAAGTAGAAGCAACTGGCTCAGGGCCTCATGGCTCTGACTTCCTTGGAGTCTTTACCAAGATCTAGTGGGCAGTGGGTTCTGGCCCATCATGGCAGCTGTAGTTCAATGTAGGGGTAGCCAAGGACATTGCAGTGGGGAGGGACTGAGCAGGAGCTAGGTGACCTCAGAGGGAATGCTGGCTTCGTGATGTCCCTCCTATGAACGCTGGTTCTCTGGGCACCTAGGGTGTGGGCCAACATATAAACAGTGGCTCTCCTAGGGACACTGATGGGAGGGCCCTTCTGGGGACTGGGTATATGACCCAGCTTCTTGTCCCTTCTAACAGCCACATGCCCTTACTGCAAGTTTCTTATTGCCAATGGGGTAAGGAAGGGCAGCAGCGATGAACTAAGATCTGCAGTAGGTCCTGCTAAGCAGCCATGGGCTAGAGATCTGCCCGATCCAGCAAGGGTCAAGGGTACCCCGTATCAGATATACTCGTGGTCACTCTCAGGATTGATCACCCAACATTTATTCTTAATCTTAGACCCTAGCTGCAGCCAGGGTGCTGTGGCTGTGTTGTGGTGGATAGGTGAGGCCCAGAAGGCTCTCAGGAAAGGACCCAAAGGCTGATCTTGACACTCTATGGCTATGTGGAAGCCTGGTAGGTGGTGACACGGCAGAAGCTCCAGCCAGGAACCCACAGCATCCATGCCAGGTTTAGAGGAATGGGCATGCATGGAGGATGTCTCTGTAGATGCCCCAACACACTCTCATGCACTGGGGCCAAGCGCTGGATGCAGGCAGAGGAGGTGAGGCCTCCTCTGGCAGAGTTCAGAAAGGCAAAGGCACATGACAGTGGCAGGCAGCAAGAGGCAGGTTGGGGGCTGCAGGGGACTGAGTCCAGGTAGGCTAATGGCAGGACGGCCTTTCTCAGGCACTGTGGGGCCCAGGAGGATCCCAGCTCCTGGCTTTGCCCCTCCTGACTAGGGGCTTGGGCAAGCCTGGGGTAAAGCTGAAGAGGCAGAAAGCTGTTCCAGGAGGAAACGCCTTAGCTTCCCCTGGAGGAATGCTGAGAGGAAGACTTGCCTACTGGACATCTCTCCTACAACCCAAGTACCCTGTCTTTTAGCCATCATGGCTGCCTAGCTGCTGAGTCTAGCAGCCCTCAACCCCCAAAGTCACGTGGCTCTCAGTTGTCTGGCTCTAGTGTCCACTCTGACAGCCACTGCAGGCAGGATGCTCTCTGTGCCTCAGTCTCAGGAGGGGGCCGACCTGGCCTGGGCAGGGGGCTGGAGGGGCTGCAGGGCCTCGGGCCTCCACCCATAGGGTTGGGATCAGGGTCAGTCCTGAGGGCCTGGATGAGCTGTTCAAGGGATTGAACGCAGGTATGGGGACTCCAGCAGGCATCAAGGGCAGGCAGGAAGGGGTCAGGTGTACAGGCCTCTACACACTCAGCCTGTGTGGGGATGCGCAGGTAGAAGGCGTGCAGCATCATGCGGAAAGGTTGGTCCTCCTGGTCCTCAGCCTGTCCATAAGTCAGGTCACCCACGATAGGGTGGCCAAGGGCACTGCAGTGTACACGAAGCTGGTGTGTCCGGCCTGTGGGGTCAGGGATGGGAGGTCAGGCTGGGACGAACCATTCTTTGTCACATCCCTACCTTGCTCTTACAGTATCCAGCAAGTTCTCTGTGGTGGCTTTAGAGCTTCCTGGCAGTCCCTTGGGTTTCTGTTGTGTTCTGCAGTGCTGAGGATGGAACCCAGGGCCTTGTACATGCCAGGCAAGCATTCTATAGCTAACTGTATCCCCAACTCTCTTTCTTCTGCCTTTAATTTTTTTTTTTAAAGCACATTTTAATTTTGTGTGTGTTTTGTTCCTGCATGATGCTACGCTGTACAAAATAAGTCAGAAGACAACTTTTTTGTTTGCTTGTTTCTTCCCGAGACAGGCCTTCTCTGTGTAGCTTGGCTATCCTGAAACTCACTCTGTAGACCACTCTGTGGCCTCTAACTCACAGAGATCCACCTGCCTCTGCCCCTTGAGATTAAAGGCATGTACCACCACCACCCAGCCCAGAAGACACCTCCCCTCCTAAGGGTCTTTTCTCTCCTTCCACCATGTGGGTCTGGGACTTGAACTCAGGTTGTCAGGCTTGGTGGAAGGCACCTTCACCTGCTGAGCCATCTCACTGCCCGCTTTTCCTTTTCTTTCCTTGTGACAAAGTTTCATGTAGCAGAGGATGGGCATAAACTTCTGGTTTTCCGGCCCACACCTCCAGAGTGCTGGAGTTATGTCTATCTGCTACCACACTTTGTTTACACAGTCTTTTATTGCTGGGCTGTGGTGATGCACGCCTTTAATCCCAGCACTTGGGAGGCAGAAGTAGGTGGATCTCTGTGAGTTCAAGGCCAGCCAACAAACAAACAAAACCAAACAAAAACAAGAAAAAGAAAGACTCCTCTGAGGAGCTACTTTGCAGATCTGTGCTACCAGGAAGGGCAGTTCAGGGTAGGGCAGGCCCTTGCTATCATGTCCCTTGCTACAAATCAGATGTTGGAACTCAGGACAAGAGATTGGTTTGGGGTGGTCATTGTTGAGTGCACAGCTAGGGAGACACATGGTCTAGCTAGAGAGTTCAGTTAAACCTCCAGGGAACATGCAAGCGCCAACAAAGATCTTGCTATTGGCTCTGCCAAACACCTGGTATACACTCAGAGGGCAGGCCACAATGCCTATACCTCAAGATCCTTTCTTATCTGACCAGACCCCTGCCCTCCCCTGCCCTGGACATACCTGTGAGTGGCTTCAGCAGCACCTTGGACACAGGGTCACCAGCATACAACCCGTACTCTAATACCAGCAGCTCAGTGAGACTTGGCTTAGGGTTCTCGCAACCTGGATGCAAAGGCAAGTGCGAGGGTCAGCAGGGCCAGCCCTAGAGCATGAGCCAACTCCAATCCACACGTCCAGCTGTTCCCATCCACGCATGGTTCGGAGCCATGTCCGCAGGCCCCTCAACAAACCGCTCTACCTTGTGTGCCCTCGATGCACATGGTGTGGGTCCGCCCCTCTGTGCTGTTCCTGCCAATGGCATAGCTGATTGTCACCTGGCTTTCCTGGACATGGCCCCGGACCTGCCAAGCAAGGACATCACATGCAGCTCACTGGGCTACACTGCCACCTCTGAGAAGGAAGCGGCTGAGTTCTAGCTGGTCACATAGGAGCATGTCCAAGGAGCCTACCCAAGAACAGGCATGGAGCTTGGGTTAGAGGGGCCTACCGGAGAAGGCTAGAAGCCTTGAGTATGTACACAGCACCCCAGGAACTGGTCAGGACTCACCAGTGCCAGGTAGGCTTTGGTAACTCGCCGTTCCTTGAAGCACTTATAAGCGCTGCCTGCGGCTGCTTTATTCAGGGCTACACATAGAGCCCCACTGGTGGAGAAGTCCAATTGGTGGCAAAACCTGGGAAGGGGCAGAGGAGCAGCAGTGGCTGTTGTATTCTGGTTAGCACCTCTGTGGCAGAGTCCAGTGTCCCAGCATCCTCTGGAAGGATGCTGCAGTGGGGCTCTCTGTGTTGGCTGTGTACCTGAACCCATAGCAGGTGTCAGGGTCAGCCAGCTCTGGAAAGTGGTGCCGTAGCTGCTTCTGTAGGGTCAGGGTCTCCCGCCAGGTCTTGCTATCAATGCGCAGGTCCCAGTGCTTGTTCACCACCAGGAAGTCGCTGCTCTGGTACACGATGGACAGATTTTCCACGCTGCCAGGCTCCATGGTGGGGCTGCACGCAGGTGGGAGTGAGCCTGGGGTGGGAGGGTGCCTGACCTGAACCTCAAGCTCTCGGCACACTTACTGGGGCCAGCACCTGCTGGAACCCTTTATGCCCTCCACAAGGGGCCAGGCCAGGGGTGTCAGCTCAGGAACGGGAGTTTGGCCAAGGTCAGGAGGTTCTGATTTGCCCCGGACTCAGGGTGAGGGAGCTCTCCCTGACCCGACCTGGGATAAACAACCTGACTGTCCAACTCATCCCTACACACTTCACGCTAGGTTATGGATTTTCCCTGAGTACGCAAGGAAGAGGACAAGGGGCTGCTGTGCCCTGATTGGTCCTGGACCACTCAGGACTGCAGGCGCTCCCTAACTTGCCTTCCATCAGTCCGTGACCGCAGGCGGACCCTGTAGGACTTACCTGCAACAGGGCCAAGGGATCAGGATGTCACTTCTCGGCTCTACACCCAACCTTGCTTCTCTACACTAGGAATCAGGTCTTGGCCTGGCTGGCGCGCAGCCCCACCTTCACCCTGCCCACGCCACTTCGCTGATGGACGGCCGTATTGGCCAATGGCATTCCTTGTCTGGAGCTCCGCCCACTGGAGGGTGGTGAGGCCACACCCAGGTGGTCTGCGCACGCACCCTTTTAGCCCCACCTCTTTTCCCGCCTCCCCCACAAACGGATGTCTGTATAGGCCAATTGAAAGCGTTCTTGGTCCTCCTCTTCAACCACTGAACCATTAGTCCTCTCCTCCCGCCCTCTGAGTGCGAAGACCCGCCTTTCCCCGTTGGCCAATGGCTGGCGCCTCTTGGAACACCGGCTGTTGATTGGCGGTACGGGAGGCTCACAGGGAGGGGTGGCGCGCAGTGGCTGCGGCGCGGGAAGTTCCGAGGGAGTCTTAGCTGTGGGAGCTGTGGGCTGGCTGCACTGGGGTCCATGGAAGACTACGAGGAGCATCTGCTCGGTGTGGAGGATGACTTCCACAACCAGTTCGCGGCTGAGCTCGAAGTGCTGGCGGAGCTGGAAGGTGGGCGCGGGTCCTGGGTCGCGCGGCCAGGCTGTGGCTGCTTCGTGCTTCAGTCCTGGAGAGCTGTCTGAACAGCTCTGGGATAGGCAGAGGCTGGGAGTTCGCGTCTTGAGCTGTGCGGCTGCTGTGAAACTCTGTCTCAGCAGGGACACGGGACCTGGCGCCCTCTGGGTCCCTGCAGACTCCAGCGAGCCGCCCCCCGCTGACCTTCGAAGAGGCCATCGCCAGTGGGGACACTGTCCCGCGCCCCTGCCCTGCAAGGCCGCCAGGAAATGATAGCCGCAATACCAGGAAGAATGTTCGCAGGGACCAGCCTGAGTCCTTCAGTATGTCCAATCGGGTACAGGGAACTTAAGGTCGGGGGATGCTGAAGACGCGCTTTCTATTCTCTGCCTTCTCTTCCTGCCTCTGTCTCTGCAGGCCCCATGGTCAAACGGCCCAGGCTGGAGGTGGTGAAGAGGCTGAACTTTGATCCAGATATGGAGGAGCTCCTGTACCCCGATTCCCCTCCAGGGGACATCACCCCGCCACCCAGTCCGGAGATTTTCCCTGAGATGTTGGTTGATGGGTGTGTTGTTTGAGGGCCTGTAATTCTACCTTGGAAAGCTGCTTATCTCTGGATGAGGCTCTGGAAGCGGCCTATGGGAGGCAGGGGAGTAAGTGTGGGTCCAGGTACCCCACTGAGAGTGACTGGAAATGCCTGTCCCTTTTAGGCCCTCGGTTGTTAGTGCTGACAAAGGCATCGTGCAGGCTTTGCCAAGTCCCCGCAATCCTGTCCTGAGACGACCCCCTGTCTTAGAGGATTACATCAATGTGACATCCACATGTGGAGAGCGGGCCTTTTTGGTGCTTCGGGCTGACCTCACAGGCACTGGGGTGCAGGTGTGTGACCACAGCATGGGGCTGTCCTTGGCATTGGGTTCCTTTATGTTGCCAGTGGGTTCTCAACAGGTTCTGAGGCCAGTTTCACCTGTCTGAATTGCTAGAAACAGGCACGCCCAGCCACAGTGTTGTGACAGCAGTGCTACTTTGGGGGTACATGGCCTTAGAGCACCACCCTGTACCCCAGCTGTTAGCTTTCTGCCCTTCTTTTCCCTTAGCCCCACGCAAAAGCTGACCTCCCTTAGATCTAACCATCTGAGTGAGCCATCTCCTCTGATTAGGCAAGGGATCATCTCTCCCTCTGTGAGCTTTCTTGGGGAAGGGCACTGTGGGTGCCCTCATGACCTGGGAGGGTTGCAAACGTGACACATCTGTTTTGCCCAGAACCCTCTTCCGGATGTCAGCTGGCGAGGCCGTGGCCAGCTGGACCTGCTGGGTGTCCCCTTCACCTCCCTGAAGGAACAGGTTGACAGCAGGGTGAGTCTAGTGGAGTGGGGGAGTGTGTGTGCGTTGAGGGGGGGCGCTGGCTGGACTTGTCTGACTCTAGCCTGTCCTGTTTGTAGCGACGACAGCAACTGCTTGAGGAGGCCCGTCAGCTCTCAGACACTCTGCATAGGTGAACTGCACATGTCCACCCCAGGGAACCCCTGTCGGGTTTTGGACTGACCTCCTGGCCTATGGGGTGGGCCTGGTCACTGTGAGCCCTGTGTAGTGAATCAGGGCTCAATTCTCTTCAGCCTCGGGTCTGAAAGGGAGGAGGCTCTGCCTGAGGGGAGCCCCGAGGAGGAGCCAGCCCATGGCCAGGACACTACTCAGCACTGCCTCTGGGTGGATGAGTTTGCGCCCCGGCACTACACGGAGCTGCTCAGCGATGACGTGAGCTCTTTTCTCACTCAAGTGTGAATGGCTTACCTTATTCGCAGGAGGGGAGGGCCAAGGTCCAGTTGATATTTGTGTTGCTGGGCCACTGGGTGCTAAGGATGACGTGGGGGGGCTCTGAGTGGAAAATGGGGGAAACTGAGGCAGCACAACTGTGACCTGCTGTGGGCTTTGTTAAATGGTTCTCAACCTTCCTAATGCTGCGACCTATTAATACAGTTCCTCATGTTGTGGTGACCCCCCAACCATAACATTATTTTCATTTCTACTTCATAATTCTAATTTTGCTACTGTTGTGAATTGTACTATAAGTATTCCTGTCGTCTCATAGTCCTAGGAAATCCCTGTGAAAGGGTCATTTGAATCCCAAGGGGTCGTGATCCACAGGTTGAGAACCTCTGTCCTAGGTTGCCTTCTCGCTCACCTTCATCAGTTGGTACTGGGTGGTCCTGTGGTTATCAAGAGGTTGGAGGCCTCGGTGAAATTGTTGATGACGAGGGCTTGGATCTTCCTTCTGAGCCTCAGTGTCCCTGTCTGTGGGCTTGGCAGGGCCCTTCCCTTAGGCTTTCCTCTTAACAGTTCACCAACCGCTGCCTCCTCAAGTGGCTGAAGCTGTGGGACCTTGTGGTGTTTGGCCGGGAGAGGCCTTCCCGGAAGGCCAGGCCCAGTGCAGAGACAACCCGGGTTGGGAAGGAGGCTACAGCCCCTGGCAAGTGGAAAAGCCATGAGCAGGTGCTGGAGGAGATGCTAGAAGCTGAGCTGGACCCGAGCCGGAGGCCTCGGCAGAAGGTAAACCCCACGAAGGCCTGTGTGAACATATCTGAGCTTGAGGCTTTGCCTTCTGGGTAGCCAGTGCTATTGTAATAGTATTTTGAGGGTGGGGGTAGGGGTCCAGGAGGCATCTTTAACTCCTCTAGAGTCTGTGGGTACAGTGACATCAGGGTTGGTATCAAATGCCAGTGTTGTGAATTTGAAGTTAAATCCATTCTCCCAAAGGCTCCAAGCCTCACCAACAGGATGATGGGCAGTGGGGGAGGGGCTCCGGCCCATGAGGCGGGGCTTGGTATTCCTGTCAAGTCTCCACATAACTTGCCTCCTGCAGGGTTTTCTCTTACTCTGACTACTGTAGGTATTCTCGTTTGATGGCTGGGGTGCAGTGACCAACCTTTTTTTCCGTCCCTGGCTACTGGCTAAGAGATCAGCAGTCTGTCCTCCACTTTGGCTATAGGTGGCACTGCTGTGTGGCCCTCCAGGACTAGGCAAGACCACACTGGCACACGTGGTTGCGCGGCATGCAGGGTACTGCGTGGTAGAGATGAATGCGAGGTGAGTCGAGGAGAAGACCCTTGTCTGGGGCCTCTGTGAGGCTAAGGCTATGGTGCAGGTCTAAAACCCCAATTGGCGGGTAGGACGAGGGTCCTGGATGTGTAGGCTGGGGTTGGGACTTTAGGGCTTACTGAGGTTGGCGGTAGCTACGTCCAGTGGGGAGCCTCAGAGCATCCTGCTGGGATGTTGGCTGCTACCTGATAACTCTTGTCTTGGCCTTGATGTCTCAGCGATGACCGTACTCCTGAGGCCTTCCGAACACGCATTGAAGCAGCTACACAAATGGAGTCAGTGCTGGGCGCAGGTGGGAGGCCCAACTGCCTGGTTATTGATGAAATCGACGGAGCCCCCACGGTGGGCCTCCTTGCTGCCCGGGGTGGGCAGGCGGGCAGGCTGGTTCGGTGCCCTGGGGCTTTGGCTCACTGTCCTCTTCTGTGCCTCCCTGAAGGCGGCCATCAACGTTCTCTTGAGCATCTTGAATCGCAAGGGTCCACAGGAGGCTGAGCAAGGAGCCACAGCTGTCCCCTCGGGGGGTCGGCGCCGCAGGGCTGAGGGGTCCCTCCTAACAAGGCCCATCATCTGTATCTGCAACGACCAGTGAGTGCAGTGGTGGGGCAGGAGGGTCCCCTGGCCTAGACCCTGCGCCTGTCGCTGGTGTGCCCACCGCAGGTCCTGTTCTACAGGTTCACACCTTCCCTGAGGCAGCTGAAGCAGCAGGCTTTCCTGCTCCATGTACCGCCAACTCTGCCCTCCAGGCTGGTGCAGCGGCTCCAGGAGGTCAGCAGGGTGGGGAGGGGAGCAGCTTCCAGTCAGCCCCTGTCCTGACCTCCCTTCCCGTGTTCCTTCCCTCCGAGTGCAGGGAAGGCTGTGGCCGCAGGGTTAGCTCTCAGGGTGTGTTAGATTGGGCACGGGACCCCTCAGCAGTGGCAGATGCTCTGGTGCTTACCCCGCCTCTAGATTTCCCTGCAACATGGTATGCGGGCTGACCCCGGTGCTCTGACTGCCCTGTGTGAGAAGACTGATAATGACATCCGGGCCTGCATCAACACGCTACAGGTGGGCAGGTGGCCCGGGTGAGGCAGCGAGGGGTGAGATAGCTGCTGCTCACTCTCTACCCTTTGTCCAGTTTCTGTATGGGAGGGGCCGGCGGGAGCTGAGCCTGAGGGACGTGCAGACCACTCATGTTGGCCTGAAGGACCAGCGCAAGGGGCTCTTCTCTGTGTGGCAAGAGGTCTTCCAGTTGCCCAGGGCTCAAAGGTAGGTAGTCCACGTGGCATGAGTGGGCCAGTCTTGGTCTGGATTCCCCTGTTGTATAGAGCTCTGAGACACACCTGATGCTGCCAGGGCTCCAGGACAGCTGTTTGGACACTTGTGTCCCGTGAGTAGGGAACTGACAGTTAGTGCCCAAGGGGAATTGCCTAGAGCCTCCTAAATCTGTGGCTCAGAGAGTGACCCTCCCTGACTTTCCTCTACTTGCAGGCGACTTGTGGGCCAGGACCTGAACCTACCAACCCAGGCTCTCCTGCTCAGTGATGGCGACAAGGGCTCCCTGACCCTGGCCTCCCAGCGTTTCTACCACATCCTGCGTGTGACCACCTCTGCAGGCGAGCATGAGAAGATTGTCCAGGTACTGTGCCCACCTCAGCTCTCATGACCCTGGGAATAAATCGAGTAGACGGTAAGCAGAAGACGGCCTGGGTGGGTTCCAAAGTAAGGGCTGAGGGTGGATGGGTGTCTGGCATCTGAGAAGATGGTAGGATTAAGGTTAGGCCACAAGGAAGAATCCTCGGACCCAGAGGAGAACTGAAGGAACAAAGTTGGAGGGGCCAGAGGCAGGGAGCTTAGGCACCTAGGATGAGTTTGAGGCTGGGAACTGGGAACTGTCTGGGGTCCTCTGCAAGGTACATGTTGGGGCTTAGAGAGACTAGATTGTAGATGGAGGGTGCACACGGGGTACAGAACAGGTAGGGAGAGGTTTGCACTTAAGCAAATGACAGCCTCCCCTACTCCCCAGAGGCCTGGCTTAAGCTGCTTCCAGCTCTAAGCTGATTTGGATTAGCAGTGAGAATCCACTGACAGTCTGGAAATCTGCACTTTGCAGGTGCTATGTGGCATGGACTCTCTCATGGCCCTACTGGGTCTGCTGTGCCCTGAATTCTGAGGATACAGCTTTTTGCCCCATCAGGGAAGGGCAGGGGACTGACCATGGCACCCCTGGAGGCAAGTGGGTAGGCTGTCCCCAACACTTGTCTCGGGGTCTTCATTAAACCAGTAGATCTCTCCCTGGTATCGGCAGTCAAGCCCTACACCTTGGACTTTGCAAAAGCAGGAGCTAGAGAAAGGATCCCGAGGCTGATGCTCACGCAGTGGGGAGATGAGGGGGTCAGAGGCTCAGGGCCTACACACTCCTACCAGGGTTCATGGCCTGTTCGCTACTCTTAGGGCCTATTTGACAACTTTCTACGCCTTCGGCTTCGGGACTCCAGCCTAGGGACCGTGTGCTGTGCCCTTGACTGGCTGGCCTTTGATGACCTGCTGGAGCAGGCTGCCCACCACGGCCAGAGCTTCCAGCTGCTGTGCTACCTGCCCTTCCTGCCTGCAGCCTTCCACGTGCTCTTTGCCTCCAGCCACGTGCCACGCATCACTTTTCCCAGCAGCCAGCAGGAGGTGTGCCATCTGCCGAATTGGTGCTTAGGTTTTGGCCCCAGGGGGGTTTCTGCTCCCCTGGCCCTGGCTCACTTTCTGTCCTAGGCCCAGACCCGGATGAGCCAGACCAGGAACCAGATCCAGACACTGGTGTCGGGTATGGCGCCGGCCACCCGTAGCCGGGCCACGCCTCAGGCCCTTGTTCTAGATACCCTCTGCCTGCTCCTGGATGTCCTCGCACCCAAGCTGCGCCCTGTGAGTGTCACGTACGGAGGAAAGGATGGAGTTTTTGGCTGAGGTGGCTCCTGGCATTGCTCAATTCCCTCCCACCCCCTGTGCCCGCTTACCCTAGGTGAGCACACAGCTGTACAGTGCCCGTGAGAAGCAGCAGTTGTCCAGCCTTGTGGGAACCATGCTTGCCTACAGTCTCACCTACCACCAGGAGCGCACGCCCGATGGGCAGTACCTCTACAGGCTAGAGCCGTGAGTCCCCCTGTGCCTGGGGCACGGGGAACACGTGGGGACGGACAGTGTGTGTGCCAAAGCCAGTGTGGTCCTGGTGAGGTGTCCAAGGGGTCACTGGTTGCAGTTTTAGGTCTGGCACAGATGTGCCTGGCACTGGGCCCCACCCAAGGTCAGACACAGTTCTGAGGCCCAAGTTTCAGTGTAGGGGTCATGGACCCTCTGTCCATCCCAGAGTGGACAGTCTGTGTGTCTGCAGCCTCTCGGGGCTCCAGAGGGCTTGAGGCTCGGCAGTGGCATCCTGATGCCCTGCAGTTCCAGTGAGGACCCCAGCGTCCCTGCCTGTCCTGACCTCCTCCTGCAGCTCTATGCATGTTCCTTGTCACCTCCACTTACAGTTGAGGGAACTAAGACTTAAAGTACTCTTCAGCTGCCATGGGGGTTAGGGGGTAACAGTGCCAGGACTTCACCCTGCACCCAAGGTCTTGAACTTGTTGTATGGGTTGGTGTAACAGACAGACCCTGGCCCTACTGACCCCACGTTCTAGCCCTTGACCTGGGTATGTGGGGTTGGTGCAACAGGCAGACCCTGGCTCTGCTGACTGGTACCCTGGTATCTTGCCTCACCCACTTGGGCAGGAATGTGGAGGAGGTCTGCCGCTTCCCTGAGCTGCCTGCCCGCAAGCCCCTCACCTACCAGGCTAAGCAGCTTATCGCCCGGGAGATTGAAATGGAGAAGATGCGGCGGGCAGAAGCTCTGGCCTGGGCCGGAGGTGGTCCCCAGGTAAGCTTGCCCCCTGGTGCTGAGATAGCATACACCATCAGTGGTTTGGCCTGGACCACCCAGCTCCCATCACGCTTCCTCCTTCAGATGGACCAGGGTCCCTCAGGGCCTGCAAGTCTGCAGACGGACAGCGGGGAGAAAGGGGTGAGGCAACCTGGCCCACGGAACCACGAGCAGCGCCTAGAACACATCATGAAGAGAGCGGCTGTGCAGGAGCAGGTGTGGCGGGAAAGCTGGGGCACAATGATGAGCGGAGGGTGGGGCTTGCTCCAGGGAGGCACCTGTTGCTCCCAGAAATCGGGCAGTGGGTTAGGAGAGGTGCTCCTCATCAAAGGCCTTGCTCAGAGGCCCCGGAGTCTCTTCCATGGGAAAGGCCCAGGTGTGCCCACTTGTCCACCTACCAGTCTGATGGCCCCTCTTCTCTGCTAGCCTGAGAGGGACTTCTTTGGACGTGTGGTCGTCAGGAGAGTGGCAGTCCCCAGCAGAGGTGTGTGTGGGTCACAGAAGGAAGGGAGGGGTGGAGACATGGGTTGGGGTCTGCTGAGGTGCACCCCTTTGGCCCCTGCAGAGGCTGAGGCCCCCGAGAAGGACACAGACGAGTGGCGCATGGGTGTGGCGGTGGGCAGGAGTGAGGTGTGGTTCCGGTTCAACGAGGGCGTCTCCAATGCTGTGCGGCGCAGCCTGTACATCAGGGACCTGCTGTAGCCCTACTTCCCCAGGACATCGAATCATATGACTCCCACGGGGAATGTACAGAGCAGAGACACCTGGAGAGGCCTGTTTATAAAGTCACACCTTACACAGAGTGTGGGTCAGGCTCATAGGATCGTACACTTGGCCTTCTCCACCCAAGGGTTGTTCTTCATCAGGTCAGGGTTCAGGAAAGGGTCCTTGGGGATCCCGTCCTCGATCCACTTGAGAAGCCTGCGAGTGGGGAGTTTCAGTGAATGATGGTCATTCCCATGGCACCTGACCACTGGGGTGTGAGGTCCTGGTTCACACAAGGGACAGTGCAAGGGCAGGCAAATGACCCACATCATGGGGCACTCACTCCGGGATGGTCTTGGATGACATCTCCCTCTTGAAGGCCAGTTGGTACTTGAGGCTCTCCACCTCCTTCTTCATCTGGGGCACATCCCACTCCTCCATGGCGTCGGGGGCGTCGGAGGTAGCCAGCCTGAGGCTGGTGGGCAGGAGAAGCAAAAGAGCTGCATCTGCAACTCCCACCCCTAACCCCAACCCTGGGACAGAGAGGGAGATCCCGGAAGCTGCTGCCTAGGGACTACTGCCCACCGGACAGTACCACCCACTGGCCCTTCCTGAAATCTGCAGTGATGATGTTGGGGAACTCGGCAGTGCCACAGGGACCAACTAACGAGGCCCCTGGGCCTTCTCTACCCAGTGGGGCTGATTAGCTGTAGAGCAAACTTTCTGTTCTTGGCTGGGCAAATGAGCCTGACACAAGGCCTAGCCCTGGATTTGGGGGGACAGGCTCATTCTTGCCTAGGGAGACTAATAAAAGATGGACTCCTGAATATCCAGAGCAGCCCCATCCTCTTTCCAGTCCTTCTAACTCATGCCTGGGTGGGCTGAGGGCCCTGAGATGGCTGGGTGCTGTCTGGCCCTCCTGGGTGCTTGCTTTGCATGGGTAAAGAGGCCAAGCTGATCTGTGGAGCTGGGAGGATTTGGCTGCAATTTGCATGTAGGGTGGGGTACCTTCAGAATGTCTGGGGACACAGGTAGCCTCCTGGGGCCAGTGTTTTCCAGACACACCGACTGACTAGGGAGAACTGTCAGGTGGGGCACAACAATGGGCCTCCCTTTACCCCTCCCTATCTCGGTGCACTCCAAAAGACCAAGTCTCTGGTTCGTCCTCCTGTCACAGCTTCCTCGACCTTGAAAGGGGTCTGGCACCGTGGGCCTGGCACTTACGAGCAAATCCCCTATCCCGGGATACTGCAGCTGAGCCGGCCTTGGGGAGAATCTAGGACCCAGCGACAGTACTGCCTTTTCAGTGGCCCATCCTACCAGGGTCCTGCGAGGGCTCCCAAGGAACCGCTGAGAGGTTGGGTGGGCTAGGTGTATCTCTAGGTGTATAGGGCCGCCTGCGGAGTACCTTTCCCAGAGACCACAAGTTACAGTGCCCCACCCTGCCGGGTTCTCCAGCGCCCCGCACGCCGACAGGCACGTGGGCGGAGAGGATCAGCTGAGGGTCCTGAACAAATGGGAGCACCTGGGCTAGGGGTATGGCCCATCACTGGCCCTACCTGCGCTGCTGCCGCCGCCGGAGCCCGGCCGCCAGTGCGCCCTGAGACGCCCCCGGCCAGGCGCACGGCGGCGCACACGGGCACTGCGGGCGGCGCGCACGGCGCAGGACAGACGCGCCCCCGCCGCGCAGCGATGGCTCCTGCGCCGCTGGACTCGATCTGTCGGCCGCCCCGCCCCCGAGGCCCAAAGGCAGTTTCCCCGGTCCCAGGAGTTAGATTTAGCCTAGAGGTGCCCACCTAGTCAAGACCTAGAGCCCTGAGGTTTGATTCCAACCCCCCATGTGAGGGTTCTGTTCGTTGGACTTACTTTTGAAGGAGACAGCAAAAGCAGAGATGACAGGGGCCGAGAGATGTGCAGAGTGAGGCTGGGCTGTCCGAGCCAGGGGAGCCCAGGCAGGCGCCCCGCCCACTCTTGCCACCTGGGGCCTTGGCACCGCCTTTACAGGGCTGGGCTGACCCCAAGAGCTAGCTCCCTGGGCTGTTTGTACGGCCTCCCCTGGGGTGGGACATGCAGTGGGGCTAGTCCAGTCTTTCCTGGGTCAGCTAGAACTGCTGGCAGCCCAGTTGGCCGGGTTCTTTGACAGACTTGTGATACTGGGACCAGGGCCCTAAAGGGCAAAATGTGCCCCACCCAGTGAGGCTTCTCTGGTTGGGGGCCCCCGTATGCTACCAGGTAGGTGGGGAGGGGCAGAACTCTTTCCCACTGTGGTCTTTGCAGCCCACTGGGTGCAGGTGACCTTCAGTGTTGTCCACTTATGACAGACCAGAAACATCCTGTGGCACGCTCTTCTGGAGGGGGCACAGGCCTCCAGAGCACCACTACCTTCCTGGTACCTTTCCCATTCCCAGGCAACGAGCTCAAAACAGCTACTGTTGAATCTGCCCAGAGCTGGGAATGAGTGACTATGCATACTTGAAGCCCCAGTGCCATATCCAACCATGGGTTCAGCAAATCATGCTGCTTTCGGAGGCGGGCAGGTCAGTGTCTCAGCAGACGCTCGATGGCCCTTGGCACCTCTGGGGAGGAAGAGTACTTCCTCAGCCACAGGAATTTGAACCCTATGCCCATCAGCCAGCTCCCTGTTCCTTAGAGACACTGTAATGGGGCTGCAGTGGGCTAGCCTGGCCTTCAGCTTCCTAGGGCAGCCCCTCTGTTCAGCTCACTTCCCAGTGTCACTCTTGTCATAGGTACAGCTCACAAACTCTTGGGGAGCTATGCCCTCGGGACCTTCATATGACGTATGCTGCAGGCTGCAACCTGGACTGGGGCCCCCAGGCAGCAACAGCAGTCTCCCCTCCCTGGGGGAGGGGCAGACTAGGTTGGAGCCCTGTAAAGGCAAGCCTATCCTGGGAGGCCAGGCCAGAACCTTGCTACGTGATCTGGGGTCCTCTGTGGGCCGGAGGTCTGTTGAATGGCTATTCTGTTCTTACCTGGACAACAGGATAGATCAGAGTTAGAGGAACTGAAACAGTTCAGGAGCCCCCACTGCCCAGCCTGCCTAGGAGATGGCCTGGAACCCTGCAGGTATGGTCAAAGGACAGACAAGGTTCCTGTCCCTCGGACTCTCAGGGACCTTAGCCTTGCAGCAGGCTTTCCAGGTGTCAGTGTGATCAGGGAAATGGGGTCACCATGCTTCCCTGGCCCCTGATGTGCATCAACATCTGGTTGGATCAGGAGGCATCTCCGGAACTGGGGCATGCTGGGGAGCAGAGAGATTACCGACCATGGACTTTGGGGGTGGGGAGCTCAAGGGTAATGGTGCCAGGCCTCAGGGCAGATGGACACTCTTCCTGACAGGGTGGAGTGAAGTCATCTCCTGGGACCTGTGTTGACCCCCCCCCCCGTGCCTTTTGTGTGCCCTGTAACTGGGTGCACACCCCAATACTTAGGCCACCGTGGGTGTCTTTGTGGCAGGAGAAAAACTGGGAGAGCCACCAGAGAGTACTGTGGGGAGGAAGGGGGCCAGCCTCTTTAGAGGCTGAAGGACAAGGTGACCTCCAAAAGACCCCAGGGTGTCTACACTCACTGGGATGAGGTAGTGTTTCTGATTGGGCTCCAGTGGCACAGTCTGAACTCTCATTTGGGTCCCAGATCTTCTTGGGAGAGTTACTGCTGCTGAGGACAGTAGGCATTGGTCCCAGGTGAGTTCCAGTGAGACCCTGTCTCAGAAAACAAGAACCCATCGTAGAAAATCAAACAACCCCCCTCCCCAAAGACACCATCTGTTCTGAACCTTTTGTCCCTGTCCAGGCTGTAACAGGGACCCTAGGAGTCTTTTGTTCCCTCCCTTGTGCCCAAGCTGGACTTGAAACTTTCTAAATGTCTAGCCCAGTCCTCTCAAACAGGAAGCACCCTGGAAGGGTCTTGACAATAGGCCACAGTAGTGACATGATACAAAAGTTTTGTGAAAGATGCTGGGCGTGGCGGCACGTATCTTTACTTCCAGGACTTGGGAGGCAGGAGGAGCTCTCTGAGTTTGAGGGCATCCTGGTCTAGGTAGTGAGGTCCAGGCCAGCCAGGGCACTGTAGTGAGACTGTCTCAAAGGAAAGACAAAACAAGCCTTCCGCAAAAGGTTTGATAGAACGACATTCAGGAAAGAATAATGTATCCTGTTAAGCAACAAGTGTGAGCAGCCTTCCCTTGGGCTCCTTTATGAAATTAGGGCATTAACTGGGCCGTTGGGCGAGCACACACAGGGTTCCTTCCACTGGCCTAGAAATGGCCTCCCCAGGCTAGAGAGCTCCTAATAGGAGCAGAGACCTTGTCCTGGCCCAGCCATGTCTGGAGCCCATTGTGATGACTGAGGTAACCAGGGCTGAGCCAGCTGCTTTATCCATGTCTCCAGAGGTGGTGGCCTGGTGGACAGGGAAGAAACTGGACAAGGAAGCATTTCAGAACCATGCAGAGACAACCCCTAACTCCAGCTGGCTGATTCTCTCAGAAATAAAAGTACAAAGGTAGGTCAGGGCTGACCCCGTGACCTTGCAGGCCGTCAGGATCTGTGAAGCCCTTTTCTGGGGAACATGGTGACAGAAGCTGAGCCAGAGCCGGGCCTTTCAGCCTTGAGGGGGAGGGAGGGTTGGGATAAGACTACAATGATTTGTTCACTTTGTTCCTGTCCCTGCAGGCCACAGAAGCCAACACAGGGACTGGGGAAATGTTTCATCTTAAACAGGATTAAAAGAAATATATTATCTTAGATGGTTCTCAAAAATAATCTAGACAACTCCGTGTCGCCATGTTGGAGACATGGCTCCATGATTAAAACTCTGTGAGTGTGAATATGGAAGTGTGGATCCCCAGTGCCCACATAAATGCCAGGTGGTATAGTAGCTGTTCAGTTATTCCAGTACTCTTAAGGGAAAGTGTGGTGGTTTGAATAAGAATGGCCCTCATAGACTCATATTTGCTTGGTCTCCAGCTGATGAACTGTTTGGAAAGGATTAGAAGGTGTGGCCTTGTTGGAGTAGGTGAGGCCTTACTGGGGGAGGTAGGAGGTATGTCCATGGGAGTGAGCTTTGAAGTTTCAAAGCCCTCTCCAGGCCCAGTCTGTCTGTCTGTCTGTCTCTTCCATCTCTCTCCTCTCTGCCTGCTGTCTGTGGATCAAGATGCAAAGCTCTCAGCTACTGCTCCAGCACCATGCCTGTCTGCTTCCTGCCATGATCATCATGGACTCAGCCTCTGAAACTGTAAGCAAACCCTTGGTTAAAATCTTTCTCTTATAAAAGTTGTCTTGGTCACGGTGTCTTTCACAGCAATAGACTAAAACAGTGACTAAAACAGAGGATCTCTCAACAAGCTGGCCAACACTGGGTTCAGTTGAGAGGCCCTCCCTCAATGAACTATCGGAGAGCAATTGAGGAGGATGCTCAGTGTCAACCTTGGTCTCCACACAGATATGTACACACATGTGCGTGCACCTGTATACACACACCGCCTTGAAACACATACACATATGAATACACACCACACATACAGACACACAGAGGAGGAAGGAGTAGCTGGACACAGCCAGGCAGCTCTTGTCCAATTCCACCTCGGGAGACAGCTGACCGAAGTCTGGGGACAGACACCAGACTCGTCTTAGGAAGCGTACCTCTTAACTGGGCTGATGGAGGTGCTGGGCACCAAGTAATTACGGTGAACTGAGGACTCTGCTTCCGAGAAAGACCTGCTGAAGACATGGGGGCCTCTTTGCTAACAACTCTGCAAGTGGCGCGTGGCGGTGCTTGTGTGCAGGCTGGCACTTGGGAGGCCGAGGCATGATTGCCTGAGGTTCAAGGCCAGCATAAGCTACATCGTGAGATGAGAGACAGAGAGAGAGAGAAGATTCTACCTAATGTGGGGGCATCAGTAGGTATTGGGGGGGGGAATGCAAGGACAAAAGCCACACCTGGTGAAGGCACCATTTGGATCCCTCTGACATGTGGTCACCACTATCCCTGGGAGAGCAGCAGCTGCCACTCCATGTTTGCTGTTTGTGGAGATGTCAGAGCAATGATCCCCAAACCTCAGCACCAGGGGGCATGGCGGACAAGAGCATCCGCCCAGATAAGCTTCCCAAACAGGCAGCGTGGCTGAGCTGAAGTCAGCGCATTGTTGGGGAGAACGTTTCTGTGTCTTGCACCACCCCTGGCACCCAGGGTGGGCTCCGTGGGCATGGTCTCCCCCTGAAGATAAAGGATCGTGTCTAGCAGCTATGATGTGGCCTGGGCGGCGTAGAGTGTGCAGAGGTGAGGTCATGGTGGAGCTGTATGAGTGGGAATGGTCCCCCTAGCATTCTGTGTTTTGGGGGTGGATAGGTGAGACCCACCACTCCCTGCTCCGTCATCATTGTTTCCACCTGGATCGTCTAGAGAGGGTACCTGTGGACTTGCTCCAGCACAGAGGCTGAGCAGATGGAGCACGTGCCTGTATGATAGCGCTCAGCTGCAGCCATGGGCCTGACCTGCTGCTGCCATGAGAGGGGTGATGTGTGGTCACACCCTAACCCAGGAATCTGGAGCCCAGCCTTGGACGGATAGGGTCCCTTTCATGCTGTATGTTAAGGTCCACTTCTTCTGTCACCAGGTGTGTTCTCAGGACAAAGGTGGTGTACATCATCTGCTATGCATTCTGGGAGAACATTCTTCTCCAGTGGGAGGGTATCTCTACAGTCCCCCTCAGGTGTCCCTCCAGCCCTCAGCCCTGGGAGGGTCAAGAGACGCCTCTCATGTCCAGCTGCTGGCGAGCATGTGAGGAGGGGCCAGGCTCTGGGTCCCTGGGTGGCTAGAGTGTCTTCAGGAGTGGCACCAGGTCTCTGTGCCTGTCACTTGGCATGTTTAGTTTTTAGCCTTGAGCTCTCTGACGCTTCTACACAGGGACCCTGTCTTGTACCTGGAGCCAGATCTAGACAGTGACTGCTCAGAAACAGTCAAATACTAACCCTAGAGCCTGCCTGTCCACACCTTCTCCTCATGCCTGTCCTCTCTCATGGACATTTGGTGGTTTAGGTAGCATGAGAACTCATCTTTTCCTACCTCATGAGTAGACACAGCTTTGCTGCTTGAAAGTTGCAGTGTGCAAACACAGCTGGGGGAGGGGAGCCGTGGTCATGACCAAGTGTGTGTGGGGGGGGTCAGTTGTGTAATCATTCCTTATTTTGCAAATGAGAGGTCTGTGGCTCACAGCTAGCAATCAAAACCCAAGACTCATGAGATTAAATACAACCTGCGTCTGGTTCACCCATGGTATATAAGTTCCATGGCAGGATCTCTTGTGTACGTTTTTGGGATCCTCCCAGTGCCACCAAAGCACTGCTATGCCTGGCTGGCCTGCTGGCTCAAAACTACTCAGAGCTGACAGGTGGGTAGTCAACCCAGGACAGAGGACCCTGGGGCATCCTGTGTGCCAAGAAGCGACCACAAGTGACTCTTCCCATTTCCCGTCCAAGTGACCTTACACTGAGTGGATTCAGGCGTCTTATTTGCTGAACCTCTGGGGTCTTGTCTGCTCAGGTGGCCATCTGTGTGCTTTTAGCTCTTCCTGCAGGGGCTGTGTTTCATATAGGCCCCGGTGAAGTACTGGGTCTCCACAGAGGCAGACATGTCACTGAAGACCATAGCTGTACAGGGCTATCAGACTTCAGGACAGATGGAGGCCCTAAAGCATTGGCCTGATGAGAATCTGCCCTTTACTGGTCTGTCAGCTCTGACTCTCACCTCTTCAGACACCAGAGAGATAGATATTCACTTTCCACCCTGTCAGGCAACCAATTGTGGACTGTTAAAAGCGGTCAGCAGCCTGGGGTCACTCAGGATAGTGTAAGGCCAAAAGGTGGATGGACACAGTAAGGTTTTGAGGACTGGTTTACACCTTGTGTGTCCCTGACAAATGTGCCCTGGCCAGTCAGCCTTGAGCTCAACACCCACCCACAGGTGCTTCAGACTAACAGAGCCCCAGACCTGCTGACCCTGGGGCAAGTGGAGGAGCCACCTGGGCTTCCTCATTCCAGGATTTAGTGTCCTGGTACATAATGTGTGGGTGGAGCAGGCCTCATTCAAGGATCCCTAGGCCTCCTTGCTGTGATGTTCTGAGACCATTGCCTCATTCCAACAACTGATAGGGGTTTGGGTGTCCATGTCTGAAACTGGAGCAAGGCAGGTGGAGTGAAAACAATGCCTGAAAGAACTCAGAAACATCAGTGCAGAGAACCAGGGCTTGTGCAAGTTGTCAGAGAGGGCGTCCTTGGCCCCTGATGTACTTAGGGCCTCTCTGTGGCTCAGCCATTGATCTCAGGGCAGCCCCAAGTGTTGACTCGACACACAGCGAGCTAGACTGTGGAGACTAGAAGGCCCTCTTTGTGAACGCTTGCAAGGGACGTCTTTATGTAGCTCACCTAGGCACGTTCCTCCTTCTGACCTGAGTACGGCTCCTCCCTGCACAAGAGCAAATGGGATGGTAAACTAAGGCAGGAATGGGATGTGCTATACAAAGGGCACCAGCATCCTTCTTAAGCAAGTGTGAAGTCTAGAAAAGCTGCTTTACTCACATACCCAAAGGTCCAGCCACCCACACCACAGCCAACATCTGAGCAGCCCAGAGCTATCTTACTTCTCCTTGCCCTGCCTGGGTGGCCACAGTCTATCCAGGACGGCTCCCCTTGTCAAGGGACATGGTGCTGGGCCCATGTCAGGGTATCTTTCCAGTGTGTCCTAAAAGATGCTGTGGCCTGTGACTCATTTTGCTTGGGAGTGTTCATTCTAGGCTGAGCCCTAGGACTCCGGGCAGCCTGACTTATGCGCCCTGCAAACTCTTGCACTGCCCCGCTGGGCCAGCAAATACCATCTCCAGAGAAAACATTCTCAAGAGCATGAACCTCAGAGAAGGGCAACAAATGAGCATAAGCAGTGTGTGGAGGGAGAGGGGGGTGTTGACCATGCCCTGCCGGGCCAACTCAGAGCCCCTAGAGGAGGATGTGGCCGAACCTGGGGTGGGGAAGCCTCCAGCTACCCTCAGAGGATGTGCCCTTGGACCCCTGGCATCAACACAGGTTTGGCTCCATTCTCTGAAAGGCCAGAAGGAGGATAGCAGCAAAGTGCTGCAGCACCACAGAGCCGGAGGGGGGCCAAATCATGTCCCACAAATTAGAGGACAAGCAGCTTCCACAGAAATCACCATTTACTTCCTCCTTGGGAGTTCGTGTATCTCTAGAAGCCAGAAAGGGTGAGGCTCGAAAAGGCCTTCCATTTTGAAACCAGGGGATGGGGTGTCCTCGGCAGCCATGTTGGAGTTGGATATTGGGGGACTAAAAGCTGGTTAGCAAAACTGACTGGATTTTATGGGTGCTGTGTCTTAGTCATTTGCATTGCTCTAAGTTGTTTGCAGTCTCAAGGCTTTCAAACACTTGGAAAACAAGGCAGGTCTGTGGCATGGATAGCTAGGAGAAGTGCTCAGAGGCCTTATGTGGCCTGTCCATCCTGTGGGTGCAGAACAGTAGCTCCCTCCCTGTCTTTGGTGGCCTGGAGCCCAAGGCAGGGGAGAGGCTGAGAGCAGGATAGTGTTTGGCTGCTTTTTTTCCTCCTGATTTCCTTGAAAGGCAGACAAGCATCAAGGGACTTCATCATGAGAGATTCAGCTCTGCTGGACCTTGATGCAAACAAACCATGGTCTCCAGTAGCTCTTGTTTAATGCAGAGAGAGGTTTTGAAGTGACCAGCATGATACTGGTTATTTGTTTCAGCTTTCCTCAACCCCAATCTGTCTTAAGATAAAAATCACCCTCCCCTTCCCGGCTCACTGAAACAGTATTTTATAGAGTTAACTGAGTTGGCACTTAAAGTAAACATGAGATAAAATCTTTAAACTAGGGCTGGAGAGATGGCTCAGACGTTAGGAGCACTGGCTGCTCTTGCAGAGGTCCTGAGCTGGATTCTCAGCAACCACATGGTGGCTCACAACCATCCATAATGAGATCTGGTGCCCTCTTCTGACTAGCAAGCGTCCATGCAAGGCAGAACATTGTGTACATAATAAAATCTTTGAACTAATTGTGCAATGGTTTTGTTTCTTGACTCCTGGTAGGGGTAGACATTGATGCTACCACAGCTGTGGGTACCCAGCCGGCTCAGTCACTTCCCATGCTTCACTTTCTGAGCTTCTATCTGCTCATCCGAGAATGACTTCGAAGAGCTTTCATGGTGCCTGAAAGGAGGGCATCATTAAATATGGCGATATTCATAGGGGTTGAGGAAATGGCTCCATCTGTGAGGTGCTTCCTGCAGAAGCATGAGGACCTGAGCTCAATCCACAGCAACTGTGTTGTGATGGCTACTCTTGTTTGCCAACTTGACCGCATCTGGAATAACTAACTAAAACCCAAGCAGTCCGCTACCCCTGTGAGGGTTTCTATTTTCTTAAGTAAATCATTTAAAGTGAGAAGACCCTCATCTTAATCACTGTTTTATTGCTGTGAAGAGACACCATAACCATGGCAACCCTTCGGACAGAAATCATTTAACTGGGGCTTGTTTCCAGTTGCAGATGTTTAGTATATTATCAATGTGATGGGGAGCATGACGGAATGCAGGCAGGTGCTGGAGCAGTAGCTGAGGGCTCCATCCTGCTCCATAGGCAGAGAGAGACAGAGACAGAGAGACAGAGATTCTTTCAAAGGCATGGGCCTTTGAAACCTGAAAGCCCACTTCTAGCGACACACTTCCTCCAACGAGATCATGCCTACTCTAACAAGGCCACGCCTCCTAATTGCTCTAATCCTTCTTAAATAGTGCCACTCCCTGATGACTAAGCATTCAAACATATGAACCTATAGGGACCATTATTCAAATCACCACAGCCACTTTTGCTTTTTTTTTTTTTTTTTAGGATTTAAGCAATGTTCTGACTGCTTGTATGCCTGAAGGTCAGAAGAAGGCACCAGATCTCATAGATGTTTGTGAGCCATCATGTGGCTGCTGGGAATTGAATTCAGGACCTCTGGAGGAGCAACTATTGCTCTTAACCTCTGGGTCATCTCTCCAGCTCCCTCCCCCAACATACCCACTTTTAATTCAGATCTTTTGCAGTGGCAAGATCCACCTTTAACTTAGACCATACCTTCTGCTGGCAGCCTATATAAAGGACATGGAAGAAGGAATCTTGCTCTCTTTGTCTGCTTGCTTTTTCTCTCACTGGCAAGTCCATTCCTTCACTAGTATCACTGGCATAGGGCTTCCTTTTTTCTTTTTCTTTTTTTTGCATTTTAGCATATACTGAAGACCAGCTGAGACAACCAGGCTCATCGATGAGCAACTACTGGATTCTTGATCCTTTCATTGGTAGACAGCCATTCTTAGGCTAGCTGGACCACAGCATGAAAGCTATTCTAATAAATCCCATCTATCTATCTATCTATCTATCTATCTATCTATCTATCTATCTATCTATCTATAGATTCATTCTGTAATTTCTGTTCCTCCAGAGAACCTTAACTAAAACAGACTTTGGCATCAGATGTGGTTCTATACCAACAAAAATATATGGATGGAAAATTTCAGGATCTGGAACAGGTTTTCCAATTTGCCAACATCTGCACTCACTGAGGTTTTTCCAGCGACTGAGACCTCTCTTAGAAGCTCAGAGAAAACTGAAAACCCATACCACAAATTATTTTACAAAGTTAAGGAGACAAATGCATTTGATTATCCTGATTCAACAATGGTTAGAGGCAACAGATTTGGTGACTCCGTATTTCCAGCTTTTGACAGTTTGTGGAAAAATAAGAAAAATGATGGTGCTGGTTGGTTGCTCCTAGCATCTCTGGAAAGGTTGCCAAGGGAAAAACTGAGCTCCATGATAAAATTAACCAACTTCTGGTGTCTCAGAATAAGGTGAAGGACAACAATGAATTCAGTGAAAAGTCCACCAGCTCCAGATGCCTATAAACAGCCAAAGGTTTCTAAGTTGCCCTAGAAAAGAATCTTCTCTCCACAGAGTTCAAGTTGCAAAAACTCAAACCGAAGCTTTTATTATAAGGTTGGCTGAATTACAGCAAAAATTCAAGTCCCAGCCTCGGAGGGTGTCAGGGGTTAAAATGAGGGCGTTAATTGGTCAAGGATGGGATCCTGTAACTTGAGATGGGGGTGTGTTGTTGAATATTAATGTTTACTGTTGATTCACCTTTTAGTTGAACAGCTGCACACCTAAACCAGCTGTATATCCAAATCACCACACAGAGACTAGGATTTTTTAAATTAACCTAGAGCACAATGCTGGGCAACAGTTACTCCATCCTAAACCTTCAAGCCCGCATAGTTTCCTACCATTCAGATTTCACCCATTATACTCGCTTTTAGTCATATCTTAGGTCCGGTTCATCTCTGCTCATTGTTTGAAGTTCTTTCCTGCCGATCTCTGGTCTCCTACTCCCACTTGTTTCCTTTTCCTCCCCTCCGGACCCGGATGTCCCACCCTATTCTCTCCATTGCCCAGCACTGGGGCTGGTTGTTTTATTGACAATACAGAGAACAAATAGTGGCATGTTTACACAAACTTGAGGCAGGTGATGCTTCAAATAAACATCACAATGCAATGTCCAGATGGAAACCAGATAGTGGGGTAGAGAAATCAGCATTTGAGTGAACAAGGGTAAATTGTATACATTCTACAAGAACATTATACAAACAAGGATGTGTGGGAGAACCTTACTGAAGCTGAGAACTTTGACCCCTCCAATTCTCAAGGGTTTACCTCACCTGAGTTCACCCCACCCTCAGCAGAAAATCTACTCCCACGCCAACCACTCTGAAATGTTGCCTTTTGTGTCTTTGACTGAAGAAACTGATCCTTCGTTGTCTGGTAAACCAGCAGCAACTGTCTCTAAGGAGATGCCAGGCAACACAATACTGATGTCCCTCAGGGCCGACCAGTCGCTGCCACTAGACCTATAACCAGACTACAGGCTAAGCAGGCTCCTAGAGGGGAGGTGGAAAGTGTTGTCCATAAGGAGGTGCACTATACTGCTGAAGAGCTTAATGAGTTTGCTAATTCCTTCAAGCAGAAGTCTGGGGAATGTGAGCAGGAATGGATTTAAGGGTGTGGGGTAATGGTGGAAGGGTCACGTTGAGTTTATTGATATTTGTCCACTGAATGGAGATTCTATGTTTAATAGGGAAGCTTACACAGTTTGTTTTTTTAAAGGGGTCAAAAGCTTGTGTGAATGGTTGGCTGAAGCATTTGTGCATTTGTCCAAAGATGGCCTACTGAAAAGGAGTTGGAGCTGCCTTATATCCCTTGGCTTAGCGTTGATGAGGGGTTTTAATGCTAGAGTGGATAAAGCCTAATGGTACACAATGGGAAGGCCCAGAATACATGCCCTTCACTAATCCTGTAAGATGCAAAACGGTGAGGGGGCACTAGCACCCTTGAAGAGTTTTGTTGCTGCCCTTTCCCTTATCCTGACCTCAGGGTTGGAGGTACCGCTACTCAGTTGGATGAATGAAATGCAGTGGGTTTGGTTGGGTCCTGAGGTAGTAGGGGCCAGGTGGCAACACTGAATAACCAAAGGCCAGGTGATTGCAGTTATTATAAGGGGCAGCACAGTTATTATAAGGTTAGTCCGTAATGGCCTAACCCATAATGGTCAGCACAGGCAAAGTGATTTTTATGGTGGCATGGACCTTTGGTACTGGCTAATCAATCATGATGTCTCCAGGCATGAAATAGATAAGAAGCCTACCGAAGTTCTGTTTGAGCTGTATAAGCAGAAAAACTCTAAAACAACGCAAGCGAAATGCTACATTGGATCATGGCAGAAGGGAATCTTGACCTATGAACCTATTTTCAGACTTGAGCCAGTTTGCAGACCCAGAACCCCTCAAAAGAAAGGATGGCCAGGTTTCCCTGGGAAAGGACCTTGATAACATACCTAAGAGTTTTACTGTTAGTGTTTCTGCAATCCTTCCCCAGAGGGACCTGCAGCCTTTTATGAGGGTGATTGTCCCATGGTCAGAGGTAACAATCAGACTTTCTGGGGTCTATTGGAGGCTGGTTCTGAATTGACACTGATTCCAAAATAACCCTGATTTCTGAATTGACACTGATTCCAAAATAACCCTGATTCCTGAATTGACACTGATTCCAAAATAGCAAGAAACATTGTGGCCCTCCAGTTCAAGTAGGAGCTTCTGGAGGTCAGGTGATTAATGGAATTTTGGCTGGTGTCGGACTCACAGTACATCCATTGGGCTCCTGAAATCATCCTGTGTTTATTTTCTCAGTCCCAGAATGTATAATTGGGATAGATATACTTAGAAGTTGGCAGAATTCTCCCATTGGTCATCTGACCTATCGAGTGAGGGCTATTGTGGTTGGAAAGGCTAAACGGAAGTCTTTAGAGTTGCCTCTGCCAGAGAAAATAGTGAATCAAAAACAGTATCATGTCCCTGGAGGGAATTCTTGGACCCTCCGTTGGTAGGCAGCCATTGTTAGTTTAGCTGGACCACGGCCTTTAAGCCATCCTTCATGCTGTTTCTCTAGAAAATATGACTAATATATGTGGTTTTTTTTGTTTTTTAAAGACACGAGCCCAGTGGTGGCACACACCTTTAATCCCAGCAGTTGGGAGGCAGAGGCAAGTGGATCTCTAGTCAAGGACAGCCTGGTCTACAAAGCCAATTCCAGGACAGCCAGGGCTACACCCAGAGAAACCCTGTCTTGAAAAACAAAAAACAAACAAACCAACAAAAAAGGTATGGCAGTGTGCATTCATAATCGTAGTGCTGGGGAGGTTGAGACAGGTGGATCCCCGGAGCGTCTTAGTCAATCGCCTAATCAGGGCTTGCTGAGAAAACCTGTTTCTGAAGATGTCTGCAGGTGCTATAGTCTGAGTCCCTCCCAGGTGGGTTCTGTGATGCGGAGCTCCTCTATGGTCACAAGAATGAGTCAAGAAGAAACGAAGTGAGGTGGCAGGGCTACACGGGATGTTTAGCCTCAGATGCTGGTAATAAATCTGTGTGCTGGTTAGTTTTATGTCAACTTGGCACAAGCTAGAGTCATCGGTGAGAAGAGAAGCCAGATGAGAAAATGTCTCCATGAGGTCTGGCTGTAGGCAAGCCTGAGGGGTATTTTCTTAATTAGTGATTATAGGGGAGTGCCCAGCCCAGCCCAGCCCAGTGTCACTACCCCTGGGCTGGTGGTTCTGGGTTCTATAAGAAGGTTGGAGAGATGGCTCAGTGGTTAAGAGCACTGTCTGCTCTTCCAGAGGATCCGGGTTCAATTCACAGCACCCACATGGCAGCTCACAACTGTCTGTGACTCCAAGATCTGACACCCACAGACACACACCCAGGCAAAACACCAATGCACATAAAATAAAAATAAATTATTAAAAACAAAAAAAGAAGACAAGCCAAGACAACCATGAGGAGCAAGCCAGTAAGCAGCACTCCTTCGTGGCCTCTGCATCCGCTCCTGTCTTCAGTTTCCTTCCCCGACTTCCTTCTAAGGTGAACCATTATATGGAAATGCAAGAGAAAGAAACTCTTTCCTCCCCACACTACTTTTGGTTATGGTATTCAGTCACAGCAATAGAAACTCTAACTTAGACAATCTGCCAGTCTACATCAGCAGCCTCCGTGCCTCCAGATCTGGAGCTTTTGTGGGTGTGTTGTCACTGACAAAATACAAACAGCAATTTAAAAGGGAGAACATATTTGTTTGGGTGCATGATTTCAGAGGTTTCAGTCTAGCCATTTGCACCGTTGCTGTGGGCTTGTGTTGAGGCTGAGCACCATGGAAGGGGGCATGTGGTGGAGCAAGCTATTCACCTCACGATGACCAGGAAGCAGAGAGAGAGTGTAGGAATTCGTGCCCTGGAATGACAGATACCCTTCAAGGTCACACCTTTAGTGGCCCCCTTCCTCTGCAGAAGCCCCTTTCAAGAATGCCACCAAATTATGAATCCTTGAATGCATTAAGGATCAGAGCCGTCATGGTTCCATTCCAAACTCGGCCTCTGGACATTGCATTGGGGACTATATTTTCAAAAGCTGAGCCTTTGGATTGGGGATGGGTGGGACGCTGCACCGTACAAACATCCCAGGTCATCTGTTGCAGATCTAGCAACACCTTGAGGTTAAGACAGTCTCCAAGCCCCTCTACCTGAGACCCCCATCCACTCACCTCAGAACAGGTACAGAAAATGAAAGGATAATCAGCTATATCCTGATATTGGAGGCAGCCACACACGAGGACAGCCCACACACCAGCACATGAGGGATTTCCAGCCAAGGAAAAAGGTGAAAGCAACCTTGAGACATCCTGTTTTAAAGTCCCAAGGATGTATAGGAAGCAAGAACATCTAAGAAACAAGAACAGGTGCATACCCACGAAGAAAGGCCATCTTTGATTTTCATGTCATTGTGGGTTAGGGAATAGAAGATGAGTGAATCCGAGCACAGGATGGGGGACCGTGCAGAAGGCTGCTCCATGGAGGTGAGATGCCCAGAGTTGGTGCAGGTGTAAGGGTGGGAGAGGGGAGGGGAAACAGGAGGTGCTAATGCACGATGTGAAGAGATACGAGAATAAGCTGGAAAAAACTGTAGAGACCAAACAGGTCAACCCTTCCTCCTCCACGCCCCAGCCCCAGCCCTATCAAAGATGAAGAGCAAGTCTCAGAGAGGCACACAGTCTAGAACTATTCACACAGAATGGAGACACCCACAATTCTATCACCAAGTGGCTCTTACGTGTGTGGCTCTGTCCCCAAAGTGCTCCGTGTAGCCTGAAGATCCTGCGTCACAGGACTGCTTCAAGCATTGGATGGTGGTACAAAGAGGCTGCTCAGTACCACATGGCACAGAAGGGGAAACCAGAGAGGAAGACCGGCTCCCCATGCAGACGTTGCCCAGTGGACACCTGTGTACAGCTGGGGGTCTGACCAAGGGGCTGCTGTTGGAATCTTTCGGTGACCCAGGCTCTGCACGCTACTGCATTTACCATTGCCACTAGATGGCGCCTCAGACCCGCTTCCAGTTTAGAAGGCTCACTCTCAAAGCCTGGTCTCAGGACCACCTCACAATCCTAAAGTATGTGACATGTGGGTAATTTTTATGAGTACTCAGTCTATTGGAAATTGAAAGGAATGTTTTAAAAATGTCTACTCTCTCGAAAATGGCAACTCTCACAGGAGCATAGCATTCTAACACAGTGATGTTTCCTGAAGAGGTTCCCAGGGAAGTGGGCCACACTTGCTTTGCATACATCTTCTCTTTGCTTCTCCTCTGCAGCCACACAGCTTCTGGAACATTCCACCATCACCCTCAGGGAAAGAGGGTCCTGGTTGTCTGCGGGCCCCTGGAAGGTCTCTGGGACATCCTTCCTGCATGGCTGGCAACAAGCTTGGGCGCCCCACAACAAACCCCTGTTTGTAAAAGGTTTCATTTTTGTTTGCATGCTTATATTTTACATCTATGTGTGTTTGCGTGTGTGTACATTGGATCCCTTGGAGCTGAAGTTCCGGGCAGTTGTGAGCCACTGATATGGGTACTGGGACTTGAACTCAGGTCCGCTGCAAGAGCTTTTAACCACTGAATTGTATCTCCAGCCCTACTTACTTATTTATTCTCAAATGAAATGTTTATTGAGCCCATTGTTACGATCATTTGACACTGTGAACAACACAAGAGAGCCCATTGCCTACCACCCAGTGTTGCCCAGAGGGGACATTCCTCCGAATCAGACCCAAGGTATTTTGTGGCTGTGGACCTCCCCCCTTCTGTGTTTGTGGGGAGGTGTCTGCTGTGTGGACACTTGTGCTTGTCAGTCTCATTTAGACCACAGCCAGGTCCTGGAGGTTCAGCTTGGATCTTTGTAATTCCATTATTAGAAAACCAGAGAAGCCACTGAGGGATCCTGAGCCCAAGACTGCCTGGGGCTTCATACCAAGACCCTGTCTCAAAACAGAAAAACCAGAACCACCACCTACATACAAACACTCACATGCATGTACACACAAAAAAACAGATAAATAAATGTAATCAAACCAAACCAGGAGCCAGTGAGACAGGTCAGTCAGTGTCTGAACATTTGCTGCCAGGACTAATGACCTGAGTTTGATCCCTGGGACCCACATAGTAGAAGGAGAGATATGGCTTTCAGAAGTTGTGCTCTGATCTCCACACACACACTAGCCTGTGCACATCCCTTCATGCAGAGCGGGACATGGGTAGATAGAGTAGCTTGTGGGGCCAGCTCTTGGCTGGTAGGCAATGCAAGTGTGGGGGTGCATAGAAATGTGTGGCAGGGGTCTGGACTGGATCGGGAGGGAGGGGCTGGAGGACTGGAGTTCCCTGCCCCTTCCCCATCTGGCCCCCACCGCCATTCACTGTGGGAGAAACGTGGTGGAGGAAGGCTATGTCCTTCCTAGAAAATGTGCTTTTGGTTTCATACCCCACTGACACATCCTTAGAGTGCTGATGGAGTCAGCTGGCTTTTAACAGACATTGTTAACGATCTCTGATCTCCCCGTCTCTTAGACACAGGCTGACGGACAGTTTTATGTTCCTCTAGTGAGGCCCTGTATAGCCTGGCAGGATGTGGCCAGGCATTTCCAGTTTATTTGGCAAGGATCTCTCTCGGCCCTTCTATTCTGTGGGCTCCCAGCTTCCTGCAGACCCCCAGTCTGTCTGCGCCCTACCCCCGACTCCCAGCTGAGCTTTCCTCTAGCATCTAAGGCAGGGAAGAACGGGCTCTATTCCCCAGGAATTGAACTTCTGTGGTTCTTCTTTTGAAAATCAAACCAAATGTTATATGCCGGGCTGTCTGGATCCCGTCAGCGATGGCTGAACAGGCAGTCCTTCCTGTGTTGACACTTGCCCTCCTATCTCCCAGCCCACGCAGACACATGTCACCTCACTGCCCTGGAGTGGCAGGAGAGAAGAGCAAGGTGTCTGCTGACTGTGCTACGGGATTCCTGTGTGCCAGGGCTGGTAAGGTTTTGGTCTTATCTTGAATGAGCCGAACAGGCTCAGGTCATATACTTGCATCGTTACTTCCCAGCTATCGGGCTTGTCATTCTTGTACCACAGTGTCCTCAATTGTGAACTGGAGTCAGTGGCTCCTATTTCACAGCGTGTAAAGATTAAATAAGTCAAGGCAGGAAAAAGGCCGGTGTCAATCACAGATGACTATAATGACAATGATAATGGAGACTATGGTGGTGGTGGTGGTGTAGATGATATGATGATGGTGACAATGATGGTAGCAATGGCAAAGGCTATGTGGTGGAGATGATGATGGTGTCAGAAGAGATGGGTAGTGGTGGCGATGATGGTGGTGGTACTAACAATGGTGATGATGATGGTGGTGATAATGATGACAGTGATGGTGATGGTAATGATGGTGGTGACTGTGATGATGATGATGATGATAGTGATGATGGTCATGGTGATAATGAGGTCAATAGTGATGAGGGTGATGATAATGACAATGGTGACAGTTAATCTTCATTGCCAACTTGGTTGGATGGAATCACTTAGGGGAATATCTATGACCATGTTTCCCGAGAGGATAACTGACTAGGAAAACCTACCCTGCGTGTGGGCATCGTAATCTCATGGACTATATCCCTGATTGAGTAAAAAGAAAAAAAGAAGAGGCCAGTTGAGCACCCACATTTGTCTCGGCTTCCTTCCTGATGTTCGTGGATGTGAGTGAGCAGTGTCACTCCCCGGCTGCCACCCTTCCCTACCACGCTGGACTATGTCCATTCAAACCATGAGCCAAAATAAATCTCTCTTTACTTAAGTAATTTTATGCCAGTATCTATGGTCACAAATAAGAAAAGTAACCAACACAGTGCGGGTGGTAATGTTGATGGTAAAGATGGCGGTGATGACAGTAGCTGCAGGCACGATGGCAATCTTTCCATCTTGGGTGCTCCAGTGTAGAGTGTCCAGTGGCTACCAGGACACACCCTGAGGATGCCTGGCCTTACCTATGAGTGTGGAAGACAGGTGGGATGGTGACATGACAGCACACTACTTTTAAAAAGATTTATTTATTTGTTTATATTTTTGTATTTATTTGTTGTTTATATTTATGTGTGGGTGTGTGTTTGTGTGTACCACATGCACACAAGTGTCTGCAAAAGCCAGAGGGTGTCAGAGCCCCTAGAACAGGAATTACAAAGTGTGAGCTTCCTGATGCGGGTGCCAGGAACCAAAGCCAGGTCCTCTGAGAGAGCAGTAACCACCCTTAACAGCTGAGCCATCTCTCCAGCTCAGAACATGATCACATTTGAATTCACTTCCTTAGAGTCATTTCCCTCAAAACAGAAAATAGATGTTGGGATATAGATTATCTGATAGTGTATGGACTAGGTCCTGGCTCCCATCCCTAAAACAGGGGAGACACATAGAGACAGAGAGACAGAGACACACAGAGACACAGACACACACAGAGACAGAGATGGAGAGATATACAGAGACAGAGATGTCCTAGAGAGCCAGGGATAAAAGCAGGTAGAGCTCTTGCCACCACGCCTGGAACCTGAATCTGATCCCTGGGATCTACATGTCTGGTGAAGAGAACTGACCCTGCAAATTGACCTCTAGCCTCTACTCACGTGGCCTCTGCACACCCACACTCCCACAAAAGAAATAAATACATAAATTTAATATATTTTTTTAAAGATGGGGACTGGAGTCACGGCTCAGTAGTTAAGAGCACTTGCTGCTCTTGCAGAGGACTTGGGCTCTGTTCTCAGCACCCAGGTGGCAGCTCATAACTGTCCAGTTCTAGGAGAGTCAATGCACTTTCTTGACTTCCGCAGGTACCCCAGATACACATACATGCATGCAGGCCAAACATTTATATACATAGGACTAGTAAACAAACAAACTTTGGTTTAAAAACCATTAAAAAAAATCTTTAAAAGGATTTTGAAAAGTCAGGCCCCTCGTAGCCTCAACACAGAGAGTATGCCAGAGAGAAGAACCCCAGGGCTGTGGGCGCCACCCCAGTGTCCTTCTGCAGGGAAGGAAGCTTCGTCAAGGATGCTGTTTCCAGTTGTGTGTTAATGCAGCTCCAGCTTGACTCAGACCAAACCCTACAGCAGGTAGGAGGCTGAGAGACTGCTGCCCAGGGGCCAAGACAAGTCCCATGTTATTGGAGCAGCTGGGAATTTTTTTTTGGGGGGGGGTCCTTAGGCTCATTAATAAGAGAATTTAAAAACAGATGCAGGGAAGCTCAAAGATTATTTAAATAGAATTTGAGAGAGAGAGAGAGAGAGAGAGAGAGAGAGAGAGAGAAGAAACAACACAGCAGGCAAGAAGTGAATCTTGGAAGCAGCCAGGAGGACAAAGATGGAGAAGAGGAAGAGAGCAGGCGGGGTCAGCAAGCAGCTGTATCATGGAAGGGGAGGGCGGGAGGCCTTCAGGGTGTCAGGGAAAGCGTGTTCAGGCTTTTGGCCAGTAAAAGAAACAGAAGGAAAAGAAGTTAACCTTTCCTGGGTTCTTAGAAAAGCAGGCGGACTGCACTAAGGGAAAGTCTTTGTGGAAGGATAAATACGTTCTCTCCTTAAAGGGATAATTACTCTTTCCATCTTTTGAACATGTCTTTAGGTAAATCAGCTTTCCTGAGGAGCAGCCCCTTGGTCAGGTGATTGACAGTCTAGCTGGATGACCTCTTAAGGCAATAGTATGCAATGCTCCTATTTTGGGAGCAGAAAATAAGGTGGTCTTTCCACACAGGGTCGGAGGTAGGTTCCATCCTTTTGACCAGGAGGAAGTAGCTTTCTCTTAATGAGTCTAAACAAGGCCAGGCTATCACTACCTTTTTCTTTAGTTAAGAAAACTTAAGATTTAAATCTTAAGGAGAAAATTTTGACGTTTCTCTTTCCCAGGGAAATGGGAAGTGGAGTTCAAAGCTGGCACTGAGGAAGGGGTCCAACCTCAGTAACCTCTAAACTTTATATATCTATCTATATCTATATCTATATCTATATCTATATCTATATCTATATCTATATCTATATCTATCTCTATCTCTATCTCTATCTCTATCTCTATCTCTATTTCTCTCTATCTCTATCTCTCTATATCTATCTATCTATCTATCTATCTATCTATCTTTTTTTTTTTTTTTTTTTTTTTTTT
>NW_026588752.1:7413312-7514296 GCF_907164565.1 Psammomys obesus | reverse complement strand
TTTTTTTTTTTTTTTTTTTTTTTAGGTGGGGTTTCTCTGTGTATTCCTGGCTATCCTGGATTTGCTTTGTAGAACAGGCTGGCCTCAAACTCACGGCAATCCACCTACCTCCGCCTCCCTGAGTGCTGGGATTAAAGGCGTGCACCACCACACTCAGTGGTCCCTGGGTTTTGTTTCCTCTTCATAAGCCTTCTCACTAACCATAGTTGGCCTCTCACCATACACCTGAGAAGGCGCTTTCTCTTCAGTCTGAGTGTGCACCAGGCCAGCAAGCTCAGAGTCTCATGTTGGACTTGCTGTGTGCTGCACGTGCTCAGAGCTCACTCTGAGCACTTCCTCAGGGCTTCCGGGCTCCAGGTACCACCCCCAGCTCAGCTGGGCCTCCCTTTCTCTGTTTACTGAGCTGGTCAAGGGGCTCTATAACAGAATTAAAATCTGCTATCACACCACACAGCCTCCCCTTGGCCGGCAGGGCTAGAGTGGGTTTTTCAACATCATTCTGGCAACGTCTCCAGGGAATCCTAAATTTCAGGCACCCTCTATGTGTTCATTAGGCATTCTCACCTGGAGAAGATGATGGATTGGATCAGCTCTCTGGAAAGAAGCCAGATACAGTCAGACATCTCTTTTGGTCCCCGCCCCACCCCCTCACTGTGTGGGCTCTCCCCCAGATTTCCTTTGCTCCCTGCTCCCTACAAGGAAGGCATCTGAGGATGTGTGCGTTTGCTCTTGTTCTAACTTTAAGTCCAGGAGGGCTTTTGGCCACGAGTGTGTTTTCTGAAGCACTGCGTGGGTGAAAAAAAAGACTTGTTACTAAACCTGACAACCCGAATTTAATCCCAGGATCCACTCAGTGGAAGGAGAGAGCTGGCTCCCAAAAGTTATTCTCTGACCTTACAAGCATGAAGTGGCATGTGCATGCTCTCTCTCTCTCTCTCTCTCTCTCTCTCTCTCTCTCTCAGAAGCTCAAGGGCAACTTCATTTGCGTTTAGAAGACCCCTCACGCCTGAGCTGGTGGCTTTAGCTCAGATGGAGAAGAGAAGGGAAAAGCCATGGCAGACAAGTGGCCACACGGGCAGGGAGGAAGCTTTAGAGAGAAAGAAGCCCAGAGCATCAGAAAAAAACAAACGCAGGTTCTGGCCAGCATCTGGAAGAGACAGATAAAAGAATAAAGAAAAGCTGTGTCTTTTTTATTTGGGACTCAGGAAGGTAGGCAGACCCAGCCAGACCTTGTGCGTGTGTGCAGCTTACACAGACTATACTAGGAGTGAGGGTGGGGCGGGGAACGGGAATTCCGAGAAGGAAAGGTACAGTTTCTCATTAGAAGAAAAAAAAATTATTCCTCCTATCTCTTTATCGTGGCTTAGGGTGAGCCCATCTTCCTACGAGTGGTCCCTCAGTGGCCCTGCTGGAATGTTAGGCCTCTACCCAGGCCAGAGACTCTGTTCTTTTGGCCAGAAGGAATTTTTTTCTTAACAGTGGTTTTCCGTACATCAGGATGGGTTTGGATTCCTTTGGCTAGAAATAAGTGTTTAGTGGACAGTTGTCCCGGCAGGACTGATGGGATGGGTCCTCAGTGAGAAAGAGCATCCTAAGATGTCTGTGGGTTGTCCTCCGACTATGACAGGTGGAATCCAAGTCCTGTGGCCATTTCCCTGGGGGCAGGAGAAAAGAGGAATTGAGAAGGAAAGAGAAGGGAAGGGAGGGGAGAGAGGAGGAAAGGAGAGGCACAGCTTCTTGAGGACCAGTGACACACAGGGCTCAGTGTCAGTAATCAGGACAGGCTGGGTCCTGATTCAGGCTGTGGGTCTGCTTATTGGTTCTCAGTGATAAAGGAGGCCAGCCAAGAACAGTAGAGTAGACATGGCTGACACCTGGTGCTTTGGCTTAGCACTTGATTTCGGATTGGGGATTGGGCCTAGGACCTCGTGCTCTGCCACCAAAGTACATTCCCCAGCAATCGTGCTAGCACTTGCTATTCCTGGACTGTGAGACTGAGTGTCTACAGAGCAAGGGGCGCCTATGTCACTTAGAACAGGGGGGTGTCGGTGTCTTCGCCAAGCGGCAGTATCAAGATGCTCTAAATGGCAGTAAATGAATCAACTGGGACAGGCGCTGGGGACAGGAGTGGGATTCACACTGAAGTTGTGTTCTTCCTTGTCACGAAGGAGGATAGCTGACACGCCTTTAAGGATTTTGTTTCTCTACAGGCAGAAGAACACATTGCCCATCAAAGCTTCTCCCTGGGCAGTCCCCAGGCGTGCAGACACAGATCAGTAGGCATGAGCAGGAGCTCAGGGTGAGAGTCCTGCGGCGCCTCCCTGTCAGGCTGTAGCCTTAGCTTAGTACTGTGTGCCCTGTGGGGGCGATTCCCGTCACGCGGTGGGACACAAGAAATGAAAGGCTGTGATCAGCACAGTTTGGGATGAGAGGATGTGAGAGGATGGAATGGGATGAAAGAAAAGGCAGCAAAGTGCAGGAGGCACAGGTTGGAGGATGCTGCACCAGCAAGGCCTTCATCCTGTCTTTGATCGCAGCAGGCTAGTTCTCTGAAGAGGCCTGGGAGACTTCCTGCCTCCTCTGCCGAGCAGCTACTGCCTGCTGCCATTTTTATAGGGGTGAAACTCAAGTATCCATTAGTGTGAGTGTTTGAATTCGTGTGTGTGTGTGTGTGTGCCCACACACACATATGTAGAAAGGACAACCTCAGAGGCTCGCTACCTTTTCTTTGTTTTTGAGACAGAGTCTCTCCCTGGCTTGAAACTTTCCAAGCAAGGTAGGCTGGCTAGCCCAGAGATCCTCTAGTCTCCACCTCCGCAGTACAAGATTACAATTTCTCACTAACACAGTTGGAGGGTGAGGGGGTAGGAGAGCAGGGGTGGTGGTGGTGAAAGGGAGTGTTGTTTTGTATTTGTTTTATGGTTTTGTTTTTTTTTTTTTTTTTTTGAGACAGAGTTTCTCTGTGTAGCCTTGGCTGTCCTGGACTCACTTTGTAGAGCAGGCTGACCTTGAACTCACAAAGATCTCCTGCCTCTGCCTCCTTGAGTGCTGGGATTACAGGCATGTGCCACTGCACCCATTTTTGTTTTTGTTTTTGTTTTTTAATGGGTTCTGGAGATCCAACTCAGGTCCTCACGCTTGCACAACAAGCCCTCCACTAGGCCGTCTCCTCAGTCTGTGTATGTATTCACTGTACCAAAGTGAGAGATGTGTGGCATTTGGTATATTGATACTGCACAGCCCCTGCCTCTGGTCCCAGTGTCAATATACCAAATGGGTATATTGACCCTCAGGCTGGGGTTTTGTGTGGACTCATGAGTGTGTGTCTTGCTTGGTACATGCCTAGGGACACAGTCGCTGGGTCAAGTGGCAATTCTGCACCTGTTCAGTTTTTAGCATTTTTGATGGTCACTCTTCTCTGTGAGCCCGGAGACCTGCTGCTCCTCAGGGTTAAAAGCTTCTTGCAGGACAGGGGATGTAGCTCAGCGGAAGGGCGCCAGCCTGGCATGGGCAGGGACCTGGCTTCCAACTGCAGCTCGGCACAGCAAACAAAAATGATCCTATGACATACAGGCAGTGTCTGGGCCCAGGGGAAAGATCTTGGGGACAGACCCTTCTGTAAGACTTGCTGGTTATATGAGATGTCAGGAGGTTGGCACTGAAGCATCTCAAGAAAATGAACTCAAGGTCAGTGCTTGTCGTGAGAGTCCATGAGCACCATTGTCCCTCCCCATGCCTGTAGGCATCTGGGAGCTTGATTGTGAGCTGGGAGGGTGGTCCTAGCCACCCCTGACTTCTCACTGGACTCATTCCTGGAACCATCTGCTGCTGGGAGTATGCCCACGGGAAGGCGTTTTTTGAGCAGGATGGAAGGTTCCATTCTTTCCTTAGTTCCATGGCTTCAGAACAACAGGCAGCGCAGAGCAGCCCCAGTGGTCCACAAGCTACATCTCCACCAAGGCCAGCAGGATGGACACCAAGGCTCTCCCCTAGTGGGAGTAACCTTCGACACATTGTGGGCTAGATAACTAACATCAGACAACTGTTTGGGGGTTGATATAAAGTCAATAACCTGAGTGACTGGCTGCTGTCACAGAAGACCGCAAACAGAAGATCTGATTCCTCAACTCTGGGGGCCAGAGTCAGGTCACAGGCAGGAGCTAAGCCACCCAGTGAATGATGCTCCCTGTCATGTCACTTCTGTCCGTGCCACTCCATACCATGCTGCCCCTTTGTTCTGGTTTCACTTCCTTTGCTTTGATAAGATATCCCAGCCAAAAGCAGCCATAGGGGGGAGGCTTTATTCCGCTCACAGTCCCAGGCACAACCATCACTGCACGGAAGTCACCTCCAGGGCCAAGAGGAGAGCGAGACAGTGGGTGTACCCATGGTGCTGTTTGCTCTGATTCTTGTCTAGGCAATGAGGCTTCCCCACTCAGGGAGGGTCATCCCGCTTCAATTAACTATCAAGACAATCCTCTTACGGGCAACCTGATCTAGATCGGTGGGTTTTAATCTGTGGGTCTCGATCCCTTTGGGGGTTGCACAGCAGATATCCTGCATATCAGGTATATAGCAGTAGCAAAATTACAGTAATGAAGGAGCATCAAAATAATTTTACAGTTGGGGGTCACTGCAAGAGTAGCAGTCTTGGGGCTGGGCTGCAGTGGCGGACACCTTTATCCTAGCACTCTGGAGGCAGAAGCAGGCAGATCTCTGTGAGTTCAAGGCCAGTCTGGTCTACAGAGCAAGTTCCAGAATAACCAGGGCCACACAGAGAAAGCCTGTCTCAAAAAAAAAGAAAAGAAAACAAAGAAAGAGTAGCAGTCTTAGGAAGGTTGAGAAGCACTGAGCTAGATAATTCCACAATTGAAACCTCTTCTTTCTTTCTTTCTTTCTTTCTTTCTTTCTTTCTTTCTTTCTTTCTTTCTTTCTTTCTTTCTTCCTTTCCTTCCTTCCTTCTTTCTTTCTTTTTTTCTTTTCCTTTCTATCTTTTCTTTCTCTCTCTCTCTTTCTCTCTTCCTTCCTTCCTTTTCTCCTCCTCCTCTTCTTCCTCTTCCTAAGACAGGGTTTCTCTGTGTATGTTTGGCACTCTCTGTAGACCAGGCTGGCCTCAAACTCAGAGATCCAACTGCCTCTGCTGGGATTAAAGGTGTGCCCACCACTGCCTGCCTTGAAACTTTCCTCTGTGTCGTTTCTAGGTTGTATCCATCTGACAGTTCAAGCTACCTAGCCCATCCCTCTAGGTTATACCGCTCCATCCTGCAGCACTGTCTACCCCATGCTGCTCCACTCCAGGGGACACCACCTCCTTTGGACAGCTCTTGGGGCCCTCTTCCGACTCTGCCTCCCTGTGGCGGCTCCAGGTAGCCCTTGTTTTGTGGCTTCATTACTCTGCTCTATTGTCACACACTGTCTTCCTTGGCATCTGCCGCTCTGCACTGTGTCTCTTATGTGGACAAGATGCTTTTATTTTGGTTGCTTCTTTTCCGATAGATAGCGATAGAGTCCCACCTTGATTTGTGTTCATTTGTTTGTTTTGGATTTTTTAGATACCATCTTAATTACTATGTAGCTTTGGCTAGCCTTGAACCCATAGAGATCCACCTGCCTCCGGCTACCCAGTGCTGGGAGCAAAGCTGTGTGCCACAACACTCAGCTTTGTTTATTTGTTTTCAGACAGGGTCTCAAGTAGCCCAAGCTGGCCTTGAACTCTTGATGCTCTTGCCATTACCTCCACAGTACCGAGATCAGGAGTGTGAGCCACCATACCTAGCCAAGGATATCTGTACTTGAATGTAGGGACAGCCTTAGACCAGAACGCCTCATCTTAACTCATCTCTTGTAGATGCATCACATTTGTAAGAAATACATTAACGAATAATCTCCCACCCCATACATACTGGGGTGGGTGTGAATTTTGGGGAGCCAGTCAACCTGTTCCGCTGATTGCAGGCTCAGGGACAGTCTGCACCGAGAGAGGGACACCTGGGATTCTAGTTACTATGGGCACAGAGTTCGAAGCACTGTCCACTGTCCCTGTCCTGCTGGGCTTCTGCAGCCTGATGCCCCAGGACCCCAGGAGTCTCTGCCTGGTCATGGGGTTGCCAGCTCAGCACCTCTGTAGCAGGGGCAGGAAGCCCTCCCTCCCCCAGGGAAACCACAGGCTTTATTTTTATTCAATCCCAGGCTTTCTGTGGTTTTTGGAGATGGCCTTTAAGATTTGTTTTTTGATTTTTATCTCAAAGAGGATGCTGAAAAGCATGGATCTGGCTCCAGAAAAAACATGCATGAAAAAGAGAGGAATTGAGTTTAGATCATGCTCAGCAGTAAGTGGCCTGGCTGGCTGGCCTAGGGGTGCAGAGGGCGGGGGGTGGGGGTGTTGCGTACTGGGGTCTCTGAGGAGGAGCCTCAGGATGCCCCAGGGAGGAGAACCTTCGGCTTTTGCACAGAAAACCCAGGCCCAGCATTTCTGACAGTAGACATGAGCAGCTCTTGTTTTCTACCATGTAATGTAGCTACAGAGGCTGAGGCCTGTACCCTAAGTTCCAGCCACTTTCCCCATCTCCTCAGATCTAAGCCCCAGGTATGTGAGTGATGGAGCTCGTCCTGGCTGGAGATTGGGTCTGGCCCATGAGTGCTTAATGCTCTATAGGCTTCCTGGAAGAGGTAGGGTGAGTCATTGTAATGACTCCATCATTTGGGCTCCATATAAGGGCTCCATCGTGTGCCGTGCACAGATCAGTGTCTGGAAAGAGTGGACCAATTCTCCCTGGAGAAGAGCTGAAGCTTAGGCTGTGACCTTGCAGATGGCCTTGGTGTACCCACCCCCAGTACAGACAATGCCTTTGGTGATCCCCGACTCAGTTTGCCTTCTCCTGACAATTGATGTTACACTTAAAGTAAAACAGCATTGACCATGATCAATTTCCTTACACCTCAGAGTGAGGTTTTGCTGAGGAAGTGTGTGTGTGTGTGTGTGTGTGTGTGTGTGTGTGTGTGTCTGTGTGTGTAAATTCTTAAAGGAGAAGTAACATAACCAACATTTGTTTTGCCGTTCCTAGTATCTAGGCTAAACCCTTGTGCTGGATGCTGGGTAGCAGGTGATGTCCCATGGCTGCCTGGCACTTGCTTCTGCACCTGCCATTGGGAGGCAAGGCCCTGAGGCTATTCATCTGCCCCCTGATGAGGTGTTCGGGTGGCCGCGAGGTGCTTCCTAGCTGTTTAGACAACTCTGCTGGGTTTTCTGTCAAGCAATGCTGTTTGTACCAAGTAGGGTTGCTGGTAGTCCTCCCAGGAGCTGGCCAGCATGCAGATACCGCTCAAGGCACCACAGGTTATTTGAGCCACTGCCAACATGGTGGTCGGTAGAGCCACGTGGTGGTTGGTGAGGCTTCAACCCGGCCTTCAGCGCACTTAGCACACAGATGTGCAGTGGCTGACTCCATCCTTTCCTTCAGGAGTTTCCTGTCTGCCTGTCTCTTCCGCATCCTCTGGGCTCTCTCCACTGCAGCCCCTTTCTTTCCTTTCCTTTCTGGAGGCCTCCTGTGCATCCTCATTAGCATTTGAAAGCGTCTCATTTGCATTTAACAGGCAGAGGTGGCTTCAAGCCTGGGTATATTTGGGAAGAGAGCACAGACAGCTCCACTTCCTGTGGACAGGAGGGGGTGGCAGTCAGTGCCTGGCCTCTAGTAAACAGGACTTAGGACCGAGGCAGGCTTGGCTCACAGGCCTCAGTCTGTGCTACCTAGCACCCTCCTAGGCACTGTGTTGGTCTGCGCTACTTTCTTAGGGTTCCCCTACGAGAATATTGTGAACTGGAAGCATAAACAACCGTCTGGCAGCACACACCTGTCATCCCACCTTTGGGAGGCTGGGGCAGGCTAGCCCGTCGTCCTGAGATGAATGTGTTCATAATGGCAGAATGTACTGAATAACAATAAGTTCACAGGGCTCAGCCGTTTCAATGACAGCAATTTATCAATAACCTCACCTACCTGGACAATCCAGGCCAGGGTAATGCAGGTTCTTTAATTCTAATCTTAATTGCTGCCATTAACACTCATATCACATAGCCTGCAGTAAATATATCTGTGTATCTGTGCACATATATGTGGTTTCAGGATGCAGGCAAGTGAAAGAGAATGCAGCAGAATTCAAAGGGTTGCAGAAGTGGGCTGAGAGAGGGTCTGTATCGATGACATCATGAACCACACCAGTGTTGCCAGGGTGCTGCAGTGAGAACTGTTGAAATCAGTGTTTGAGAGTGAAGCTGCGGAGTTCAGCTGTGAGGTGAAAGACTGAAGCTGGTCCAGAAGCACAAATGGGTGGATGGCAGGCCGGCAGGCAGCAGCCATAGCCGCAGCCGCAGCCGCAGCCGCAGCAGCGGGGGACTGGCTGAGCTGGAGCTCAAGGGACAGTAGGAGAGTCCTCTGCTTGTCAGCCTTGAGAAACACACCAGGTATCAGATGATAGGCTGGTGTGGGCCACACCACCTCAGAAATTAGGTATTCATCACTTTTGGGGGTCCTGACATGGGAATCACAACCTTTGCTTGGCCTTGTGTGTCTGATAAGTTCCCGGGTTTCTGGGATGTGACTTTTAATAAACCGCATGCCCCCTACGGTCTCAATTCATCTTGATAAACCTAGAGGGTGGCTTCTTGTCTGCTCCCAAATAACTCATTATCAGTCTGTGCTGGATGGTGGTGCCTGACAGTTTTGAGGTCCACCCGGGGGTTTCAATAACCTTTCTCCCTCAAAATGGTGTGAAGAGCTGGGGAGATGGCTCAGTGGGTAGAATCAGTTGCCACCAAACCTGATGACCTGAGTTCAATCCCCAGGACCCACATGGTGGAAAGAGAGCAACTCCTTGCAAGTCCTGTGATCCACACATGTATGCTGTAATACACGCGCACTCAAACACGTTCACACATAAATAAATGAACAAACATAATGTATTTTTTTTTTTTAAATGAGCAAAAAGCTGCTTGTAAAACGGAGCCTTCCAGAGAAAGGCACAGCCTGAAAAACTACTGCTTCCTACAGTCTGGAGTAACTTGGAGTAGCGCATAGTTTGTTTGCAATTCCTGGGCTACAGAGTGAGTTCAAGTTCAGCTTGGGCAACTTAATGGGAATTCTATCTCAAAATAAAAAGTAAAAGGAGGACTGGGGATGCCTCTTGGTGGCAGACTGCTTTTCTAATATGCAGGAGGCCCTGGGTTCAATTACCAGTGCTACAATAAAACAAAACAAAACAACCCGAACCAGATGAATGGGCTCTTAGTTCTGGAGGCCTTAGTTTGCAGGCCAAGCTCAGCAGGGTCAAACTCCCCCTGAGCCTTGCAGAGAGGACCCAGCCAGGTTCAGCAGTGTCTGGGGCTGCCAGGGCTCTAGGGACATGTTTTTGGAACAGAGTCTCTGGTCAACAGATGCCAGTTCATCTCTTTAGCTGTCAGCTTAAAAAAAAAAAAAATTAAGTCACATTTATTTACTTACTGTGTTTGTTCACGTGTGTGAGGTCAGAGGACGACTCACAGAAGTTGCTTCTCTCATTGTATCTTGTGGGTCCCGGGTTTTGAACTCAGGTCCTCAAGCTTGGCAGCAAGTGCTTTTGCCCTCTGGGTTATCTCTTCTGCCCAGTTTCCAATTAATTAATTAATTGGACAGGGTCTCCCTATTATGTAGCCCTGGCTGTACTGAAACTCCTTACTTACTTAGAACTCATAGAGATCCACCCGCATCAGAATCTCCAGAGTTCTGGGATTAAAGACGTGTGCCAACATACTGGCTTTTCCAGCCCAGTTTTTAACTTTTTTATATTGAAATAAGCTCAGGCTTAGACATTACAGAAATAGTATGATGATTGCCCATGTTGGGTCATGAAGCAAATATCGATGTAGCAGCACTGTGTTTCATCTGCTCCAGAGACATGGCCGTGGCCTGGCTCCTTCCAGGGTCCTGGCACCTTTGAGGACATGCCTTTCAGAATGGGCATCCTCTGAGAACGGTGCGACCTGCACACTGTCTGTCTTGCCTTGTTCCTCAGACCTCCTCATGTGACCATCTCTACACCCTTCTTCCTCACTGAGTTGCGATTGCCTAGGGCTGAGCTCTCCGGTGTCACGGTAACACGGTACGTGTAAATTATGTTAAATTCAATCTCCCATTCTTAGTGGTACCCACGACTCAGGGGGACCCTGCCCTGGACAGCATGGACACAGAAGTACATGAACAAGCTGGCTCCAGGGAGCTCCACCCATGAGCTGCAACCTGCAGCACGCCTGTGCACACCAACTGCTTCATGTGAAGATGTCATTTCTTTTGCATGCACGCATACAGGCACATATGTAGTATACATACATACGTATGTGTGTGTGCAGGTGCCTGTGCACATCTATGCATATGGGTGTGTCAACGTTAGCATTGGGTGTCTTCTCCAGTCACCCTCTTTGTTTTATTTATTGACGAAGCATCTATTAGCTGAAAGCTATCAATCTCAGCTGGTCAGCTTGCCTTGGGGGAACCCCATCTCTGCGTCCTTCTGTCTGATTTCATGTGGGTTCTGAGGGTCCAAACTCCAGTCCTTATACTGCCCCCCAGCTCCTGTCAGGTTTCTAGTTTACCCCTTATGTCTCTGTGTAACTTCTGGGCTGACTCCTCCTGTTTATGCTGAGCAGCCGGGGGCATCTGCCGTGTTCCTGGTCAGAGGGGGAAAACAGGCCAAGGAGAGCCTCTCCCACATGCTTAGTCCTAAATGCTTGGAACCAGAAGTCTTTCAAAGTGGGACATTGTTTTTTAATTTGGCCCATTTGTGTGACTCTGTCCACTGAATCTAAAACTCCCGAAAGTCTGAAAACACCCCTGGAACATTTTTCATTCCAGACTTTGCAGATTGGAGGCACTCAGACGGCGCTGGCTTTTCCTCAGTCAGTGAGGCGATGGGACCAGGACCTCCCCCCCCCCCCCAATGTGTGTGTGTTATTAGAACTAGGGCTGGAAGCGTGGTGACACACACCTGTAATCTCAGTCCTTGGGAGGTGAGGGCATTTTATGCTTTCTGATAGCCATTCAGGTTGAGGTGGAAGGACAGGAGATTAAAGCCTGCCCGGGACACATAAGACCCTATCTCAAAACACCAGCATGAGAAGCAGAGCGAAATAGCTTAGTGGTTGAACACTTGTCTGACATACGTGAGGCCCAGGGCCTCACTCCCAGCACCACCCCGCCAAGTTCCTATCTTCCTTACGGTTTGTATGTACAAAGACTTACTTTTATTTACATGTCTGTGTGTGTACTTTGGCCTTCTGGGCGACAGATTCCCTGACGCTGGAGTCACAGCTGTTGCGAGTTCCTTGAGGTGGGTTCTGGGAACTGTATTTAGTGCTCTTTACTGCTACTGCTAGGCCATGTCTCCAGCCCCCAGTCTGTATTTTTATCAGGAATGGCTGTCATACCCTGCTCTTTCTACACCTAGGGAGGTAATGCTATAATTTTTTTACCCTTGCATATATCAATATAGTGAACATTATTAGTAAGTTTTATTAGTGAACTAACTAGGATTTTTGGAATAAAACCCATGTACTCATGGGGTATGGGTGAGGTGTTTGTTTGTATTGGTATTTATTTGTCACCATTTTGTTTAGCACGGTTGCTTAAGCATCCGTGTGATATGGGGTTTTGTTTGGTTGGTTGGTTTGAGAAAGGGTCTCATGATATCCTAGGTTGATTTAAATTCACCTCCCTGCCCATTATAGGTGTGTTTTCCCACATGTGGGTTCCTAAGCTTTGTAATCCAAGAAATTGTTTTCTTTTACAAAAAATAAAGCTCAATACTATGATTTTTTTTTCTGTAATTAGAAATTTAAGTAAATTGTATCGATTCTGATAGTGTTATTGTTATATTTTTAGAAATCCTTCAGTTTTAATTATAATTATGCATCCATCTAAGTTTTGTTTTGGATCAGGACCCCATCATCCTTAGGAGCCTTAGGTCTCCCCAGCCCCTTTACTGTCTGTCCATCTTCCATCCATCTGGATTATCAACAGTTGTCTACAAGTGGTGAACTGATCACAGGTAGTACAGACCCAAGATGCAGGTGGCCTCTCCTAGTCTCTAGAAAGCATCGATCGGAGTAGGCCACTGGCCTCGCAGGCTGGATGGCTGGGCTCTTTATCCCATGCCTTTTTTTTCTTGTCCATCTTAAGTCACCTAAATCAGACTGGGCAGCCTGTAGCTCTAATGCTGAGCTGACATGGGGTGCACACTCACTTCTTCCATCCGGTCCTAGAAAATTCCAGCACCTGAAAAGAAATGGTCCCTGTGGCATCACTCCTCTCTCCGGGCAGCAGCTGGTCTGCTTTCTGCCTGGGCATTTTTCTTTGCTTGATGTGTCACATGAAGGGAGTCTCATGGTCTGTGGCCTTCTGCATCTGGCTCCTGTCACCAAGTGTGATGTCCTCTAGGTCCACTGAGCTGTGGTGGCTGTGAGAGCTTCATTCTTCTTCTAAGCTGAATAATATTCCAGTATAGGAGCTGGGCTGGTGGTATGTCATGCATGTAATCCTAGCATGAAGGCTGAACAGGAGGCTGCTGAGTCCCGGGCCAGCCCCTGCTACATAGTCCACTACAGGCTAGATCACATTTTGTGTATTCAGGCACATGCAGGTGATTTCCATATTTGGGCTGCTGTGGACAGGTGTGTGTGCATGCCATCACTACTCTGCATGTTCAAGGTGCACACAGGGTACAGGGCCAGAGTTTGAGGTGATTTGGGTTTTTTATTATTGTAGGATGTCTGGTGCCATGAGGACCACTTCTTGCTCTGAACAGATGGGGTCTGCTGAGCTGGCTCTTATGGTGGCTTCAGCCTCTGTCTACCCTGTGGCTACTGTCACCTCATCTGGGGACAGCAGATCCTGAGTAGCTTCCCATCCAGGTCCACCCTGTGGTGGAGGCTGTTCCTCAGGACTGCAGGAGCTAAATTCCCTCCAGCGCTTATCCATGAATCTGTCCCCTGTGGGAGACGCGGGCCCAGCTGTTCCAGGCTTGCAAAAAACTGATGGCAGTAGAGATGGACTTGGCGATGCTGATCACATCAGTGTCAGGTGCCGGCACAGCCACAAACCATCCTTTGTGTGGAACTCCAGGGCCTCAGCTCCAAGTTGGCACTTCCTTCCACCTTCCCCGGAGCAGCCCCTGGTCTGTGCTGTCATAGCAGTGGGCTCGTGTGCAGATGGCCTGGACGCTGACAGACAGGAAGGTGATCGTGACCAAGGCTGAGGGGAAGGCCAGAGGTGGCTGGAGATGGAGCTGTGCTGTCCTGCTCGTTTGGACCGGACAGTGTGTGAATCTTCTGCAACAGTTGTCATAAATGGTCGTGTCTTTGGCGGCTCCAGACAGCAGATGTTTTATGTTCTGCAGCTCTGAAGATCTGAGATCATGAGGTTTGGGGCTATACACTCACCTGTAGGTCATGGGGCTGGGTCTTTCTACCTCCCACAACTGAGGCAGAGTCAGGCATCCCTGGCTTGTGGCTGCATCGAGCCATCCCCTGCCTCAGTTTCCTTCTGTGAACACGTTAACTGGGTGCGGGGCTTCCCTCACCTAAGACGCTTTCCTCTCACGTCTCTCAGCTCAACCAAAGTGCAAAAGCCCCTTTCCAGAGGGGCCACACTTGGGTCCTGTCAGCATGTACAGAGAGGTTTTTGAAGTCCTCTTTCTCCCTATCCTATGGCTTCTAGCTTCCCCTGCCATTTAATTCTGTGGGACGCTCAGGCCTTTTCTTTTTGTAAGTGTGGGTTGTATATAGTCCAGAGCAGGAAAAGGGCACTCTCTCTCCTGTGCCAGTTGTACCTACAGGCCGTCACAGGTAGGGGTAGGTGGTTCTGGCTCCTAGAGTCCTTGTTGGTTCTCCCTCAGAGGAGGGATATGTAGCCCCCGGGTTGGTCCAGAGCCTCTATCCCCATGTTGCGGTCTTACCTTGCAGGCACATGAGCACAATGCTGTGCATGGCTCTCACCACCTGTCACCAGAGTATTTCCTCAGCCTGGGAGTAGGTCCCCACTGTGGCATCAAGGGAAGGGCTGGAGCCAGTGCCTCACACCTTAGCACTGGGCCCTGGGTGCAGGTCTTTGGGCCCTTCCCACCTGTACAAGTCAGCCTGGTCTCAAGGGGCCTGTGAGCATGCTGCCATCTATGTCTAGGAGGACAATGTAGCCTATGCCACCCGTAGGCCTGTCCCTGGTTTTAACCAGTAGCCAGGAAAACACAGATAAAAGTTCCAGGGGCTGGAGAGATGGCTCTGTGGTTAAGAGCACTGGACGCTCTTCCAGAGGTCCTGAATTCAATTCCCAGCAACCACATGGTGGTTCACAACCATTTATAATGAGATCTGGTGTCCTCTTCTGGCATGCAGGTGTACATGCAGACAGAGCACTCATACATAAAATTAATTAATTAATTAAAAGAATTTTAAAAGTTCCAGGCCCAGGAGAGGCACGGTCTTTGTCATGTCCCAGCCGAGTCCTGGGCATGTGTTGTTCCACAGCTGTGGTGACAGGGCCTGGTTATGTTCTTCCAGGCTCAGAGGCATTTCTGTCACCATGTTTAACTCTTACCTGGATCGTGTCCCGTACTATAGAGGGGGCAACCTGGCATCTCTGGCATCTAGCATCTTGGATCTGACAACTGTTTTCAGGGGAACGTGGGCAAGCCTGGAAAGGCAGAGACCTAAGGTAGAAAGCAGCCTGGAGAGGATGCTTTGCACAGATGCCAGGTACGAAGAAGGCTATCTTTGTGGAATCACAGATGCCCACAAGGTAGAGAGCTCGGGCCTGAGAACCTTTCCTGTGTCCAGGATGTCTTGCCTGTCAGTAGGAAACACATACAACCGAAAGCTTACATGTGCCTAGTGCATGCCTGTGTGAATTCAGATGTGTTTGTGAGTGCCTGTCTTAGAGTCACTAGTGAGGTGAAACACCATGACCAAAGCTACTGAGGGTAGAAAGGCTTACACTTCCACATCACAGTTCATCAAAAAGGACAGGACAGAAGTCAGGATGGGAACCAAGCAGGGCAGGAACCTGCATGCAGGAACTGGTGCAGAGGCCATGGAAGAGTGGGGCTTACTGGCTTGCTCCCATGGCTAGCTCACCTGCTTTCTTGTAGAACCCAGGACCACCCACCCAGGGATAGCACCACCCATTATTGGGCTGAGCCCCTTCCATCAATCACTAATTAAGAAAATGCCTTATAGTTTTCCCTATAGCCCAATCTTGGGGCATTTTTCTCAACTGAGGCTCCTTCTGACGGCCCTAGCTTGGGTCAAGTAGACATAAAATCAGCCCAGTGTCTGTGCTTTAGCTCCCAAAAGGTGTGTGCGTGTGTGTGTGTGTACATGTGTGTGTGTTTGTGTGTGTGATCAGAGGTGTCTGATCCTGTTGTCACAGTGCCCCCTTCCTTAATCTCTCCCCAGCAGCTGTCTTGTCTCCTTCCTGGGCAGGGCCTATGCCATCTGCCTATCTGCCATTCCGCCTGCATCTTGAAGGCAGATGGTGGGTGTTCCACTTCACCTTCCTTCTGGGGCAGGTGAGGTCTGGCAGAGGCTGGCCAGACTTGGGGCTGAGAGTCTCACGCTGGCTGGCTGCTCTCATGCTGGCTAGGAAGGTACCCCTGAAGCCACTCTGGGTCACAAGCAGGTTCCCACTCTGGCTGGCCACATTCATCTCTTGGGGGCTGTATCAAAGGAACACATGCTGGGGCTTCAAATGATGGTTTAGTCTCTTACAGTCTGGAGGCCAAAGGTTCAAACCAAAGTGTGGACCATTCTCTCTCCAGGGACTCACAGGATCTGTCTGACACTGTTCCTCACCCCAGCTCCAGATACGCTGACCTCTCCTCTCCTCCCTTCTCCTTTCCTCTCTTTTTTCTTTTCCTTCTCTTCCTTCTCCTCTTCCTTATTCCCTCCTCCCCTCCTCCCTCCCCTCCCCTCCCCTTTCCCTCCCTCCCCCTTCCCTATCCTCTCTCATACCCGGGGATGGAATTAAGGCCCCCCACATCTGGTGGTGAATACTCACTGCTGAACTACCCAGCAGCTTCTTTTACTTTTTTTTTTTTTTTTTTTTTGAGATGGTCTCGTGAGTCTCTCAGGTTTGTTTTGAACTCTCCATCCTCCTGTCTCTGTCCTCTGGGCCCCTGGGATTATAGGCATGCACCATGGCAGCCAGAATTTCTCTCTTATAAATTCTTACTCTCAAAGCTGGGCTTGGTGATGTGTGCCAGCAATCTCAGCACTCAAGAGGCAGAGGCAGGAGGATTACAGCAAGTCTGAAGCCATTCAGGCTGCATCCTGAAAGCCTGCCTCCAACTCTCACAAGCAAATGCATGAGCAAAAGGGTCACCTTAATCCTGGGTGGCTATAGCACATGACCTGGCATTAAATCTGCGAAAACCACATTTTCAAAGGTCACATTCTGAAGTCCTTGGTGGGGATAGATTTGGGGACACTGTTCAACTCTCTACCAGGGCATTGTCTCTGTAGTGGATGGACCTTAGAGAGAGAGAGAGAGAGAGAGAGAGAGAGAGAGAGAGCTGCCTAGATGATCACAGCTGAGGATAAGCTGGTGAGGTGAAGAAGTTCTGGGAGGGAGCTGGTGACAAAGCTATGACCGGGCCCTCCTTGCCCCGACCTGTGACTGGAGCTGCCCACCTCTGCTGTTAGGGTACACTAGGGAACTGTACACAGGCGGGAAGGGGCCAGCCTGCAGCTGTGCAGCCGCCATGTGGGGTGGGGCTGTGTTCGGGATACAGCTGCTCAGATCACTGTTTTGCATTTTCTCGTCCTGAGCCGTGAGTGGGAGCTGTGTGGGGAGCTGTGGCCACTTGATAGAGCCCCATGGCCCACTGGGGAAGGAGTTGGGCTTCCCCTCCCTCAGCGAGACAGCTGGCTCCTTAAAGATGAATCCCCATCATTGATATGCAAATGTTGCTCACCACAGAAGGCCCAGCTGCAGGGCTGGCACCAGTGCCCCTGGCATCCCAGGTGCTGGTGGTAGAGCCGGGAAGGATTCACGACCTCCGCTAAGGACAGCCATCTCACTGAGCCTCTGGCAGATTTCCTGGCTTTCATTTGGACCAGGTAGACACCCTGGTCCTCTGCTCAAAGACGTGAGTTGGCACCAAGGACTCAGCATAGACTTTAGCAAAGTTCAGCCCAGAGGGACCCAGAAGGACCCAGAGGGACCCAGAGGGCTGCACCATTAGAAAAGTGACCTGGGGAGGGGTCAGATAGTTGGGGTTCCAGTTCAGGGCTGATGTATGGTAGATGCTGCTCCACAGCCACCTTCTCCCTATCTCCAGTTTCCCAAGGACCCAGAGAAGAACATTTCCAAAGAGCAGGGAGGGCAGGATGTTGCCAGCAAGGGCAACCCGTAGCCAGCAGCATCAGGTCAGGGTGAGGAGGGGCCCCGTCATAGCTTTGTCACCAACTCCCTCCCAGAACTTCTTCACCTCACCAGTTTATCATCAGCTGTGATCATCTAGGCAGCTCTCTCTCTCTCTCTCTCGTCCATCCACTACAGAGACAATGCCATGGTAGAGAGTTGAACAGGGTCCCTAAATCGATTCCCACCAAGGACTTCAGAATGTGACCCTTGAAAATATGGTTTTCGCAGATTTAATTAAAGATCACATGGCCCTCTGACCACCATGAACACCATAGGAAGTTTTTCCTCACAGTTCTTACATGTTCTCATTGGAAAACAAGCAGATTTAACACTGGTTATCAAAAAACAGCACTTTTAAAGATCTGCCTCCCAAGGGCTGGGATTAAAGTCGCGAGCCATCATGATCAACATTCTTATAGTGAACTGAAACACAAGAAAAACAGTTGGCAAAACAGCTGTTTCCACAAAGTGAACCTCCACGTATCCGTAGGTAAGTGGCGAAGTGTGACTAGAGACCCAGCAGCCTCTGTCTCCTCTTGTGGCCTGGTAGGATGGCTATGTTCACTTAGGCTCAGCCTAAGGGATCTGAAGCAATGCTCTGTTCTCTCTCTGTTCTGGTGGTAGAGGGCCGAACCCAGGGCCTTGTATGTGGGAGGTGAGTGCTTTACCACTGACCTTTAGCCTCAGACCTTTTAACTTTTTAAAACCTGGGAGAAGATCTTGCTGAAATTGTCCAGACAGGCCTCCTCCTGCTTTGGTGTCCCAGGCAGCTGGGGCTACAGCACTGTTCCACTTGTCTGGCTCACATCTGTCCTTGATGTTGGGCTGTTTCTCTCTTTGCCTTGGACCACTGCGGCCATGGGTCTCCTGTGAAACTCCTGGCAGTTTCAAAGAACCCGCCTGGGCTCACTGCTCTGATCACTGACTTCAACCCAGAAACAGTCCCGACTTGTAAGTGTCCCTCCCCTGCCCATCACCAGGACAGGGTGCCTCCTCTGGAGTCTGCGTCATCTTCCTGAGTTTTAGCTTTTTTTTTTTTTTTTTTTTTGGAATGGAGTACCTCCCACCTCCCCGGTACCCACAGGGCTCTTTCTTCTCTTGGGTCTGACTGTGGTACCTTGCCTGGTGCCATCAGTGCCTCTCCGCAGCGCTGGGCATTCTTCCCTGACATGTAGTGCAGGGTCCCCGCTGCTAACAGCTCATAAACGCTGGGATCCGCTGCCTGCTGGATGCCTCACCTGCTACATGCTTTGTGGCTGGGCAGGCAGTGTGGCACGCGGACTACAGAACACCGACCAGGTTTGAGAAAGGCAAGGGTGGGGGTCGCCAACACTGGGGCTGTGTGTCCTCAGCAACTGTGTGTCCTCACAGACTGGTAACCTGTCTTTCTCAGTGACTCTCATGAGCTCTCAGGAGGAAGCTCATGTGTAGTCATGGCTGGCCCTGTCTTCACACCCTCTGCCCTGCTGTTGCTCCTCTGGGCAGTATTACTGTGTGCCTCTGACCCACATATTCAGCAAAGAAGGGACAAGGTGGCAGTTATGACGTTTCTGTTTATTATCTTAAGAGTTTTTAGTGTTAGCTCGTTGGTTAGGAGCTTCATTCATTTCCATTATTATTATTGTTGTTATTACTGCTGGGGACAGAGCCTGAAGCCCCATGCACTTCAGGCAAGTACTCTGCCTGAGCCACACCTCTGCTCTAGAGCTCACCCTTTAAAAAAAAAAAAACATATTTATTTTACATATATGAGAGCTCTATCTGTATGTACACCTGCAGGCCAGAAGAGGACATCCGGTCCCAGTATGGATGGTTGGGAGCCACCATGTGGTTGCTGGGAAACAAATTCAGGACCTCTGGAAGAGCAATCAGTGCTCTTAACTGCCGAGCCATCTTTCCAGCCCACAGAGCTCACTTTTTTTTTTTAACAAAAAAAAAATATATATATATATTTATTTTATGTGTGTGAATGTTTTGCATGCATACATGTTAAGTGCATGACATGTACACCTGGTGCTTGGAGAGGCCAGAGGAGGGCACTGGATCCCTTGGAGCTGGAGTTACGGATGGTGCTGGGAACTGAATCGGGGTCCCCTGCAAGAACAGCAAGTACTGTTAACCACTGAATAATCTCTCCAGCCCCTGGAATAGCTGCTGTTGTCATTGTTCTTCCTCCTCCTCCTCCTCCTCTTCCTCCTCCTCCTTCTTTTGATTGGGGGAAGGTTTTTATTGTGGAAAAGAGAGAGAGAACACCCAGGGGCATCTGGAGGAAGAATTCAGAGCAGAGAGGAAAAAGCAGGCTGGACATGGCCAGGGTTAGGGGTGGAGTTCATCTTTTAAAGTTGCATTTTAGAATGTGTGTGTGTGTGTGTGTGTGTGTGTGTGTGTGAGAGAGAGAGAGAGAGAGAGAGAGAGAGAGAGAGAGAGAGAGAGAAGGCAACTGTAGCAGGTTGGATCTTTCCTTCCACCACATGAGTCCTGGGTTGGCAGCACCTTCACTGCTCTGCATCTCGCCAGGCCTATGACTTGAGGCAAAGGAGCAGCTCCCATCCTCTGCAAGTAGATGGCTGCCTTGTCCCAGCAATGCCCGCTCCAAACAGCTTGGGGGGTGAGAGATGGCTCAGTGGTTAAGAGTGCTTCTTGCTCTTTTAAGTTCCCAGTATTCATATCAGGTAGATCTTGATGATCAGGTTCCCAGCATGCACACACATGGCACACACTTTTCTCATACATTAATAAAAAAATTTTTCAGAAAGTCATATTTCCTATTAGATGAGACGGGCTACGCTGAGGATGATGTGGCCATAGGCAATATTTTTTTTTTTATTAAAAAAAAAAAGAAAGAAAAATGAGTGTGTTTTTTCCCTACTGCATGCTTTTAGAGCCCTTGTCAAAAACATTCCAGCATACAAGGCAGCTCTACCTAGGCATTTTGCTTTTTCCTGGAGATAGGCTGTTACTCCGTAGTCCAGGCTGGCCTCAGATTCATGGAGCTCCTCCAGCCTCAGTCTTTCCAGTTCTGGCATTACAAGCACGTGCTACCGTGCCAGGCTACCACACTGTTTTGATCACTGTAGCTTTGTAGGAAGTTGTTAAATCAGCAAGTATGAGATCTCAAGTTTAATTCCTTATTTAAAAAAAAAATTCTCTGTGTATGAACATTTGTGTGTATGTGTGTGTGTAAATACACATATGGAAACCAGAGGCTGATAGTCATTGCTCACCACATTATTTTTCACTAAACCCGGAGCTCATCAATTTGTCTGGGATGGCTGGCCAGTGAGCCTCAGGAATCTGTCTCCTCTTTTCCAGTGCTGGGTTTATAAACACGTAACTGTGGAGCCTGCCTTTTATGGGGGTGCTGGGGTATTGAACTCAGGTCCTCATGCTGCATGGCAGGCGCTTCATGGACAGCTGTCTTCCGGCACAACACCAGTTTTGTCATTTGCAGTCCTGCATGAGTCTGGAGCTAGGGTTCCTGCTTCTGTATTCTATATTCCTGCTGGAACTGTGTTAGGGTTGTGACTCAGCCACCGTGGGGAGCACTGTCGTCCTGGCAGCGACATTTCCAGGTGATGTGACACCTGCTCTGTTGTTTTCGGTTCCTTTTAGCAGCACGTTATGGTTTTGGCTATTTGGCCGGCTTCCTTCAGATGTTTTGCTATCTTGTGATACTGAAGATGGGGATGTTTCCTTGGTTCCATTTACCCAAGGAAGCGAAAGGGCCTTGGCAGTAGAAGCAGCCAAGCAGCAGTAGGTCCTCAGGCTGGCTGGGGACCTACCTCCAGTGTATGATGAGGGGACATCACCTCTGCCGGATGATGGAGAGAGGAGTGGATCCTGCTGAGCTGCTGACTGAGAGGGGACCAATAGTCAGGCCCAGCATGGCACCTCAGGAGGACAACTCAAGTCACAGCCTCTGTGTCCACTCCCCTGGGGTAGGGAATTTGGAGAGAGAAGTGTAGAAGCATGCTAGACAGTACTGCTCAGTGAACCACGGCCCCTCCCCCTCCCCGGTTCTTATGTCTGTTTGTCCCAATGCCCAACACAGAAGTTCCTCCCTTGGGTTCTTTCATGGAGGGAGCATGTGGCCAGGGGCAGATGGTTAAGTCCTTTAGCGTGCCACACTTGACCTGGTAGACCCATATGGCATGCCTGCTGCACTACGGGACAAGGATGAGACCCCTCTCCACCTGGAGGATGACCAGGGAACACAGTACAGCCAGTGCAAAGGCCCTGTGGCCCCAATGCATCCAAGGCATGGGTGGGAGTGAGTCTCCCCAAGGATGGCCTTAGAGCGGACTCCCTGGCTGGAGTGATCCAGTGGGGTATAAAAATCATTTGCTAATAGAGCTGGGGGGTACCCCCAGCCTCCAGAAGGGGAGCTTTGGCAGTATATGTATAATGGGGGCCTACGTCTATCAGAGGAAGAAACCTGTGCATGGCATCATGATCAGGACTTCAGGTTCCTGTGTTATCCTTAGTGAGTAGGCATCTGGAGTGATGGACTCACCACTGTCAGGACCCATCTACCCTGGGGTGAGAGGTCTCTCTGAGTAGGGTTGGGCCAACCACAGTTGGAGCTGCTAATTCTCTTTGGTGGGTCTCTAAGGCCACCACCAACTAACATGATGACCAGGGTCTGTGGGACAGTGATGAGCCTGGCTCTGTGTTTGTCAAGGGAAGAACTGACCACTGAGATCCATACCAGCTTGTCCACTTTGACTCCTGCTGGGTCCTGCTGGCCTGAGGCCAACGCTGTGTGCCAGTGTCATCAGATGGACACTCCCTGTGTCCCCCACTCAAAGTGGCACTACTGGTGCCCTCACCCCACTTCCAGAGTGGCTCATGACAGCAGGTACCACATGGGGTTGTCTGACCTCGGGACAGTGTTAGTCTGTAAGAATCGATATGCAGCTGGGCATGATGGTGCGTGCCTTTGATCCCAGCTGAGTTCAAGGTCAGCCTGGTCTACACAGACCCTGTATCAAAAGAACAGACAGACAGACAGACAGACAGACAGACAGACAGACAAAGATGTCAGTGAACCTCCCTGAGTTACACAGTGTAACTCTATAGTGTGAGCAAATCCAGAAACAGGAAGAGGCACAGGACTCAGGAAGGGTGGCATCTGGGTGAAGATGACATTCTGGAGCCAGCAGGGGCCCAGCTCCTACCTGTCCTCTGATTGCAGTCTGTCAGATCCTGTCTCTCTTACAAGAGAGGCATGCCCATGGCTTCTGGTTGCCCAAAGGCCTGGCTCCCTCCCACAGCTCTTGTCCCCTGAATAGGCCCCAACACTGTTTTTAGCTCTGCTGGACCTGCTGCCCCTCCCCAGGATCCTTGGGAAGGAGGGGCACATGGCTGGACCAATGCCCAGATGTATGTATCTGCAGGCCAGAGGCTTCTCCTGCTGAGCCCTGGGGATGGTTCTGGGAAGCTGGCAAGGGCATGGAGGGCTCACGGTTAGGTCCAGCGTGGGCACTTAGGTGCCACTCTTGTGGGTCACCAGACTACCCAAGCAGCTGCTGTCCCTGCTGACAGCCCCCACCCCCATGTCTACCGCGAGGGGCATGAACAGGACGCCCCCAGGAAGGGCTGCTCAGGCCTCAGGCTGCCAGTCACTCCTGTGGTGGTCATGGCAGACTTGCTGGCTCCAGTCTCATTTCTCTGAGGCTTGTCTGTCCCTGACACACACAGGGTGCCCTGTTTTCTTGGGAGCTGGAACACGGGCTCTCTGTTTGCACCTGGGCTGGCTGTTCCCCGTCCCCCACAGGCTGAGGGGGTGCTCTGCACAGACCACACTTGTGCCCCCCTCAACTAGCCTCCTCAGCTGAACCTTTTCATTGTGCCTTCTGGGATCCTCTACAGTGTGGCCCAGGGGCGGGGAACATGGGCTCCAGACACTGGGCTTGGCAAGAAGGGGGCTGGGGAAGTGTTCCTAGAGTCCCTGCCGTCCTTGTAGCCAGTGAGCCTGGGAGGTTCTGTCCATCCCGTGAAGGGAAGCCTTATGCATTCCCGGCCAAGGTCCCTACTGACATGGCTCTGCTGGGCCCTCCACAGGTCACCCACGTGAGGCTGGCCTATGGCCACAAACTGGACACGGGGCTTCTACCCAGGCTTTCCACATACCACTACACTAGAGTGTGCAAGGGACCCATGAGCTCCTGTTTCTGTGTGTGTGTGCCCAGGTGGTGTGTAAGGGGTCCTGCGGAGGGACCAGGCTGAGGACAGCAAGCCTCCTTTCCCTCAGGGAGATGGCGGTGATGATTTTGTGCTGCCACACTGGCCTTGTGATGAAGACTCAGCTCTGGGCCTACGAGTGTGTGCCTGATGTACTCATAGGCCCGGAGCTGGTCAGGTCAGGGAATCTGAGGACCCCTGGGGTTGCTGCCGTAGCTCAGACCAAGAAAGGGTCGTCCACATATGGGCAGTGGCCTCCTGTGACGTGAATGCAGGCAGCAGGGCGGTACTGGAGACAGGGTGGGTGGGTGCCCGTTTAGGTAGAGGATGAGAGGAATTGGTGCTCCGAAGCTAAAGGGGAGACCCGGTGCCGTGGCACCCCACAGTGTGGTCACATGCAGGGCATGGGGTTGATCAGGCTTTTCTCTATAACAGGGAAGGGATAGCAAGGTGCTGAGGACAGAGGCAGGAGGCTGACAGTTATGGAAGCACAGCCATTTTCAGTTCTCTTCTTGGCAGGACCCGTGGTCCTGTGTGGGACCCGTGGCCACAGCAGAAAGTACAGGCAGAAAAGCAGTTAAGTCTCTGGTCTTTATTTCAGGGATGTGTGTGGGTGAGGTTTTGGCAGTGGCCACTCCCGAGACCTAAAGTAGTCCTTCAAATCCTCGAGGCGGAGTGGGGGGAAGTAAGGGCCGATCCGCTTGCGTATCCACCACTTGCCCTGGGCAGCGTGCTGGCCACTCGGGGGGCTGAACCGGTACCGGTAGTGTTCTCCTCGAATCCACCTGCAGGGGACAACGGGTCAGCCTGCTGTCTCTTTGCTCCCCTCGGGCTCCTCTGCACCCCAGAAGGCAGGCCTAGGCCCCTGCAATCCTTGGGTGGAACCCCATCAGCCTCATGATCAAAACCTTCCCGGGCCCGTTACAAATCTGGGATGTGAAACAGGCACATTTGGTCACCTGTGATGGCGCAAACTACATCTTCAGACTTGAGGGACGGCCTAGGTGATGCCGTCTCCATGATCCACCCTCTCCAACTTGTCCTACCAGGGTTGCGCAGGACACAGCAAGCCTTGTGATGGGACCAGGGAGAGACATGCTGCCACCTTTCCTTCTTCTGGTGTACAGACCTGAGTAGGCAAGGGTCCCTGAGGGGGGTACTGGTGGCCAGTGTGGGGGTCCTGAGCAGACCCATGCTGGACTCCATAGGTGATCATGGAGAGGGTAAGCCTGTGCCTTAGAAATTGTCAGAGGGTCCCTCTTCTGAATCGGGGGTCCTGATCCTGAATTTCACAAGGCTGGTGAGGACAGGGATGAAGGCTTCTGGGAAGGCACCTGCTGCGTGATCACTCTGTTTTCTGAGTCGGCCTTCTCGCTTTCATTTTCTTCTCAAGATATAGTTGAAGATCTAGGGCCTGGAGCAACTTACAGCCAAAGGGTGTGAGGTCCTGGCTCAGGTGCCCAGTGTTGGGCCTTGGAGGTTGAGGGGAAGAGCCGGGGGCTCGTGCTTTCCCTGGTGGGTCCTTGAGGGTACTGAGGAGGACTGGCACCAGCCCTGGAAACTTCTAGAACCTGGCTGGGCTGGTTAGTTTTGTTTTGTTTTTTTATCAATGTGACACACAAACCAGTCACTGGGAGGAGGGGGAGGGGACCTCAACTTCTGAATAACCTCCATCAGACTGACCTACAGGTGTGTCTGTGGGAGCATTTTCTTGATTAATGATGGACTTGGGAGGTCAGCACAGGGTGCGAGGTGCCACTCCCAAGCGTGTGGCCCTGGGTCATAGAGGAGAGCAAGCTGGGCAAGCCATGAGGAGCAAGCCCGTGGGTAGTGCTCCTCCGTGCTGTCTGCTTCAGGTTCTGCCTCCACTTCTGCCCCTGAAGCTTCTGCCTTGGCTTTGCCTTGATGATGGCGCATGACCTGTAAGCTAGAACACGCTCCGTCCTTCCCCAAGTTGTCTTGGGCTTGGGTATTTATAGCAATGGGTGGCAAGCTAGGACACTGACCGAGGTAGGGTGTTTGAGACCAGACTCAACAGGCAACAGCTTCTGAAACTATGGTAGGATACCCCGGCCAGGACCTGACACTCCCAGCAGGACATCCTGTCTTACCAGCCCTCCCTCACTATCTGTGCTCTTTTGGTCTTTGAAATGGAACTGTACAGCACGTGGCCTTCAGAACCGGCTGCTTCCGCCCAGCACGGCCTTCTAGAAGCTCACAGGCGCTGGAGACCTCGTGCTGCTGGGCAGGAAGCAGTGTCCACAGCAGGAACACCTTGAGGCAGCCATGTCTTGCGGTCTGCCTGGGCCTCCTGGGGAAGGACAGTTGTACCATTTTCAGCTCCCATGACTGTGGGGGTTTTGCAGGGATTGGTCTTGCTGAATGGGGTTAAATGGCTGTCCATGAGCCTCGTGGTTGGGTTCAGCTCAGCTTTCATTTTCTAGGACCCACTGAGCCATCCCCCAGGGAGGCCGTGCCGCTTGCCTCCCCGGCAGCCCTGGCAGTGCCCTGATGGCTTGATGGTATTCAGGACATCACTGCTCCATGTTTCCAGTGAGCCGAAAAGCATGGTGGTGCCTCTCCTTCAGTCTCATGGAGCCTCCTGCTTCTCCCACACACCTTGCTCGCCCCACATGGGTAGCACACGTGGTGACAGCTAGTGCTGCTGCTTGGTGGTGCTGTGTTTCAGGTGCCTGATGTTTCACACTGTGCTGCTGCGAGAGGAATGACAGGCTCCCACCACAACTGCGGGCCCGCCGCTTCCTCTTCCGACTCTGCCATCTTCTTCACACAGTTTGCGGCGTTGCCATGGGTCTGTACGCTTTAGTGAGGAAGGCTTCTGCAGGCCTTGCCTCTGATAAGCTACCTGCGCTGAGGTCATTCTTACTATTAGCGTGTCTTTCCCCGTCATTGTACTTCCTACTTGCCCATATCGGTTTGAGGTGAGCCTCCGTGTGTGTATGTACAACACGGGTGCCTGATGTCAGAAGAGGACTGGAGTAACAGATGATTGCTAGGCACATGCGGGTTCTGGGACTCAAACTTGGGTCCTCTGCAAGAGCAGAGAGTGCTCTGAACCACTGAGCCATCTTTCCAGCCTCTTCTTCTTCCTCATTATTATTTTAGTGATTTTTTTTTTGAAGGCTGGGGACATAGATCAGTGGGTCTATGATCCCCAGAACCCACATTAAAAAAAAAAAGCCGAGAACAGTGGTGCACACTTGTAATCCCAGTGTTGGGGAGGCGGGAGGAAGAGGATCCCTAGGGCTCTCTGGTCAGCCAGCCTTGCTGAATGGGTGAGATCTGGATCTCGATGGCAAGGTGGTGGCTCTGGCTCTGGTTGCTCAGTCCCCTCACTGTCTACTGTGCCTTAGTCTGCATCGCCCCAAGATTTGCCATCTGGGTCCCCATTGCTTATTGACCTTTCAGGTCTGTGTCTTTTGCCAACTTTGGGAAATCTTCACTAATGCCTTCCCAGGAAGGGCTCTTCCCCTCGGGACTCTGCAGACACCCAGTCTTGATCTTGTTGCTATCCTAGACCCCAGGCTCTACCCAGACGCTCGGCTGATTGCCTACATAGGTCACTGCTGATTCCTCCTTCACATCCCAGCTCTTCCTCCCATCCTACAGGGGCTATGCTCCTTTGTTCTGAGTCTCCCCCGCTCTCCCTGCCTTCTGTTTCTTTGCTGACTCTTTTAATGTGTGCTGTGTTCGTAATGGCCGCACGATTGCTGTGGGGAGAATCAGCTGTTGTCATCCGCCGACTGGCTTTTCCTGATCAGTTCAATGTCTTCCTGGTGTGCTTGGGAGTTGGAGGTCCCAAATCATATCCGAACCTTCTGTTGTGTGGCTTCTAACTCCATGCTAGAAGCCCAGACTTTCTCCTTTGACCCTGGCACAGCCAGGGGAAGGTGGCAAGCTAAGGCCTCTACCAAGAACATGAACCCAGGCTGGCACTGCTTGCTGTGGTGAGTGTCTGGGACACTACAAGGCCTTCCAGCAGTTCAGTGAGTGGCCTCCTTTTTCTCAGAGTGGACCATGTGCTCCAGGCTCTTCCTGCTCAGTGGGGCCATTTGCCTTGTGGCTTTGGCTGGAGAAGAGGGGGCTCGCTGTAGCCTCTGCCTCTTCAGTAGCTCCTTTCTGGGTATTTGCTGCTGCTGTTGAAGGTTGATGCTAGGGTCCTGGAGTCCCTCGCTAGGTCCCCTCCCCCAACTGTTAAAAGCTCCCACGTTCATTTTATGGGCAGCACCCAGGCTCAGCGCCTGATCCATCCTCCCACCATTTCACCCCCCATTTCAGAGAAACCACAGCTGGCAGAGGGGTCAGGCGGAGGTCATCAAGCAGAGTGTGATGATGGCCCCTCTGCTGGTCTGTGCCCTTTGGCATTTACTGTAATTAAACTGCCTTGAACATGTATTAATAGCGAATATTGATTTATTCCTGATTCCCACAGAAGGCAGCCAGGCTCGTATCTTCACATTCACAGTATCTGCCTGCAGGGTTTGTTCCCACAAGATACACCTGACCACATCCTCAGAGCCTCTGGCTGAATCGGGTGATCTTGTCCTAAGCCTAGGCCTTCTGCCTATCCCTGGCTGGTGGGACACAAACCCAAGACAGCAGCCAGGAGGTTGGTCAGCAAAAAGCTTTCCTGAGTGTGGAAGGACACAGCTCTACGCCAGAGATGTTCGGCTACTGGCAAACCCAGGAAAGTGTGTCCAGTTCAGTGTGTACCTAGTTCAGATCTCCCGGTGGCTTTGGGGTGCTGGGCAGAGGGGGGTAGGGGAAGAAGGGGAGTGAAGCTGGTGGTCTCCGGGGAGGGATATCCTGACATCCCCAGTGCCACAGCAGGCAGCGTGCAGAGAGGCACTTGGCTGGATCCCTTGCCTGGGCTGCCATACTCGCAGCTGCTCAGTGCCCCGAAGCGCCCCTCCCAGCAGCCTCGACAGCTGTGGGCAGCTCCAGGTGCAGCTGTCCTGAGGCTTCTCCAGGGAGAGACAGGACCATGTTTTCCCGTCAGCATCAATGGTGGGCAGGACACAGGGCTGGGGGCGGGGGGCATGGGGCCAGTTCAGGACTGTGCAGTCTCCTAGCCTCTGGTTGCTACTGAATTCCACATCCTGTATCAGGGTGCCCAGCCCGGGCCCAGCTGACCACGCACTGAGTGGATAAGGAGACTCTTACCTGGGGGGAGTCCTGCCCTCAAAGGGATTGAGGGCCACCAGGGACAGGGCCTCAGCGTCACCAGCTAGGAGTTTACCCGCCAGGTGAATGATCCACTCATTTTGCTCATACGTCTGGAAGGACAGTGTTCTTCGTTAGGTCAGGTCTGGGGACAGCCATTCCCCGGTAAGCTGGCACTCGCCCTGGTGCAGCCCCTGCCCGATCACTCTGCACACCTCCTCCCCCCTGTGCCCCACAGCCTGGCTGCAGTGTGGTCAGTTGTGCCAGAAGTAGGTTTCCTCTGAGGGCCCACCCTTCAACCTCCCAGGAACTGCCTGCTTCCTGCTCTCTCTGGGGGAGGGGGGCTCACCTGAAGGTCACTCCCTCATGAACCAGCCCTCAGCTGTGTCATCTATGTGGCGACTTGCCCTAGCATTAGGTGTGACTGTGAGAGGGACGAGGACAGAAGGTGTTGGATCCCACTTGACAACAGGACTGGCCTGGGCCTTGGGAGAGCCGAGCTATCCACAGGAACCTTTTCCAGGCAGGTCTAGGTCAAGGCAGGGCCTGTCTAGTGCCTTGGGTGGGATGCACCTCTGAGGAGAGGTCCTCCTCCTCTATGACCCTCCTGGTGGGAGTCTGAGCACCTTCTGCAAAGAGCATGCGTGCAGGGCTTGTCTGGGGGAAGGGGAGTGTTCGCTTCAGGTCAGAGCCCCATGGCAGGTGGGGCATCATTACCTGGAAAGCTGCGAACCACATTAGCCAGTCCAGGCGGTAGTGGTAGGGAGAGATGAGGCATGGCCGCCTCCAGGGGTCGCCTGGTTTGCACTTGAACTCGTAGTCCTCCCACACCGCATCAGGCGCACTGGCATTGGGGCTAGCTGTGCCTTGCAGGATTACCTCAGTCCGTTCCTTGGTGATGCTGGGAGAGATGGAGAAGGCCAGTATGTCCACGGTATCTACCTTCCCCAGCTGGAGAGGGTGATGCCGTGAGCCCATGCTTCCCAACAGGGAGTCGGCTGGACAAGAGGGTGGAGCCCAGTGCCCCAGGTAGGATGCCTGGCCCATACCTTCCAAAGGCCCCGTAGGTATTGACGATCCTGAGTGGGTTGAAGGAGGTGTTCATGACCTGCCTGGAGCTTAGTAGGTTGATAACCACAGGCACGCTGAGCCAGGCCACCAGGATGCCCAGGGAGACGTTGACCACTCGCCGCACCAAGCAGCCTAGCCCGAGGGTGGGGGTGCGGTGGTTGGTTCTCACCAGCTAGGCTCCTGATCCCAGGGCAAAGCTGTGCTATCCTTTCAGAAAACCTCGGCTGCTGTTCTGCCACTGCGGGCTCAAGAAGGCCTGCAGACATACCCAGCTGGCCTTGGAAGCTGCTGCCTCCCAACCCGTGGGCTTGGAAAGGTGCCTCGAGCCAAGAGCACCTCCTGAAGCCAATGTGAAGTATTTAGTGTGACTGTCTATCAGGGCACCTTGGAAGTAGCTGAAGGGTCAACTACTGGCCGGGACAGTAGATGCTCCTTCTCAGGGCCTATGGCACCCATCCCCTGCCCAGTGCTGTGGAGCTGGTGGCTACCCAACCTTCCTACAGATTCATGAGACACAGGCACGAGGGTCATGGGCTGGTATGTGTTGCTGGGTGGAGGGGAGCGGTGTTCCTGGTTTACCTACCATATCTTGGCTTGGGCTGGACCCCTTGTGTATCTTCTCTCTGCATCTCCAGCACTTGGTTCTTTAGGCCTTGAGGTCCTGAGGGAAATAGGAATCCCAGAGCTGCATCATCGAAGCAGGCGAGGCTGGGCACGATGGTGAGCCAGTTCAGGAAGCTCAGATTCCCACTGATGATGAGGATCACCTGTAGGTGCAGATGCACACTATGGTACGCCTGGGACCCAGGGCTCCTCCCTCTGTGTGTCTGCGCTGGGTGCCCATGCTTCAGTGGCCCAGCAAACGCTCCAGAGAGGCTTCCGAGCCCCCTGCTGTCCTCCTCTCAGCTTGGGGCTGTGATCCCAAGTCCTCTCTAAATGTGCATGTCTCACTGAAACGTGCTAGGTGCTACAGGAATTGGCAAGCACAGGAAAGGCTGGGGAGGGTTCGGCTAGACCTATCTGTGTGGCCTGAGCATACTGGACTCCCTGGGATGTCCCATGGTGGCAACTCTGGTTGAGGTAGGCCTAGTGGCAGGGGCTTGAGGTACAGCCTGTAGGTGGGGGAGGGGGGCATGAGAACCTACAGCTCACTGGAGTTCATGAAAAACAAAACAGCAATAGGAGACATCACTATGAGCTGGGGCAAAAGATAGTGAAGTGATTGCCACAAATGCCCTCGAGACCTGGAGGACAGTGGCAGCTGACCGGGAGTCATGAACGAGAGGGACAGAGGCTGGGGTGTCTGGCTTCAGCCTGTATCTTTAAACCGACTGACTGGACATATGGATGAAATGGCAAAACACGCCTGTGCAGTGCACAGCTCAGTGGCTTGCAGCAAGGTTTGCACCTGCGTGGTTACACTAGCCAGACACCTCTACCCAGAGACGTTCCATGGAGCCTGACAGCCGGCTCTCTCAGGCTTCACAGAACATGAGCCACAGGGTAGCTTCTAGGAGGCAGTAGAAGGTCACCGTATAGGGACGACGTCTACCTCAGAGTCCTTGCCTGCGCTCCTGCAGCAGGCACAGTAGGCACCGGCAATGGCGACCCCTGGACTAGCTTCCAAGATGGCCACAGGGCTTCCCACTCCCACGAGTGGGGCTGGAGGCTGTGGCTCCGCGTTATTAACATATGGTGCTGCCGTGTCTCATCCTCTTCTCTCCCCCTGAACGCTCGGGCGCCTCATTTCTGGGCACGCGCATTTCCTAGCATCCCTTGTTGGCTACTTACCCCACAGTCACAGCCTGCCCACCTTTTTACTGGGTGGTTGGAAGGTTTAAATTTTTCAAGTTTACAACCAGTGCCTTCTACCCCTGCTGAGAAGCCTCCACAGTGAGACTCCTGTGAGCTCAGGGCCAGTTACTTCTTCCCTCCCTTTTAGCTATTCATTGTGGATGGACATGGCATAGCCGTTGGACAGACCAGTTCTGCTGAGGTCTAGTATGACCCAGACGGCAAAGAGGTGGGGTGAGATGAGGGGTCCCCTGATGGGAAGGTGGTGGAAGAGGCAGCTTTTAGTTCCTAGAGTCGGAGCGAGAAGTGAGAAGCTGGTTGAACCATGCCTGGGGAGCCCGGGGGACAGAGAAAGGCTTAGGAGAGCTCCTGGGGGTCTCGGTAGGATCAGGATGGTCCCATGGCTGTGGATTGCTACTGTGACTATGGCAGCAACAGAGTGTGGCAGCTCAGAGCCGAAGCTCCCTCGTACCAATGGAGAAAAGCCTGGGTTCCCTGGGGTATGGTAGGAGCCATTTAGGTGACTGTGGAAGACATCTAGGCATCCCTGTCTGTCCCTGAAAGCCATGCCAATTACCCTCTGTGGCTGGCCTGGCCTGCAGAGTAAAAACCTCACTGGAAAGCCGGATATTCCTTTCATATGGGTCTGTCCCTTCTTGAGGTGCTAGTGAAAGAGCCCAAGTGGTTCCGACTTCTCTCTACTTTCTGGTCCTGGATTGACTGGACCGTGATGTGCATCTCATTCAGACAGGTACAAACAAGGCCAAAGCAGGCCAGAGGCCAGAGCCAGCATGGCTGGTGAAGAACAAATGGCCTAACTTTCATCAAAATGTGTCTCACGGCACCAGGGTCTAGTACACTTGGCAAAGCGAACTCTCATAGACCCTCTTCCCCCTCAGGGGTTTCAGCAACTGAGACCTGTGTATGACATTTGTACTGTGACATGGTTTATCCTTGATGGCAGGAGTGACCTCATAGGTTATCAGGACTCACCCTGAACTGGCTCTCCCAGTCATACACTGACCCACACAACACGACTCTGTGTCTCCCTCCCTTCCCCACTGCCTCCCTTAAATATCCACACACGAGTCAAGGCTGGGAAGGGGACCACAAGGCTCGCCAGACAACATTTCCTCAGTCTCTATGTGGCCAGCTTCGTCGAAACACTATTATATGGACTCTGGCGCCCAGATGTGTGCTGTTCTTTCTCCCCCGGCAGAAACTTGAGACATGCATTACTTCCCAGCACCTAAAGGGGCCAGCACCGGCAAACTCCCCACCTCGCTAGTATTCTAGAGCTCCTATGTCCACAGCACCCCAGGAGCCCAGCACATGGTATCCCAGGAAGGTGACCAGCCTCAGGTCTAACCTGCACCTGTGGCTTTTTGTGCTTTTGTGATCTGTGCCTTTATTGTCCCCAACCAGGGGGACTTGAGGGAATGACTTGTTCATGTTCCCTACTCTAGGACTCCTTTCATGTGAGCCAGATAACGCTGTGAACGGAACACATTTAAATGAATGTGTGAGAAGAAGCTCAGGAAGTCACAACCGGAACAGGCTTGAAGAAGCAATACAGGTCCTGATACCATTTCCAAAACCTACGAGAAAGACACATTGCGCAGAAGAGCAGGACGGGAGTGACAGTCACCTGCACATGGTATACCGGAGCAGGGACAAAGGCGACGGTCAGCCGCTCAGCTGGAGTGGTGTGTGATAGAGAACGGGGAAGGACACCCTCCTAAGATAACAGAAGAAGCTGTCAAGCAGCTAGGTGTGGTGGTGCGTGTCTCAGAACTCAGGAAGTGGAGGCAGGAGGGCTGCAAGTTCAAGGTTAGCCTCAGCCTCATGATGAAGTCTATCTTAAAAAAAAAAAAAAAAGTGAGCTGGGTGTGGTGGTGCATGATTTTAAACCCAGCACTGACGAGTCTGAGGCAGAGCTGGTCAGCCAGCTCTACACAGTGAGACCCAGTCTTTAAAGAAAAAAGTGAGAGATAACCATGAAGAGAACTCTGGTAAATGGAAAATGTAAAAAAGAAAACGAAGCACTCTTCAGACAGGGCCGGATTTCTCTGTGAGCTTGGAGCTTTCCAGTGCGGAGTACTAAAAAGGTGAAATGCATATTAAAATTTAGGTCTTTGGGGCTTGGAGAAATGGCTCAGTAAAAAAGCGCACTCTCTGCTCTTGCAAAGACCCGACTTTCGCCCAGCACCCATGTCACGTGCCTTAGGATTCGACATCCTGTTCTGGACTCAGTAGCATGGGCACTCACACAGGAACAACCCCATCCCCACCGTATACACATATTTTAAATTTTGAGTCTTTAAAAATTTTTACAATAATGAAGAATGCATGATGATTGTTACCACCGAAAACAATTAGCCTGTAACAAAGAATGTTCTTGAGACAGGAGGGTCTCTAGGCCCAGGCTGCCCCCAAACTCCCAAACTTCCTGTGTCTGCCTTGAGTGTGAGGGTTACAGGCCTGTGCTGCGTGCTTGGCTTACTTTTGACATAACAGAACAATCATAATATGTGGGGGCCTGGGTAGGCTGAGGTGCATGGCTGATGAAGCTTTGTTTCTGGGTGTCTGTGCGGTGGTCCAGAAGAGAAGCATTTGGAACACCAGCCAGAAGATGACTGCCCTGCCCAGTGCACTGGGCATCACCTGCCCACCAAGGGTCTGGAAAGAACAAAGGCTCCAGGAAAGGCATATCTCCTCTACCTGATCTGGATATCCACCTCCTCCTGCTCTGGCCTGTGGGTGTTCCTGGTCCGTGGATAAAGCCAGGGTGAAGACAACTTTCCTGGTTCCTGGTCCTTGTGTTTGGACTGGGACCAGACTACCAGCCTTCTTGGTGGCAGATCCTAAGACTTCCCAGGGGGCAACAGGCTGGGTTGTTGCTCTCCTCTAATCTGTGTGCCCTGTTGGTTTCTCCTCTGTTCAAGGAACCTCCCAGGTTGGCTTTCAGGGGCTTTCTTTTCCCAATTATATATATGTATTTTTTCATAGAAAGCAAGGTGTAGAGAAGTGTTGTTGGGCTCTCAGGGGGCGCCCAGCTACTGCTGGGTTATTGGGGCATGCAGTTTTAGAATCTGTTGCCTTGAAGGCTGTAGTCAGCACCTTCTTGGAGGGACAGGAGGACAGATGGTGAAAACACTAGTCACTGTTTTCCTTCTGCCTGTAGACACCTCAGGCTATTCAAATCATCTCTAGCTCCCAAGCAGGGAGGTTGCAACTCAACGCCTTGAGGTGAGGCTGTGGCTGAGCGCTCTGCTGCAATGCCATGTCCACCTTTTGCAGATGTTTGTCGGCCTTTGCTCTGGTGAGGCTGGGGTGATGTCTATGGCCATGAGCCAGGGGTTCGTAGTCCCCAAGGGCAGAGTCAGTGATCTGAACTGCTGATGGCCTAGAACCCTGCATTGCATGAGGCTTCCTCAGTTGCCTGGACGGCCATGGATTCACACCAGGGAGCTCTGAATGACATCGCCCCACCCTGGAGCGCATGGCCTTGTTGTGGAAAAGTCTACAAAAGCAGCTTAAGGAGGGAAGGGTTTGCCTCATAGTTCGAGGGCATACAGTCCACCATGGAGGGGAAAGCGTGGCAGTGGGAACCGGAGGTGGCTGGACACACTATGGCTGCAGTCAGGAAGCAGAGAGAGACGAAGGTGTGCAGCTCTCTTTTCTGCCTCTTCCTGTTTCCCACAGTCCGGGCCCCCCTGTGGGATGGTATGACCCACATTCAGAGCGGTGGGTCTTCCCTCCTCAATGGATGCCCTCCGAAACACCCTCACAGACACGCCCAGGGTGTGTCCGACAGAGTGGTTCTAAATCCAGCCAAGGTGATGGCACAGGTTAACTGTCATCAGGTGAAGTCCCGTTTCTAATAAAGCACCGAGGAGAGCCTGTGACACACTGCCCAGGAGGACGGATGGTGGCCGTGCTCAGGGGTCAGACCTGCTCAGCCCACGAAGTTCAGAATCCCCTCCCTGCACAGCCTATTTGTTCAGTAAGGCTGGAATCCATCACGCAACACACGGTCCAAGTGCTCCAAAGGGACCTTATCTTTCTTGTTTTCCTTCTAGCGTCACTGCAGCCATCTCCTCTGAGGGAAATGAATCTCGTCACAGCCCATCTGTGTTTACCCCTGGCCGGCAGAGTCCTCAACGAACTCTCAGTGTGCTCTGCAGATGACCGGCTTGGAGCACGGCCCTCCCAGTGCTGTGGAGCGAGCGGGTGAGGCTGGGGGACGGCGGGAGATGAACGTGTGTTGGAATTTAGCCCCAGAGAGGTTACAGCAGATGTTCCGGGCAGATGCAACATGACCCCAAAAGGAAGAGGGGGGATTTCTGGATGTCCCTGATGGGCTTGTAGTTACCACAGAGGACACACACTTGCAGGCAGGTTTCCACAGGGAGGCTGGAGCTTGACAGGACCTTCCAGGAAACATGTATGTGGTCACAGGGACCTTCCACAGAGGGCGCGCATGTGGTCATAGAGGCAGAGGGCATGCAGGTAGTTACAAAGACCTTCCACAGAGGACATGTATGTAGTCACAGGGACCTTCCACAGAGGAGACCTGTTTGCTCTTAAGGCATCTGGATAGCCTCATGTGGCCTTAACAGAGAAGTCAACCTCAAAAGCTGCCTCTCCCAAGACCTTCTCCTGCCTTCCTACTGCTGAGCCTCAGGCCCAACCCTACCTCCTTCTTGTTCCTTGGTGGAGACTGATACCATGGTGGGCCTCAGATGTCCTGACCTGGCTCAGCAGCGGGGGCTGATCATACCGCCTCTTCCGGGGTCATCCCCTCAGAGCTCTTCGGCCCTTCCCACGTGATTCCTGCGGCCTTGCAGGGATCCTAGGAGCAGCTGTGTAAACGTAGTGTGGGAGGAAGTGAGTGAACTCAAGTTCTGCCTGGCCCACAGGAAGGAACACAGGAACCAGTGGGTCAGGAGGCAGAGCAGCTCCACGCTAGGCTGGGCTCAGCTGCCACAGGGTGGCCATAGCACTGCATGGTAAAGAGCACACCCAGTCACTCCCAACACCTTTCACAGGGGCTCTTGGCATGGTGAAGACCATGCCCGGACTCACCCCAGTCCTATACTCAACTCTGTTTGGTGAGCAGGAAGAGTCTCAGCTGGATCTTCGGGGACATCAAACCAGGCCTAGGGAAAAGCCATAGGCTTGGACAGCTCTATTCTCTTCTGGACACAGTGTGGCTAGTTCCACGTTCTCCACTATGAGAGTCAGGTGGAAACTGCTAGCCAGGGATCCCCTACTGACAGAGCAAATGCTAGGGGATGCCTTGCTGCCTCTGCAAAGACTACAAGGAGTTAACAGTGGCTGGTAGCTCTTTGGAGGGTGTGGTGTAGGCTTCTTCATTTTCTCCCATGTGGGAGTTGTTGGGAGAAGCTTGCTGCACAGCGCCTTGTACTCAAGGAGGAGGAGATTCCAGAACCCCAGGAGACCCCAGTACCCAAGGCATCTGCTATGCTCAGAGGAGGACTCTTGATACCTGTCTTTGGCTCCTGTGCAGCCGAGGCTCTGCAGTATCAAGGCAGCCTCTGCAAAAATCCCACAGGGCTTAGTGTGGAACAGATGTGCCTGACTCGGCCCTCACTCCCCGAGGCTCTGGGTGACATTCTAGAAGTCCCAGCCTAGGCACCAACTACCTTTCTAGCCACATAGGTCCAGGAGCGTCCTACCACTCTATCCAGCCTTACACCTGGGTCAGACCAAGATAGAAACACACCCAAGGCTATGGTTCTTCTGCCATGTCTGGTCCATCCAGCTGGATGGTCCTGCTGCCTAGGCAGGGTCGGGTCTGGGTCTGGGGATCTTTTTGTCATCCCAATATTGGCACTGTCTGTGGCCTCTGGAAGATGTGTGGGAAATAGGCACTCCATGGGGATGTCGGCTCTGAGAAGATATGGGTAGTTAAGCTGTAGGGAAATGCAAGGAGCTTCAAACACATGACTAAGAGAAGCTGGCTAGAGAGGCGACACACTGTGGTCCTGACTCTGAGGTGCTTGGGGAAGACTGGAGGCCAGAGGTCAGTGTGGAGGAAGATGAACCAGTGTTCACCAAGGACTCTCAGGGGAGGAAGGTGTGACGGTGATGGTGCATAGACATTCTCTATTGTCCAAACCCAAAGAACACTCTGTGGACTTTGGTGACTCATGTGCCATCACTGCACCATGTCTTGTGCCCATCAGTGTGAAGTATACATGGTGGGGACTTGGAGCACAAGGAATTTTCTGGGATCCCTGCCCGGATTCTAGAAGTACCCTGATTAAAGTACAAGACAAAAAGGAATTAACATATTGGAACACCGAGAGCTGGTGAACAGGTAGGGGTCAGAGACAGTTTAGCAGCCAAAGGTCACCGTGGCAAAGGTGACAGTGAGGCTCAAACATCTGCTCGTAGTCAGTCCTGATTTAAATACAGCCCTGCATAGAGGCAGAGGACATGAGGAGGAGGAGAGCTAGGTGCACAGATCCAAACTCTGCACTGAGGAGAACGTGATGCCCTCGGTCCCCTTTTACGAATACATTCAAAAACAGCTGAAACAGACATATTTATTCCCAGGAAAATGTTGATGCCAAGGCTGCCTCTAGAAGGTCACCCCAACAGCCACAGGCCCAGCAACTACAAAGCTCTCAAAGCTTCACTCAGAAGCGCACTCAGCATTGCCCAGGCTCCTGAGAACAGGCTGCCTGGGTCTCCATGGACCCGTCAGAGAGAGAGGAACTTAGCTTTTGAATGTGAGGGAGTGAGCCCAGACAGGGAATCCACACTCGGCACACATTATGCTGGAAAACTACAGACAGGCCTCCCTCACTGACAACCATGCAAAATCTAAAACAAAACACTGGCAAATTAGCCCCAGCAATATATTAAAATATCCACAGCATGACCAAGCTGAGTTTATTCTAGAATATGAAACTAGCTCAACCCGGGCATCAGTAATGTAATTCATCTCATTAACATGTTGAAGGGGACCCTCTCCTGGCTGACGGGAAAATGTCAGCTATGGCCAACATCCATTCATGACTGAAAGTGGGAAGGCCAAAACCACAAGATGATCCCAGTCTGGTGGTGCAGGCCTGTCACCCCTGCTGCTGGGGTGGCTGAGGAAGGAGCATCCATAAATTTAAGAGCAGCCTGGACAACTTATCAAGACCCTATCTTGATAACTTGACCCTAAAAAAAGCAAAATAAGGGTAAGGGCAGGGGTGCATATCCGTGGTATCAGCCACCCCCTCCACCCCCGAAATAAAGGCAGAAGGATCACAAGTTTCAGGCCAGCCAGGGTTACATGGTAAGACCCTGTCTTAAACAAGCATCTCATCCCAATTCCTGCTAGACTGGCGTCCTACTGCACCATGTCTTGTGCCCATCAGTGTGAAGTATACATGGTGGGGAGTATACATGGTTTAGGTTTAGAAAGAAACCTAAAATTTTAGGACTGGATTCAAGAACACCAGGGAGAGTACTCCTGGGTACACAGTGTGGCCGAGCAAGGTCTGTGTTGCTGCTTACAGCAACCAGACACCACCATGGGTGCACGGAAGCTGAGACAGAGATCCTGGAATGCAGCCTGGCCTGGGTGCAGTGGGGCCCATACAGGAGGTGAGAGGGGGCTGATGAGACCTCCCCACCCTCCCATGGCTCTGGTGCTAACACAGAAACAACGAGTCAGGCTGTGGTCTTCTGTGGACACTGGGAACCCCGAGCGGTGGCACCTTGGCACAGCCTACCTGGAAAAGGATCTGCAGCACCCCATGAAGAATGCACATCCGGCGCCCGAGGAACAGGAAGAAAGGCACAAGAAGCTCCACGAAGTGGTTGCTGAGTGTCTCAAAGCGATGGAACCACCAGGGCGACCTGTGCAGGTAGTAGGCCATTGGGTTGGGCACTGGCTGAGTCTGTGGGGACAAAAGAGGGCTTTTGAATTACCAACCTTGGCTTACCAGGGTGCCACTGCCTGCCTGGCTATGATTAAACCATCTGCTCTCCAGCCCTGTGTATGTGCAACTGGCCCAGCCCATGCAGGCTGGAAGACTTCTGTGGACAGGCTATTTTTGAAGCAAAAAGCATGTTTTTAGTTCTGTTTTAAACCCTCACTCTCTATAGGCAAAAATGTAAACGGTAGTTGAAGGAGACATCTCTGAACACTGGTGAACAGATGAAGAATCTAAAGATCAGGAACCAGCCTGCTGCCCCTAAGCACCAGCGGAACTGTAGGTGGCAGCTGCTGCCTGGGGCTCACAGCTCCCTGAGCTGCCAGTGGCCTGTCACCCGGTACTTACAGTCCACCTCAGGTCTCCTACCCACCGCTGGGCTCCATGGGCCCTGGGGTGCTCTTGCCCTCTTGGGGGCTCCTGCAGATCTATGCAGGCTTGTTGCATAGGAAGAAGGCTTGAGCATAGGCAACTGGGGGCAGGGGATAAAGGTCACAGTAGCAGTGGCCCTGAACAAACAGGAGCAGAAAGCAAAGGAGGCAGAGAGGGAGCTGGAATGATGCTCGGACGATAGCTTTGTACTTCGCTTCTTCTTAGGCACAGTCCCCTTGGGATTTCACCTTGGCTAGGGGTACTTAAGGAGCCCACTTGTCAACTCACTGTGTCTTCATAGGCCCTGCCAGAACACCTCCCCTCAAGGCCTGGGCTCCTACATGTGCCTCGCTCCACCCCACACGGGGAGCCTGCTACTTGAACCCTCCATGTGATCGCAAGAAAAATAAACAGCTTAGTAGGACAGGACAGAAGCCAAGCTTTTCATTTAGCAATGCTTCAGACCACCCTCTACCTAGCTCCGTGTGGGGCGTCACCTCCCCTCTTTTAACTGCTTGCCAACAGAATAAGCAACTGGTCTAAGCAAAGTGACCCAGTAGTGCTGTGCCAAGAGACAGAGGCCATTGCAAGATTTTAGTCTGCCAGACCCAACCTTCTCCTCAAAACACACTTGGCTTGCTGCCACCACCCTGGGCTGCACCTGCAGCTCTTGTCACTGTCCCCTGTTGGGCAGATTCTGGGTATTAGTGTCAAATCCCACATCCCTTGGACTTGAAGACTCTGTGTCCTGATTGGAGATGCCATTTGCAGAGGATGGAGCAGCTCAGCACTTCACCTACCACTGGTCTGTGTCACAGCCTCCGGACCCTCAAAGATCCCAGATGACCCAGCAGGATAGGGACACAGAAGATGTGTGTGTGTGTGTGTGTGTGTGTGTGTGTGTGTGTTTGAACATGGCTACATACATACTGGGCAAAGGAGTACGAAACTGGGGAAGACATCCATCAGCTTGGTAGGGAACAGCACATGCAAAGTCACTGTGCTTCAGATTTGCACAATGTCCACCAGCTTGTAGGACAATGTGCTACAAAGGGAAACACCAAGACTCAGGCATTGACCTCAGCTCAGCAAGGGGCCTATGTAAGCTCAGTGAGGCGGTGGCTGAGGGACCAGAAAGTGAGCTCTCCAGGGAGAAGCCCTCCACCCCAGTGCTCATGGGCTTTCCTATACCAGAGAAAAAAATGACAGTAGAGTGCAGAAGGCAGCGGTAGTGGGCGGTGACTACCAGCCTTCTTGTAAAGGTGGGTCATTCAGGTTTCTGAAGGCTGCATCTCTGCTGAAGGTATTCTGGGGGAGCACAGCCTTCCTTGATCTGTGGGCCAGGCCCTGAGTGTCCAGCAGGGTCTGTTCTGTGAGCTGAAGCCTCAAGGCACAGAGCCACAGGATCGCAGAGGAGGGCTGTAGCCTCGGGGCTCACTGTGCCAGGGACAAGGCTCATTTCTGTTTTCATGAGAGCTGTGGAGTGGGTAAGTGTGACTGCGGTGGGGGCGGCAACATCGCACCCCATAAAGCACAAGAGAGCACCAGGAGTTGCTGACACCGCAGCCCTGCTGGAGGCCCAGCTTGATGGCTCGTTAGACAGCAGTGACGAAGTGTCTGGACAGGCACCGTGTAGTCCACACCCTGGACCACAGTTTACAAATATGCTCTACAAAGAGAAAACCACGAGGAAGCATGGAGGGTCAGGACACCTAGTTGGGGATCTGGGGTGTGGCACGTCTTGGGGAGACACAGGTCTGCAACTGGTCTTGAACTGGTCCCTGCTGAGAACGGCCAAAGGACAGAACAGCCTGGCCCTCCCTCCAGAGACAGAAGACCGCAAGCTTGGGGTCAACTGTGAAGGGAACATCCTATTGCCATTCTGAGGACAAATTTCTTAACTCTCAAGTGCCACATGTTAACCTGATCACTGAAGACCCCGCCCTGCTACAGTCCTCACCACAGGACAGTCTCTGGCCATCTGTGAACTGGCCCTACCTGAAGCACAAAGGAAGGTGGTACATGTATGCCCAAGGCAGGTCCAAACCTCAGCACCCAATGGGGAATGTGGAGGTAACGGTGCCAACTTCCTCACATTGGCAGTGAGGGCTCAGCACAAACAAGGCCACCATGATCCAGGAGCAGAGCAGACTAGCAGCCTGTGGATCGTGGTAATTGGCTCTTGGAGACTGAGACCCAACATGGTGGTCACTTCCGGGAAGGGGAGAAAGGTCTGGAAGCTGTGCCATGGGTGCCCTGCTGGCTGCTTCCCACGTCCCATGGTGACTGGAGGTGAAGAGAAGAAAATGCAAAAAGTAAAGGTGCTCACATAAGGATGGCCACTGGGATGACCAGCGTGACTGCTATGAACCAGACGAGGCAATGCGGTTTCCTCTGTGGTAACCTGTACCACAGAGGATGGCCACCAGCAGAACCTCACTACATGTGCACCCAATGGATCATCTGAGAAAAGGGTCTGTGTCTCCTCTCCTCCAGCCCCAGCTGGCCACAGGACTGGTCTTCATCAAAAGAACAGAGGCAAGAGATATCTAATGGCCTCATGAAGCTAGGTTCACAAAACAGTCCCTCCATGAGGAAGGATAGTCCCCTGTGAGAAGAGAAAGGCCATGACACTGTGCAGAAGGTCATCTTGCTGTGTGGACAGCCACATGTTGCAGCACTGATGTTCTGAGGAAAAGTGGAGACCTTCCCCTGATGTGTGGGTGGGCCCTGCCTTACAGAGTGCGAAGCCGAACCTTGCAGAACCTCGAGCTTCGAGTCACGGGACACTCAAAGCCTGACACAAGGAAGAAGAAAGATCGCTTCAAATTCGAAAGTTGATGTGATTGTAGCAGGTCTACCATCCCACTGTTTGTTTTCCACACAAGAAACACATGCATTTTAAAAGCCATTAGTCTAAAAGCTAGCATTACTGGAACTTTGGCTTGTGATCCTATGTTCTGTTTTCGTATAAATTGACACTAACACATTTAAAATGCTGTTAGCTCAATCTTTGGATTCAAATGTATAAAGATATGATTCTGAGGCATCAACAACCGAGCGGAGCAGGTACAGGGCACAAGGGAGCAGGATGTTCACTTGTATGCTATTGTGTAAGGCGAAGCTGGTATAAACCGCTTCGGGATGCTCTGTATAATTCCCATGGAAACTGCAAAGCAATGCAGAAATCACACAAAAGGTAACAGGAGGGAATTTACATTTACGCCATTTAAAAAGCACACGACAGCTTTAGCAGCACAAGAGTCTGAAGAGGAAAAGGGTGTGTATCTGAAGACAGCAGTGGAAGCCGAGATGAAGCCAAACATAAAGAAAATCACCAGTGACCCGAGGGACAACTTCAGGCGGTATAACACATGTGTAATCCGAGTCCCAGGAGAGAGAGTACACAAAACATTTTTCAAATGTGATGAAACCCACAAACCCATAGATCCAAGAAACTCAGCCGACCTCAAGCGTAAGAAACAGGAAGAAAATGACTCCACCCTAATCAAACTGTTCAAGATTCGTGATAAAGAGTAAAGAAACAGAATGAAGATGTGTTAGAGATGCAGACGAGGATGCCTCAGGGGGAATGACGCAAGTGAGGAGACACAGAACATCCTGAGGGCTCTAGCCTGTCAGCCTAGAGTTCTGAACTAAGGGGGAGATAAAGACTTCATCAGGCAGCACGCTGAGGGCTTCCGTCTCCTACAAGCCACACTATGAGAGAGTGAAGGAAGCTGTGAGGGGGAAGTGGGGGAGTCTGCAAGTCAACTGATGAGCGGAGGGGCTGCCTTCTACTTTATCTTTAAAATTATTTTATTATTAGTGTGTGTGTGTGTGTGTGTGTGTGTGTGTGTGTACCAGAGTGCATATGTGAAGGCTGACGGCAACTTTCTGGAGTCAGTTCTCTCCTACCACTGTGGGTTTTGGGGATCAGACTCAGATCAGAAGGCTTGCTTGGCTGGTGCTTTTCACCTGTTGAGCCATCTCTCTGGCCCTTAATTAAATATCTTTAAAAGATGTAAACTTCAAACAACATATAGTTTACAACGTATAGACGTGAACAGTATGACAACAGCAGCAGGCAGTGGGGTGCTGGTAGAAGACTGTGGTAAAGTTGCTCAGAAGTGTTAAAATAGTATTACTTGAAGGTGAATCAAGGTCACCAAGTCACTCATGATTATGTCTTATATACACATACGTGTGTGTGTGTATGCCTGTGTGCAGTGCAAACACACACACACACACACACACACACACACACACACACACACACAGAGTACATAGTATATATCCTAAAAGGACCACAAAAATAAAATAGCAAAAAGTGACACAAAGTTACAGCTAAACGAGGTAAACCATGAATAAGCAACCAAATGAACAAAGAGTTACACAGAGTTATAGCTAGTAAAAAAAAAAAAAAAAAAAAAAAAAGGAAAAAGCCAAGAAAAAAATAAAAAAAACCAAAAAAAAGAAAAAAAAAAATAAAAAAAAAAAAAAAAAAAGATAGTAGGAAGAGAAAACAAACAGTAAGACGACGGACTGTCCCAGAGCACGGTGTGGGGCGAAGCAGTGTGAGCTCGGGGAAGGGCAGGGATGAAGCGGAAGTTTCGTGGCACTCACCAGGGCACCTAGCGCAAACACTGAGGCACTGAACACAGCTCCAAACGCACAAAGCAGAGGGGACAGGGCTACTCTCTTCGTGTTTATTTGATGACACCAGTGGGCAGAGAATAAGGAAGTGTGTAGAGGAGTCGGAAAACGCTGCCCAACAGTCACCGTGTTGACCTCTCTCTCCCACACGGCACGGACTCTTCAGTGTGCAAGTGGAATGCCCAATGGGATCAACCAAGCGCGGGGCCACAGAATGAATTTTTAAAAAACAAGTTTGAAAAGACTCGAGGCCTGTAAAGTATTCTCTCTGACAGTAAAGGAATTAAATGAGAAGCCAGTAAGAGAAAGCTATCTGGATCATTCTCACATATTTTGAAAGGCAGTTCCACACTTGTAGCTTGGCTTTGCATTCCAGTGTGTGTGACGTCACTTAATTCTCGTAGCCACCTGGGATAGCGTGTCACCAAACTAAGTCCAGGATCACGGAGTCGGAGGGACAGTCTGGGTGTTTCTATCCTAACCTCCACCATGACAGCAGTGGCCTCAGTACCTTATACCTGCTTGTCTTGCCTCTGGTGAAATGGGTGGAAATCACCACAGAAGGTGACCTGGAGCTGCAAGGCCACCACTCCTGGGCCCTGGTCTGGCGGCTTATCCTTTCTAGGGACATGGGGCACAGGCCTGACTCTGTATCTGGGTTGTGGGCTGTGCCTGGGGCCCTGACATGTACAGGCCCAGAACACGTATAAAATAATTTCTTCTTACAAATCAAGGAAACTGCCAGTGGACAAGCACCTAAGCCACGGCAGCCAGGCCGCTGGATGCAGCAGTCACAGCTTCCATAAAGTGCGCATTTACGGCTTTCCTGGGGAATGTTCCACCTTGGTACAAATTATTCCCAGATCAGTGGGCCCCTAAATTGCAGGGCACTCAGTGACCCTCGTCCAATTACAGCCCCAGACAGCTGGTAGTGTGTGTCTCCCAGTTGCAATTAGAAGTGGGATCTGCTGGCTAGAGGCCCACAGTGGGTGGGTTCTGGGTGCAGGAGGGGGAAAAGGTGGTGCTGGACTTCGTGGTGTTGTTAGTGGGAGCAGCTCTGGCAAATGGGCCTACACATGCGTGTTTGTGTGAGCTCCGAGAGATGAGGGATCGTGAGACCCTGCTGGGCCAGGCCAGCCAATGCATTTAAGAACTAGCGAGTTCTTGCCAGGCATGGAAGTACACGACTTTAACCCCAGCATGCAGAAAGCAGAGGCAGGCAGATCTCGGAGTTTGAGGCCAGCCCGGTCTACAGAGGGACAGCTAGGACTACACAGAGAAACCCTGTCTCAAAACAAAACAACAACAAAGAATGAGTTCTTGCAGTGTTGGGACACAAAGCAACCTAAGGGTCCAAGAAGGAGTCTGGTTATGATGTGGGATGTCACAAGCTGGAAGCTTTGGCCTGTGGGGCTCTATCCCCGGAGAATAGTCAGCTTGAAGCCCCTGCAGCTACTCATGAAACCTGGGAGGCAGCCAGGCCAGCGCGTGCTGGCTTGTAATCACCAAACCCAACTATAGGGCCTTCCTGGGCCTTGGGTGAGGATGAAGAGAAGCAGGAGTGGCAGCTGATGAGGCAGAGTGGTAGCTGTCTCTGCCATGCTTGGTGCCTGAGGCTATGCCGAGATGGTCTGACAGGGACTCATGCCATTTGCCTTCAGCTCCTCTCACACACTGTAGCTCCAGGAACAACCACAGGCGCTTTGCACCTGCAATGAGTTACAGGCATGGGCTCTTGCACCAAGGATGTCAGGTGGCAAGGATCAAGTGCAAAAAGATGTTCCACATTCCGGAGGCCGGCTCCCTGTGAGTCTTCGGCCTATAGCCTGGCCCATGAGGTAAGTGGCCTCTCCACCCAGTCATGGACACTACTCCTTGCAGTTTGGCAAGGGAAAGAGTCTAGTGCGAATGAGCAGGAGAAAACAGATGCTGAATTTGGTACCGAGACAATGTGCAGAGCAGAAGAACCAAGAGTCCAGAGCCCCAACCTCCCAGGGGAGAAAGGAATCACTCTACAGTCAGACTCCACAGACCCATGTGGGCCTACGCCTGTGGCCAAGAGGCTGGGCTCTTTGGTGGGAGCTCAACGGGTGTTTCTGTGGGTCGTGGGACTGGGGCATATAGTCTCGCCAAGCCCGAGTTCTAAGAGAGCTGCTGTCCATACCCTGAGGTGAAAGGATGAGGTGGAGAGATGGCATGAAAGCCCCTCAGATCTCCAGAAACACAATTACATGTACCCCCTCAGACACATGCGTGTGATCTGATGTTTCTTCAAATGACAGCCACTCTCTATGCCTGTCACAGCTGAGCGGGTGGTGCCACCATTCAGGACACTTCACGTTTATGTATGTATGTAAGTATGTATGTGTGCATGGGAAAATGCCATAGTGCACATGGAGATCAGAGCACAACCCAAGGAAGCCTGCTTTCTCACGTGGGTTCAGGGGACTGAACTCAAGTCGTCAGACTTGGTGGCAAGCTCCTTTACCCGCTCGGCTCCAAGTTTATGTTTCAGGCATTTGAAACGCTCTGTGGTACATGCATTCCGAGGTGCTGCCTTCTGAACCCTTGAAGAAGCAGTTTGTTTAAAAAATGGAAGAAACACTTGGGCCTTCCTGTGCCCAGGGCTTTGCCAGGTTCAGGTCGTTCCATGGGGCCAGGGCCCTGAAAATTATATTGGCTACGGACTTCCCAAAGTCCTTGAGAACACTTACCTTGAGCTGAAAAACCAAGAGAATGACAAGAGGATAGTGGGCCCTGCAGGGAGGTTGTGGCCGGTACAGAGAATCCCCCCACCCTACTCCACTCTAACTGCTGCTCAGGTTAAGAAGAAACAGACTCAACACAGGGGGAGAGCCAGCCTCAGCCCAGCTGACCACACGGGCCAGCCTTCTCTGACTGGAGCTCCCCCACCCCCGCTTTCCTCCATTTCATTTGACCAGTAGGCTGCCTGGAAGCCAGCGCTGTGGAGACAGGTGTGTGGACAGTAAAAGTATTCTGTGTGAGGGGTTCCCTCAGGTCCCCCCTTCCCATGCTGCATTCCTCCCAACTCCCGCTGAGGGACTGACAGATGGTATCTTCAGGCTGGCCTGCCCCAGCTCCCAGTGTGTGTGGGGGAGCGTCTGAGACACGTGCCCACACCCGAGTGCTCGGCACCCTCACAGGTTGGTGCTATCCTTGCTGCGACCTGGGGACATCGTTCCCATCTTTAGAGATAGGAAACCTACACAGGAAATGAAGCCTCCTACTCTCAAGAGACAGGAGAGAAACTATAGCAGTGCTAAACAAAGTTGCCTGTGGGCACAGACTGCATTCCTAGTTAGAGAAGGAGAGAGCAGGGAAGAAAGCTGCGGGGCCCAGGTTCTCAGGCCCATGCAGCAGGCTGTCCTCCACCTGCATCAGGTATACGGCCTTAATGTACATATGCGTAGGTGTACAAACACGTGCATGTCACAGGACAGATACGCAGACATGCAGGGATGTGCGTGGACACACCCGTGGGCTATGCTGAGCCCGCCAGTTCCCAGGCATGATCATGGCACCCGTGTTGTGCTGACCATGGTGGAGGTGACATCAGCTACTCCTACCATGGGCTTGACACTCTAACTTAAAAACAAGTAACACCACACAAAGGCTTCTTTTGTGCACGCTGAGGCTGCGGGGCTTCACCAATAATAGGAGCTGAAAGTGATTTATTTCTCTGGATTAAAGGTCAGCTCGGCAAAGCAACAGTGCAAACTTCTATTACCTCATTCATGTTGCCCTGAGCAAGGCAGGGGAAGGAGGGGGAGAGAGAGAAAATGAGAGAGAGGGGGGAGGAAGCCAGAGACAGAGAGAGGGAGAGACAGATAAAGGGGAAGAGGGAGAATGAGAAGGAAGGAGAGGAGGAGAGAAACAGGGGGGAAGAGGAGAGAGAAAAATGGAGAGAGGGTACGAGGGAAGGAGAGAAGGAGAGAGGCAGGTACAGTCCTCTGTGGTTCGTCAGGCCACAGAATGTCTTCCAGCAGCTCAGTGAACCAAAAGGCGTTCATCCTTGCTAGGATTTAGCTGTGGGATGAAGCTTTTTATACATCTAACACTAGGAAATGTCAAGGTCTGAATGTGAGAAGTGAAATCCCTCTGCTGTTGGAGGGTTTGGATCTGCTCACGCTGGTCAGAGGCGAATACGCAAACTCGACTACACCCCTGCCGCTCTAACGGACACCTGAGTGTGGCGCACAGTTGCTATGGGCGATCTATATTTGTCTCCATCAGTGAGTGCTGCAGACCGCGGCATCTCACAGCACTCTCTGCACGTTGCACACCGCGCACTGTGACTGCCGTGCCGTGGGCAGGGCCCCGGGCTTCTTGGCAGGGCTTCCAGATGGTGCTCCAGCAGAGGACCTGCTGGGGAAGGCTGCTATGTGTGTAGCTCTGTGACGTCGGCACAGAGCTGAGCACCAGGGCCTGCGCAATGGTGCGAGCCGCATTTGAGGATAGCGCTGCAGGAAGCAGCAGGGCCCAGGGGCCCACCCGTCTCTTCCAGGCCCCAGAACACAGGACCTGTGAGTTACGTGGAATGTACTTCTTCCTCCCGGGGACAGGTGTCTGGTATCAAGCAGAAGACCACGTGGGGAATTTCATGGGTGCTGCGGCTGCGGTGGGCTAGGCTTGGAGCTAGGACATCATGACTTGGAAAGAACATGAAGATCATCAGCTTAGAGGCCTTCAGCCTTACGATGGTGTATGAGTGACAGGTGCTTAGCAGTAACCATGCCCTGGGGGTCTCCTGGGCTGGTCATGTGTGATAGGATCCTCTCTCTTGTTGTGAAGGTGAACCACAAGTCCATGGTCAGCTGTGACACCCAGGGACCACTGGCAGTCTTCTATGTGGGCAACTGGTTGTAACCTGAAGCTTCCAACAGGACACAGCCTTGTCAGAGTCAAGGAGCATCTAGACTTGGCCTTTGTCCAGACTCTGGGCATACAGCTCCCGAAATCCCTGGAACCTTGGTAGGGCTGCCTTGGGGGAGGTGTATTCTGTTATCTACAACAAATCCATGCAGACAATGCCACTCCTGGGGTAAGGTTGGCCACAGAGATGCCTGGCATGAGCTTTCTGTTCGCCAGACCCCAGGGCCACTGCTGAAGCTGGCCAGGGTCACCAATTCCAACGGCAAGTTCTTTAACCATGCCCACACAGTGAATCACAACTCAGACCAGGACACCCAAGCTTTATGACTGATGAGTCGGGAACCCAAAGAGACCGAGTATCTTCCTTTGGTCTTTGGCCTATTGTGAAAAGTGTACTTCACATTATACAGAATCTCAACAAAAGGTCCCTGAATTCTGTGAGATGACCTACATGTCATCTGACTGAACATGGCTGTGGGAACACCAGCTCATAGCCAAATTGGACAGAGGGTATGGAACACCTGGACTTGCGGCTTGTAATGGCGGGTGTCTGGTGAGGGACTCTGTTTCCGGATACTGTTAGGTTGAGACTATGGTCTCTCAGAGCTAAAGGGCCACAGTTTAACCCACCCATAAGCATCATTTCCACAAGACCTGGTCTGGCACTGGCACTGGTCTGCCTCACAGTCAAAGCGCCCGACAGGCTCAGGAACCTCACAACTGACCGTCACCGCTGGGTCGGAGTGCAGCAGTGGCCATGGGGCTTCTGTGGATGTGCTGTGATCCCTGCCTCACATGTACTTGACCAGGCCCTGGGGGAGGGGACAGGGATCCTGCAGTGCTTCAGAGCTCTTAGAGGGCCTGGGTTTACAGTGAGATGCAGGACATGTGGATGAAAACACAGGCTCCGGTGTGTGGCCTCACCTGGCTTTGTGTCAACGAGATGTTAGTGCATCAGTTCCGTGAACTCTGTGTCCAGATGGTTCCTGGACTTGCCGGGGCTAACCTGAAGGTGACCTGTATCCATAGCACTGAGAGCCACCATGCTGTGTGGGTGTGGGGCCATGTTGGTGAGGTGCTGCTGCCTGAGGGACAGGGGCAGCCCAGGCTTCACTGACTAGGTGTCTGAGGCCTGTTCTCTGTGCCAGGGCCTAGACGTGTCAATAGCTCATTGCATACAGCCAGCTACTCATTCTAGTGGCTGCTCTCCTGTTACTGCAAGGTTGAACGTACTTCCTCTCTGGCGCTCACAGAAGTTGGAACCCACCACCGATGTAGGAACGAGAAAACGGTGGGGTCCCCAGTCAAGTAGAGAGGGGATTTCTGGGACAGATGAGGATGATGGCACGAGGACGTTCGAGACCTTAAAAAGTAAAGTCTAGACATCCTGGTTAACCACAAGCAGACCGTGCATACCTCCAGCCAATTGACAGGGATGAGCACACCAAAGGAGCAGCTTGCATGGGTTAGTGTCTTCAGTGGACAGAGACTTAAGTGTCTAGACTCAGCACTAAAATATGACAGAGGTTGAGACTGGTACCCACAGCTCTCGGTAGAGTAGAGAGAAGGTAGTGACTAACTCCTTATTTCCAGCAGTGGGCAGTGTGGGCTGGGGCAGGGAGGACAGATCGTGAGACTCATGCAGCTCTCCTGGCTCAGGGTGATGGGTAGATGGACAGCACCACGATGTCACACGCCCTTGGATTAATTTGCAGGATGAAGTTGTCCCTGCCCTCATCCCCAACACAAGCGCATGAGCATCTGGTAAGGGCAGGCCTGTTGTGAGGAATGGAGACCTGGGCCCAGGGTCTGGGCTGCCCTGGTGTCTATGATAACTGTCTATGGGAGCCCAAGCACAGTAGGAGGTGTGAATAGCCTCCCCCTGTACCTGCAGGAGACACAGCCAGAGCTGCAGCTCTCAGAATGGCATCTAGCCTGGTCTAGAGGGAGGCCTGGGCAGAAAGAGGGAACCAGGTAACCAGAGGAACCAGCCCGGCAGGAGGGAGGCACTCTAGTAAGCCACCTGGTGACCTGCCCCAGAGAAAGGAGGAATGAGGGGACCTCTGAGAACAGCAAGATTGACGCTTCAGCCAGAGCCAGATCTGTGCTCACCTCATAGTGGAAGTCCATGCAGGTCAGGTCCAGCCAGCACTTGTCCCCACGGATCTTGATTAGACCCTGCAGGAGGAGGCAAGAGAGAGGACAGCATCAGTCATGGGCTGGCAGTTGAGATACAAGGACCGCAAACAGGATTTACTTTTAGGCACAAGAAGTGGCCAATCCCCAAAGGCCATGTAGCTGTGCTTCAAAGAATAAGGGAGGGGCTTATTTCTTGTGGGAAGTACTCCAAGAGGTGAAATCCAAACAGCTGTGTGATAAGCACACGCAGGCTCCTTCTGAGGACTCAAAGCCAACATGCTCACAGCGGGAATGTACAGTCAGGGCCTCTGTGCTCTTTGGGGCAGTGTGTTGGGGATGGAAATCAGGGCCTTGCCCATTTTAAGTAATCACTAAGCTGCACCCGTGAACCGTTCTGTACTTTCTTTAAAACCATCTTTTAGGAGTTAGGAAGATAGCTCACTTAGCAAAGTGCTTGCTGGACAAACATGGGGGCTTGAGTTCAGTGCTCTGAGTCCATACAAAAAGCTGCCCAACGAGGGTGCACATTCACCGTCCCAGCCCTGGGGAAGCGGAGATGGATAGGTACTGGCCAGCCAGTCTCACCTGCTTGGTGAGCTTTAAGCCAGTGAGAGTTCATGGTTGTCTGAAGGCCTCCACATGCATGCATGTTTGTGGAACCTCACACATATGTACCTACATGCGCGACCCCCTCCCCCACCACAAGAAAAAAAGCAAACAGGCCGAGGAGAGCGCTTACAGAACAAACTTTAGGACCTTAAGACCTTAAAAAAAAATCTGGATGTGGTGGCATCCATCTGCAATGCCAACCCTGAGGGACAGGGGCAGGAGGGTCCTAAAGGCTCACTGGCTAGCTAGGCTAATTGGTGAGCTCCAGGTTCAGTAAGAGATGGTTTGGTGTGACGGAAAACACCCTGTATCCATCAGCATGTGCAACCACGCTCCTGTACACACGCCACACACAAACACCACAAAGCTATCACAATTATGAAGTTGTATCTTTTAGGGAAGAACTGTGTAGATCCCACACTGCAGATACCCTGGACGCCAGCAAAGAAAGGCTTGCCAGCTGCACCTCAAAAGGTTCAAAAGTTTCCGTGGGAGAAGAAATGAGCTTCTGCAATCTGTGGCTGCTCTTGCCGATAAGCAGTGTTGATGGGAAGCCCGGCTCGGGCTGTCAGTGTCTCTGTGAGCAGAGCGTGCTGTGCTGGGCATACTGGGCAATGGAGGGAGCGGTTTCCAGGAGCTCCCGTGAGTCAGATGAGAGCTTAGGCAGAGCAGCTGAGAGTGGGAGTAGCACCTAGCAGTTGGTCCCTGGCTCTGCCTCAGCCACCTCCGTATTCTGCCTACAGGTGGTACTGGGCCTGTCCACCTTCTCTCAGGGAAGCCAGGGGCAGGTGACTTGCTTGCAAATCACAGGCAAGTGTTCCTAAAAGAACTAAAATCTTGGCTTGAGATACAGAGATTCAACTCTAAGTTCTGTCATTTCCACATTAGCTAAGAGGGAAGGTAGGTATAACCTAGCCTTCTGAGATGGTAGCTCCTGTAGCTACAACTGTCCTGGGGAGTTCCTTTGGCTCCATCTGCCACTATCCATCTATCTACCCACCATACATTTATATACAATCCATCCATCCACCATCATCCACCACCATCTAATACTCATATACCACTCATTCCCCACCACCCATCCCTCAACCATTTATCCATCCATCTATCTAACCCGCCACCCATCTACACACCACCCAATATTCATCCCTCATCCATTCACTTATCTGTCATCCAACCACCTAGCACCCACCCATCCATTTCCCACCATCATTATCCACTCATCAAACATCCATCCATCCATCCATCCATCCATCCATCCATCCATCCATCCACATACTGTCCACCCAATCCCCCACCCATCAACCACCTACTCACTGGTCCATCCACCATCAATCTACTACAAGCTTGTAGACCTGGACTGAGTGCCCATGAGGTCTGGGTGTACATTAAAAAAAAAAAAAAAAAAGACTCATCCTAATACAGGAGAAAGTTCAAAAAGGGGTCTTAAGTTGCTTTGACAAAGTGGCACAGATAAGTGACAAAAACAACAGAAATGCATTTCTCATTTCTGGGGACTAAAAATCCAAAATGAAGGGGCTGGCATGGTTGGTTTTATCAAGGGTCCACTTCTGAATTGTAGACAACTGGCCTCCTGTGACAGCCTGGTGTGGACAGATGGTGAAGGCTTCTCTGGGGACCCTTTTTATCAGGGCACTTATAGCATTCACAAAGGTGCCCTCCACAGAGAAATCAGAAGATAGAAGGCCCCTTCTCATATTATCTCACTAGGGCTTGGGATTTGAGCTTGCAAGTGGATGGGGAGATGGGAAAACCCCGGGGAGAGGGTGTGCTGGCTAGTTTTATGTCAGTTTGACACAAGTAGCATGGTTTTAAAAGACACAACCGCAACTGAAAAGATCCTGCACCAGAGTGGGCAAGCTGTGGTGTATTTTCTTGGCTGATGATTGATGTGAAAATGCCCAGATCACTATGGGTGGTGATCCCCGGGCTGGTGGTCCTGGGTGCTGTAAGAATGCCGCTCAACAAGCCAGTAAGCAACACTCCTCCATAGTCTCAGCATCAGTTCAATTCAAGCAGGTGCCTTCCCTGCTTGAGTTTCTGCTCCGACTTCCCTTAGTGATGGACCATTATCTCCAAGTGTAAGATGAAATAAACCCTTTCCTCCCCAGGTCATGGAGCTTTATCCCAAAAACTGAAACCCTAACTAAGACAGAGTGGCATACCAGGAGAGGCCAGGGACTGCCCCAGGAGCAATGGGAGAGTGGCCTGTGGATGCTGGGGTGGTGGGTGGGAGGTCTGTCTGGGGCAGAGAGAAAAGCGAGAAGCCAACATGGTGAGCCAGAAAGCCCCTGAGAACCTAGATTAGATCATTGGTGGAGAGTGTGAGGTTCACTCGAGACAGCGGGTGGTGTTTATTATGGCATACTAGGCTGCTCAGAAAGCCCATGATCCACGGGGAGTCCACAAGAATGGGTCACCAGACCTCTCAGCAAGGCTGAGACTGCTGTCCACTAGCTGAATGGGTTAGTCTAGGCCTCCTGACAGCCATTCTAACAAAAGAGAGCACACAGAAATCACGCTAAACAGCACCTTCCCAGACATACTGAGGTCAACACAAATGACCTTCTCACACTGGGAGTATGTGAGGCAGCTGAGGATCTCAACAGGGCCTGGTGGCACATAGTTTGGCTCTCTGGCTGCTGTGGGGCCAGCAATGGCTTCTGCAGCCATCCAAGCAAAGTAACCTGGACAGTGTGAGGCTGTGTGGGAAGCAGGACACATCTAGTTCCAGACATGCTCACAGAGGGGGCCCAGGAGACAGGCTCAGCAGTAGATCTGATTTTGAAAGCTGAAAGGGGCCATGTCCACATAGAGATGCCAGCCCGAGGCCCCTTAAAGGAGCCACTGACATGTAGGATCCAAGTGATCACGAGGGTGTTGGGACTACACAAACTTAACAGCACCTATGGGAACACGTGAGTACTCACACCAGGGCTACAAGTGACACACGTGACACCACCTAATGGGTGCTGGCTTGTGAAGGCTGGTTTTAGAGGGAGCACTCTCTCTTCAGAAGCAATGTCTCCAGGGTGTCACAGACTCCACAGGGCTCCCAGCAATCCTGACACCACAGGGGAGCTGTGTGCACTGCAGGGAGCTGAACGGTGTTCTGCACCCCCCCACCCCCCACCCGGGAGCACTCTATTTAAAGACTCGATGGATGAGTTACTCAGACAACCGAGTTACCTCTGGGGAAACAAAAACATTCAGACTACAAGCCCTGGGGATGGCGTCCGGTGGAACTCCCACCCTGTGAGGCCATGATCACATGGACACGGTGTTGCGGGACAGGTCTGACAGTCCAGTGCCTGAAGGCTCCCAGCTCTGCAAAGCCCTGTTCTGTGTGTCCACCAAGTGGAAGGACTGGCTGCTGAGAGAACACAGCTACTGGGTAGGGAAGGGAGCGCCACCATCAGGGATAACCCCGATGTCCATGGGCTGCACAAGGCTCTGTATCCCTCAGAACCTGAGAGAGAGAGAGGGGCTCTTTGGAGATTCACACCAGGAAGGGAAGAAAAAAACAAAATAATTAAAATGTCACTCAAACTCGAAGCTGAGCTGAGACACTTAGAAACCTGAGGCATTCTTCAGGAGCGGAGGGCGTTCGAGCTCCTCCCATCCACTCGCTCCTGCTGCAGATGTCAGACTTCCCACGGGTCTTTCTTTCAGAGTGTCAGAGGAACAAAGCCTTCTTTGAGCCTTTTTCAGCCCAAAATTAATTTAGGGGAAAAAAAAATGGCACAGACAGGCCTTAGCATGCCAGACCTAAAGGGAGCCGAGTGACCCTCAATCCCTGTGACCCTCATGCTTTCGGCCTGGGAAGGACAGCATCGTGACGCTGGAATGCTCCAGACTGATGGAAGATATCTTGGCCTCCAGTGAGTGGGGATGAGTGTGTTCCTGTCTAGAGGCTCCCGACCGCAATTCTGCTTCTTAGAAACTCCCACTCGGCAACGGAAACCTCCATGCTGGAAAAGCCGTGCCACGAATCTGCTTTGGATGCCTAACCCTCTGGCCTGGTGTAAGAGGCCTGTGGCCTGAAAAGGGCTGAGGTCCCTTTGTACCCCCTCAGAAAGGGCTTGATGGAGTTTAGAGCTATGTTGGCATCTCAAAGGCAACTAGGAATGGGGCTCTGGGCATCAGGCGGGCCAGAACTGAATTCCTGACGGAATGCCCGGGGGTTCTACAAGCTGTGTCAGGGGTACACTTTACCTATCAGCATTGGAGTGACTGCTGCCCACTCGATCTCAAGCCCCCGCCTTATGTGATGTGGGCACAGGCTCTACAGCTTTCTCAAGGCCCACTTGTTTCCAAGTGCAGTGCACAGCGCACAGTCCCCCATCCTTGTGGAGGGGCACCGGGCTTTCCTAACTTGGGCCAGTGGTACTCATGCCAACAGAGCTCATTAGTTGAGCTCCGGGTTGCAGAGCTCTCCTGACTCTGCCAACACAGGCAGCGCTGCTATGAAGAGACGGCGGCACTGCCCTGAAGGACAGGCTCAGCGCGTGACACCCTTTGTGGACCGTTCTAATGAAGGCGCCCTGGGCTCTGCACTGTGAAGACAGAGCTTTTCACTTGCAAGCACTGCTCAGTGTGTGCTTGGATGATTTGGAATCAGAGGGACCTGGGGCATGACGATTACCTGGCACTTCCAGGCTGGAGAGGAACTCCCACAGGCATCAGGGAAGGGCCATCTGTTCGCCCAAGAACTGAGAAAATGCATCCTCCAAGCAAACAGCCACGTGCTACCAGGTTGCCTGTGTGTATGTGTGTGGGAATGGGTACGGCAGATGGGCCCAGCACACAGTCTCTAGATGGTGGAGGCAGGTGCGTTAAGAGTTTCTTCAGTTCTAAAGCTCAGGGCAGCACAGAGCTGGGTAGAGCCTGGGGTTTTACATTTTGAGAATCTTCAGTGAAGACCTAGTTCCAAATGACAGAGGCTGCTCCTGTCCACATGACTAGGGCTACCCTGACCTGGCTAGCGCAGGCCAGAACCACAGTGCACCGAGCCCTGGATACCCAAGGACTTACAGGACGGTTTCACCCAAACGCCACTAGCACATACCTCACACTGACTCCTGAGCCAAGAGGTTAACTGGGAGATGTGTGTGAAAGCGCTGACAATGTTCGCTACAGCTGGCTGCCTTCAGGGTGCAGAGCCTGCAAAAATCCTTAGAACAGTCTGTCTCTCTGTAAAAACATCAGTTTGTCTTCTAGAAGTCCCGGGCCTCTCTTAGCTACTAATCCACTAGTTTTCCCGATGATGGGTCTGATTCACTGTCTCCTTGTGAAGCAACATGTGATTCAATAGCATCTTGCCACCTGCATCCACATGGTTTGTACACGTGTGCATGGAGGACACAGCGGGTTGGAAAAAAAAAAAAAGCACTTGAGAACAGAAACCAGTAGAGCTGTGAGGTTTCTGCACCATCCTTTGAAAAAGATCTCAGTACCTATGCATAACCTTTGATGGGCTACCGAGAACAGACGAGAGGGTTCTGAAAAGCTTTTGGCTGTGCTGTGCTAAGATGCTTTTATTAAGCCTCTGAGGGTAATGGCCTGTGTGAGACAAATAGCTGTTGATGGGGGCCTGATGCGGCTGCCAGGGGCCAGCCTGGGACAGCTATATGAGAGGCCTGCAATTGGGGATCAAAGGTCATGACACAGCAGACATGGGGTCCAAAGATTCCTGCGATGTCTCTGAGCAGAGTCAGAGGTCAGCCTTCTGAGTGTCCTGGGGGCTGATGGGCAGGCAGGAAGAAAGCCCCCTTTCTCTAGCTCTGCCCACGCTAATGCAATAAAGCCAATTAGAATGATTGCTCTCATTTCAGAGTTAGGATGCCCAGGACGAGGGGAATGGCAGGGACATCCGTTTCATTCTGTCTTCACAGGCGCACTCTGCATTCCAGCATTTATTTCATTATATTTAATACGATTTTACCAGCGGCACTCCGACTCTGAGAAAAGAGCCCGGCAACTTCAAAGCCTGTTTTTGTCTCGGTTCCTTAGCACCCGCTCTTCTCTGCTACTCATGTCTCCACCCTGCTCGCTAACTGCGCAGAGCCGCCCACAGGCCCACACTTCCGTGGCCTGAGCACCATCTCCTGAGGCATCCTGGGGGCGGCGCGCGCTAACACGGAAACTGCTTTTAAAATTATCCTGGTTCATCCCGTTCGGAACAGTCACTGGGCCTGCTGACATAAGCACAGCCAGCCTCCTGGCTAATGGGGACTCGGCTTTGCGGCAGTCTTGGAGTCCCCACCTTCTATCAACTGGGGGCTGCAGGCCGAGTGGCCCTGCTCTGAAGCAAACCTGAGTGGAAACAAAACTTCCTTCCACATGAGAAAATGACCCACAAGAAAATCTCTCAGGGTTTCTCCATATGCTGAGCATCTAGCCCCACCCCAACCATAAGCAAGATCTGCAGACACTCCACCTAACCCCAGCTACAGGCCCACACTGCACTCTGGGTAGGAGGGGATGGGCATCGCCCAGGGCTGACCAGGTGCTTCTGGGTATCTCCATGACCGCTGTCCACTCTTGGGATCTGCTGCCTTTTGTGGCAGCTGCTCAGTAAGCTCTTGGCTCAGGCTGGGCAATGTTTAGAACACCCTGGACACACTGCAGGCAGCCCTGGGGGCCGTCTCTTGCCTCTCCAGCAGGAGCTGCTCAACGGCCGACCTTATCAGCTGGCTCTTTCTTCTCAGAATATTTCCCACAGTTACCTGACCACACTCCCACTCACCGCCCAGGTCTTCTTTGGCCTCTCTGTTCATTGCTGAGTTGTCCTGGCTCTGAGAGGTCCTCTATAGCCCTAAGTTCCATGTGGCGTGAGACTTCTTAGATGCTGCTAGGGAGCAAGAACCGTGATCACTGTCAAGGCAGTATCTGCCTGGCTATTTCATGCAGGCCCAGCTGCCCTTCTGGGTCCTGCTCAAGTCCTGCACCTGATGGCTATTACATCCCCTTTCCTGCTCTCTGGACACACAGTGTTACACTGCAAGGCATGTTGCTATAGCTGCATCTCCCAGCATCCTGTGTATGAGCACAGGTGCTACCTGCTCTGGTGACAGATGGCTATGTTACGGTTTACATGAAGCACGTGTATACGTGGGTCTAACTTCTGACACAGGCCACTGTCCGGAGTCTGGCAGTCTGACAGGATGCACGCCTTTCCATCCCCACAAAGATTTCTCTCTGAGTCCTTTCTTGTCAGTTTCATGTCTTCCCTGTGACAGGGCAATCACAGTCTAGCTCAAGGATCCTGCGTGGCCACGAAGTCCCCTGAAGGGACAGTTGCTCCAGGAGCTTGCTGTGTGCTGTACACTGTACATCTGAGTGGTACCCATGCAGCTACCTTCCTCTGTGTGTTGCTCTGCTCTGTTGGGTCGTAAAAGACTGACATGTGGAGTTCTCTAGTGTCCTGCCATTCTGGGCAAAACTACAGGATATCTGCAGCTCTGGGCCTAAAGGACACATTGCTAGGGGCAGAACGGCTGTCCAAGGGCAGCTACACACACATATCCCCTGAAACAGGAATTTCTGTCGCAGGTCCCCAGCATCAGATGCTGCCATGCCGTTCTTACCCTTTCTGAAAGGCATGGTCTCTCTTGACTTCCCACACATTCGCCGGTGAATCTTGTACTTACCTTTGCAAAGAAAACACATGTCTTTTACCCTCGTTTCTATGGTTGCAACGTATGCTCTACATGTTGTATGTCAAAACTGTGTGCCAAAAAGGTTTTCCCAGTCTGTGGTTTCCTGTCTTTTAGGACAATGAAGTATAACGTCTCAACATTTTTTCTTTAATGGCTATACGCAAGCACTGTGGCACTGTCTGTAAGCCATGGCTTTGCTTTCTCCCTCGTCTCACCGGTGCTCTGGAATGGGACCCATAAAGAGCAGAGGATGAGGCCTGCTCCTGGACTCTGCTCTTCCACTCATGTATTTTTTTTCCAGCTTAGATCACTACCACACTTCAGCTCTAAAATCAGCGTTATCCTCTAACTTTGTTCTTTTTTAAAGATCCTCTGTATTTTCATATGCAATCCACAATCAGTCCGTTTCTCTAACACAGGCCATTGGGAGGTGATACTAATTGCCTTGAATCTGAAGATAAAACTGGGTAAGCCGGATGTAATGATGAATCTTTCTGATCCATGCAGATGGTCTGTGGCTCCATTTATAATCTTTGAAACTCCTTCCAGTCACATTGCACAGCTTCTGGGACACACATCTTAGGTACCCTTAAGCAGATTTACTATGAGGCTTTTGAGGGGCTTTGACGCAATAGGTCACACTCTCAGATTTTCTTTTATGGAATGGCTTAACAATTTGTAAAACATTGGGCTGGAGAGATGGCCCATTGTTTAAGAGTAGGAGCTGCTTTTCCAGGGGACAGGAGTTCAGTTCCCAGCACCCACATGATGGCTAACAACCAAGCATCTGTAACTCCGGTTCTGGAATCTGATGCCCTCCTCTGGTCTCCTCCGGCACACAGGCCCAGCACACAGGCACACTCATAGGCAAAAACACTCATATATAAAATCTCATATATAATATCTTCAAAAAACATACGATGTTAACCTTGTATCCTAGAACTTCATATTCATTTTAATAGTTACTTTTTAGATACCTTTTCTTCCTTCCTCCGGGGTGGCTAAAGGGCAGGGGAATATGGGAACAGGTTCTCCTGTAGCCTATTCTGGTCTTAAACTACACACATAGTCGAAGATACCCTCTGGAGGAGTGGTTACGAGAACAGGCACCCCGACATCTCTGATCTCATACATCTTCTTACGCTTTGTTTGTTTGTTTGTTTTTGAGACAGGGTTTCCCTGTGTAGCGATAGCTCTCATGAGACTCAGATCTGTAGACCAGGATGGCCTTGAAGTCATAGAGATCCACCTGCCTTTGCCTCCAAAGTGCTAGGATTAAAGGCGTGAGCCACAGCTTTTGTTTGTTTTTATTTTTGAAGATAGGCTTTCTGTATATAGCCTAGGCTTCTGTCTCCTAGGTTCTTGGGTTACAGGCAAGCTTCAATTGTGTATCGAAAAAGCTTTATAGATTGTGATGATAAAACGGCTCTTGATCTCTGTTTTGTTACTGTACCAAAGGACATGAACTGATTTTCAAAGGGTAACCAGCCTTGAATCCCCAAGATGAACCTGGGCCTTTTTTTAATTCAAGATTTCGCCGACCAACGTTTTAAGGGTTCCTGTGTCTTTGCGAGGGTCCTGAGCTCTGATCTTCATTTCTGTATGTCTTCATTAGGTCTGGGGTCACTGCCGGCTGGTTGCATGAGACACTTGGGGAACATTCCTCCTGCAGTGTTTTCTAAAGCATCAGTGTAGGACTGCTGTTGTTTCCCCCTGAAGTGTCTGACAGAGTTCACGGCGAAGCCAGCTGGGGTAAGGATTCTTTCTGGGATAGTTTTTCTTCTGTCGATTTCTAATTCAATTTCTTTAACAGACACAAAAGTATCCAGGTTTCCTGCTTCCTTTGTCTTGGTTTTGGTGGCTGCATTTGTCAAAGGCTCTGTCTGTCTCATCTGAGCTGTCAGAGCTGCAGGCCTGAAGCTTCCGTGACATCCCAGCTGACTCCACACAGACACACGTGCCGACCCTGGGGGATGCTTTCTCAGGAAGCCTTCGGTCACGTGCTGGCTGCGGCTCAATTCTGACCTGGAAGCTATTGACCCTGCAGGTTTCTGTCTTTGCTTCAGATGCTGCAGTTTCCTGTGTGGGAGTGAGGAGCATTAGGGCTCCCCCCTCCCCCCTGTAGGTGCTGTAGCTAGGGGAGAGCACGTGGAGCTGGAGGGCGGGGCACGCGCACACTTGAGCAGTGGTCAAGGCCGCGTTTACTGACCGCCTTAGCGTGAGACGCAGAATGCCAGTCCTTACACCACTGCAGAGTCTGAGCCTTGATCTCTCATCTCATTCAGGATGAATGATGTAGAACACCCTGTTCATCCATAGCAGCCATTCTCATCGCACAGAGAGCCGACTGTTTAGCTTACACGATGTTCCATTAAAATCTACAGTCCTAAATTCTTTGTTGTTGTTTTGAGACAGAGTCTCACTGTGTAGCTCCGGCTGTCCCGGAACTATCTATAGACCAGGCTGGGCTCAAACTCAGAGATCCACCTGCTTCTGCCTCCCAAGTGATGGGGAGAACAGCGGGGATCAGGGCTGGCTGACTAGTAAATTCTTAACTTCTAAAATATGAAGCAAACATAAAGAAAAAACAGTATCAGAATTAGCACGTTATGTGCATATATGGAAATGTCACGATGAGACCCGTTATATTATACAATAAATATATGCTAATTTTAAAGTTAAATATCAAGAAAACTGGCAGCACAAGCTGTTAAGGAACAGCACAGAGACAGGAACTGTGTGGAGACTGGTGCCAACTCAGGACCCACCGCAGAGACGCAGCCCAGATGCAAGGTCAGGGCGAAGGACAACCTCTCTGTCCCTGACCTGACAAGTCCTTTCACTTGTTATTTACCAGAGCTCTCTGCCTCATCTCTACCCTCACGGGCCCACAGCACCTCTGTAGGTGAAGCCCACAGCAGCGCAGGTTCTCCAGGAAGACAGGAGCACTGGGAAGGGACTGCCCCCAACATGTGCTCCTCCAAACTATGAGGCTGGAGGAGGGAGGTGTATGAAGAGACAGGTTCTCAGCTTTTCTGAACTCTAGGGGTCAATGTGAAAAGCAAGTGGTCTCCCCTTGGGTACTGTGCAGGCCTGAGAAGTACCAGCAACAAAGACGCTGGCTTGATTCCCAGAGTCTCAGCAAAGGAGACTGTTAGCCTGTTGCTCGGCACAGTTCATCGGGACAGAGCTAACCAAGGACAGAGCTGGTTCCAGAGTTTGCATGGGAAATCCATCTCTGCCTGACGTCGAGGCCCTGCCTGGTAGTCCTAGACGAGGAGCTGGGGTTGCTGACAGGCACTCAGAACACTGCTGGATGAGAAACATGTAATTCTCACTGCACACACACTCTCCAACAGAACAAGATCAAGAAGCATAAAAGAATTAAAAAAAAAAAAAAGCATCACTAAAGGTAATCTACTGCCTTAAATGCTGGCTTTACACCCACGTCGCTACTGTTTCCTGAAGTAGGAGAGCCTCCACCTCGATGTGGCTGAAACTGATGCACTAAGAAAAACATCACAGTCTGGTGGGATGGAGGCGGGAGGCCTTCCTGGAGTGAGGGAGCCACGTGAGGCTGCACTACTCCTGCAGTCGAGAAAAAGAGGAGGGCAGTGGCTCCAGCTTTATCTACAGTGCTCCCGCACTGGCCACAGCCCCACCATGCAAGGCTGGGAAGCATGCGGACACCTGGGGACTCAGGGCTCTAAGAGCAAGCTGCCTGGTGCGCGGCAGAGAGAGGCACGCGGCGCTGTAACTTTCCACTGGGTCCTGATCCTCACAGACTCCCTCTTGCAAGGAGCCTGTTCTGCCTTCTGAGGCCTGCCCCTGTCCTTTGTGGGGAAGGTGTCGGGAGTTAGTGAGTGCTGCCACCATTACCACAGCAGTATGGTTCGCTTGGCTTGGGGCGAGCATCTGTGACCTGGGTTCATGACTGAGGTGAAGAAAAGACTAGCCAGAGTGCTGGGCACTACTGTGGCCCTCTAGCTGGTGTACCTGTGTTGTTCTCTCTGCGGTAGGTCACCCTGACTGGCCCATTAGCAGTAGACTGTCCCCTAAAATCACCTTGATTTCAATGGAACCAAGAACCAGAAGAGGAAACAGATTCCTTCCTTGCTGTGCTGTAGGAAACGGGGTGATAGGAGGCCATGCCATGGTAGGCAGCAGCAGAGGTGGCAGCACTTGGCTAAGCTGGATCTCCCCAGGCCCTGAGGGATGTGGTTTCTGAGGGAATGCATGGGCAAATAGGCTTGAGGGAATTCCTATGCCCCTAACCCATCCTTCCTCAGTATAGGCTAACCTCATCAGGTCTAGAAATAACTCTTGAGCTGCCACACACTTAATGGCTTGAGGAGATCAGGACACACATTCTCACGACACCTCCTCTCACTGAGACACCAGATGTCTCCATCACCCAAGAAGGATCCCTTGTGTCTCTTCCTATGGCCTACCCAAAGAGGCTACCTGGAATACCTGTTCTGGAGCCTTTTGTAAAGGACTCTGTGTGTGTGCCTGTGTGTCTGTATGTGTGTTTGTGTGTGTGTGTGTCTGTCTCTGTGTCTGTTTGTGTGTGTGTCTGTGTGTATATAGATGTGTGTCTGTCTGTGTCTCTGTGTATACTTGTGTTTCTTTGTGCGTGTGGTGTCCTTTATGTCAGACTTCCCTCACTCACAGATCCTCACATTTGGGTCTGTAACATTGCTGCAGTATAACTGTCGTGGAATTAAGCAGTTTGTCTCCTAGAGTTTGTTTTCATACGAAACTGCTATGGCTATTCAATGTCTTGGCATTTTGGGCTTGGTGTGGTGACTCACATCTTTAATCCCAGCACTGAGGAGGTAGAGGCAGGAGGAGCTCTGCGAGTTCGAGGCCAGCCTAATACACATAGCAAGTTCCAGGCCAAACAGGACTACATAGAAGGATCTTGTTTTAAAAACAAAACAAAACAAACTCAAAACCCAAAAATAACTTTGGTATCTCCATAGTAATGTAAGAGTCAATTTATCAATTCCTGGTAAAATCTGTGTTTATGTCTGATGTTTTGGGAAATCTTCAGTACTCGGGTCCACAAACATGGTATAGCTCCCCATGGTCTCCAGTCCCCTTTAACCCTCCCCAGAACAGTTTTGTAGCAAGAGTATAATTTAGATGTTATTATATTTTTATTTTTAAAATATTTTTACTTTTTTTTGTGGGTGGTTGTGTGGTGGTTTGAATAAGAATAGCCCCTATAGACTCATATAACTGAATGCTTAGTCACCCAGGAGTGGCACTATTTGAAAAGATTAGGAGGTGTGGCCTTGCTGGAGGAAGTGTGTCACTGGAGGTGGGCTTTGAGGTTTCTGTTTCCGTCTGTCTCCGTCTCTTTCTCTGCCTACGGATCAGGATGTAGAACTCTCAGCTACTTCTCCAACACCACGTCAGCCTGTGTTCCATCAGGCTTCCAACCATGATGATAATGGGCTAACGTCTGAAACTGTAAGCGAGCCCCTAATTAAACGCTTTCTCTTGTTAGAGTTGCCTTGGTCATGGTGTCTCTTCACAGCAATAGAATGGTGACTAAGATTATGGCACTGAGCATTGACCCAGTATGGTGCACACATTAGACACGAGCTCTACCACTACCTGTTGACTTTATATTGAGGCCCAGCTGGCCTTATGTGTCCTCTGTAGCCCAGGCTGCCTGTGCTTATGATCCTCCTGCCTCAGCCTCCCACAGAGCTGGGATTATATGCCTGTATTACCAGACTAGCTTGGATTATATTATAAATGTTACATTTGAAAATTCCATTTTCTGATAGTTTCTACAGCACATAGCTTACAGTGACTTGTTGAGATGGCTCAGGCGGTCACCAAGCCTGGTCTCTACTGTCTCTCCTGACTTTGACATCTGAGAGGAAGCTGGCAGGTAATTTTGAAGACTGTCCCCACAGAAGGCTCGCTGATGTCCTCATCATGAGATCAGGTCTCTCTGCAGAGCGAGGCCAGGCCTCTCAGGGCTTCGTTCAGAACAGACGCTCCGGTAGGGTGCAGAGGGCAGGCTGAGTCCCACTTTCATCAACTGCCTTCCTTCTGCTTGGTGTTGTCTCAGCTCTGTTTGTACCTCCCCTATGCATAGCCTGGTATGCCACTCACAGAAGCCAGGGCCATGAAGCTGGCTGTGGACCTCTGCAGACCATGAATCCACACCACCCTGTGTGATCAGACAGCAGCTGCATCTTACAGGGTGGCCGATGGCCTGTGTCAGCCACACACCCCTGGGGATGTGACAGTCCTGGCTCAGCCTCCCGCAGACCACAGATGCTACAGCTTTCCCTCTCCCACCGGGCACAACCGCATCATGACTGTAGGGCTGTGACACTCAGCTTTGAGGGACCAACCAAGGTTGGGGCACATGAAATGCCACCAGATAATGGACTCTTGAGGGCTTGTTTTCGAGCAAGGCTCTCTGTGATCCCGTGGTCTCAGGTCTGAGCCAGCCCACAGTGGACTTGAGGCCACCATCACTCCATTACCATGGCACCTCTCTCTCTATGCTTCCCACTGGAGCATGATTAATAATATCCAACCTAAGACTGTATCAAGTAATTACACCTTTTAGTGCACCTGGTAATTTTTATCCACCTGGTGCTAGCAGTCAATCAAAATGCCATAAAAGGGCTTCAGAATGTGCTAATGACTTGCTCGCTCTGTCAGGCATCATGGGGGTGCATTCGACTCTTGGCACAAGAGTGGTGCATGGAACAGACTTGCAGCTTATCCGTACCGCTCGGCTTCTCTAGGGGCTACGCTTCTCCACACAGGCCTGCTTCTCTACGCTGCCTCAACGTTTCTCCAGAGCTTAGCTCCTCATCCATTTCATCTTTTCCACAGGGCTGGGCTTTCTGTAGACCTGGGCTTTTCTGTAGAGCTAGGCTTCTCCACAGAGCTAGGCTTCCCTGTAGACCTGGGCTTCACACAGCTTTGCTTCATACTGCCTCCTGTAACACAGCTGCCTTCCACGTAGAGCCTTTTGAAACTTTTGAAAAGTTGCAGGCTCACTAACACCAGCCGGGGGAGGAGGCTGAGCTGTAGCACCCTCAGCCTGCCAGGAATAAGTGTGCTGTCTCTGAAGACAGTAAAGAACTCCAGTGCCCATTTCCAAACGCACACTGGCCTTGGAGACGGCAGCATACTCACTGCAGCGTTCAACCTCAGGGTCTTCACCGTGGCCTAGGAAGCCCTGGGTCTCATCTGTGTCACTGCTGGCAACACTGGCTCCACACAGCTTCCCTAAGGTCTCACACACCTCCCCACCCTCCTGTTGGGTGGTTGTGGCACTTCATATGCCCAACATGGGGGAGCTCACAGCCACTGGGGACAGTTGGGGGACATGGGTAGATGTGGTGGGTCATAGCTGAGGCCTTCCCGGGCCTCAGGGGCAGAATTACAGTCACAGAGGGTCAGGTACCGGGTGGCCTGCTTCAGATAACAAGTATGTGAAGAGCACCTGGAAACCAGGTGACTTCCAATGTTCACACTTGAGACCACAAGCCTGCTGGATCATTTAGTCCCAGAAACAACTTGTTGGGTGCCCCGTTCACCACCATCCATGTATGCACCACCTGAGCCTCTTTGTAAGGATAGGAATCCTTGGGGCAAAAGCATCTGGGTGAAGGCCAATACTGCAGCCAGTGGAAGGGAAGGGTTCAGCCTGTCATGGCTGCACGTATATACGTGCCAATGGAGGCAACAGGGACCTTCCTATGGTGTTCCCTCCACAGAGGCCTACACCCTATGCAGGGAGCTCAGCAGAAGATGGTGAAGAAGTGGGGATGCTCACACTCTGGGAAGCGCTTACCTCATTGGAGAAGAGGCTGCCTCCACCCACAGTGCAGTTGGTGCCCTACCTAGCTTTAACTATCAACCTGCGTGGCCGGGAGTCACTTAAGAAGACAGCCTCAGCTGAGGGATTCCCCAGACCAGATCTGCCTCTCGACACGCCTGTGAGTGATTGTCTTAACTGAAAATGACATAGGAGAGCCAATCCAGGGTGGGCAGCACCATTCCCAGGCAGGAGTTCCTGGACCGTAGAAGAAAGCTAGCTAAGATGAGCTTAAGGGCAAGCCAGCACGTAGAATTCTCCCACAGCTTCTGCTTTTCAGTTCTCGTTTATGTTCCTGCCCTGCCCTCCCTCAGTGAGGGGCTATACCAATAAACACTTTCTTCCCCTAAGTTGCTTTTGTTCAGAGTGTTTTAATCACAGCGACGGGAATCAAACTAGAACAGTGCTGGCTCTGGTCAAGGTGCAGAGCCACAGAGAGGTAGTGTAGGTCCGGGGGAGGGGGTTTCATCACAGCACCCTGCACCACAGTGGGAAGGCAGTGTCCCTTCCTGAGTCAGTGGCGGACAGCTGGTCAGGAAGGGGTGGACACAGCTGCCCTCGTGAGCACAGGAAGAGCCTCCTGTTGCTAAGTTATGCCCAGAGAGCCATGAGGTCACCAGATGAGCCTGGAAGTCAAGATCTGGGCAGTCTAGAATGTTCTAGACTGAAGGAGGCCCTGGTGTGAACCTTGCCCTCATATGGGAGGCCCCCGCTTGCATGATTCGGGGACCCATTCTTTGCTCAACTCCTCTGCATGTTTGGGTTGCAATGTTCCCTCAGAAAAGGTAAAAGTAAGCAAAGAGATCCATGTCAAGATGACATGTCCAACAAGGCTGCAACATGGAAAAGCTAGTGTTGTGTACTGCTAGAGGAATACAGAGCTCATCAAAGAGCAAGACGTGGAAAACGGAGTGAATATAGCCAAATTCTCTGCATAACCCACCCAAGTCAAAAGCGGACGCCTCACTCTCACGTCAAAGTTTCAAGTAATCCTGTCTGAAATTTTCAGCAGTGCACATCAGTGGAAGCAGGAGCAGCAGGGGACACAGCAAGGATGGGGGGCTGGGGGAGAAGGACACCCAGATTTGAGCAGAGCAGTTCTGGAGCAGGCAAGGGCCGTTGCCCACACAGGCTGTTAAATGATATTCACACTGGACTACAAGAATTGTGTGCGCATCTGGCTTATGTGAGAGACACTCCTAGAAGCAAGCAAACTGGGGACCCAAAGAAAAGGTAGACACAGAGGGAGGCGGCTGGAAGATGCCCCAGTGTAAGAACCGAGGCTCCCGTTGATGGCACAAGACCTGCATTCATTTCGAAATGACCTTGGAGACATCCAAGACACTGTGGGAGAAGACAACGGCTCTTCTCCAAGTCTCCTCCAGAAAAGGACTCAAAGTTGTGCTTGCTTCCCACAGAGGGGGATTGCGAATGTGGCTGGTGCGAGCGATGGGCCACTCTGTGAGGTGGAGGGTGCAGTGGGCAGGGCCGGCCAACAACAGGACACCAGTTACAGGGCAACAAGGAGGCTTGGGGGATGGGGAGGGCAGATGGGCCAGCCCAGCCCAGCCCAGCAGAGTTACCAGGTGTGTCCTGAGAACATAATACCCAAATACATTTACACGATGAAAGTTCCACCTACCGCTCCAAGCATGATCCTGAAGATCAGCCAGCGGAAGCCCCACAGGACAACTCGGGATGTGGCGGTGTGCTTGGGGAGGCGGGACAGCGTCCAGAGAGGACACAGAAAGATTCCCAGGAATCCTGTTTCCAGCAGCTGTGACTCCCATCCTGCAGGGGGCAGGGTACAAGAGGAGACACAAAGAGGAAGGTCAATGGAGTCAAATGTTTACAAAGCAATCACCAAAAGTCCAGCCTGACCAAGACAAGAAGTCCTTAAAATGAGGCAGGTGACACGCAAATGTCACCATGTCTTCACAGGAAACAGGATGTAGAGCTTGGAGCCGGGTGACCCAGAGTCTGGGACCAGGGAATTCTGCAGCCTCAGGTGCCCTGCTTTTGTGGACAGGGGGGACTTGTGCTGCCCAGTTCAGGTGACACTTGCCATCTTGTGTGGGATGCAGCATGACCTGAGCCCCACGCTTGGGTGTGCACTGCTGATGGGCATTTGTGGGAAGCCTTTCGTTCTTAGGTTTACGTGAAAAATCACAGCTTTGAACGTTCTTCCCAAGGAATGTTTGCCAGCGCAGGTACAACCAATGACGGACGAGCTCTCTGGGAGCTCTGGATCCCACTCAGGCCCAGGTCAAACGAGTCAAGCAAAGCTGGCAGCCAGGGGCCAGTAAACTCAAGCATGGTGACATGTGAGCCCTCAAGAGGGCAGACTGCTCTGTGTTTGTGTGAAGACATCATTATTCTTCCAGCAGGGACTCAGCACAGGAAATGCCTTGAGAACGGCCCGCCGCTGAATCCTGAATTCCCAGAGACTGAAAGAGGGGAGTCCTGTGGCAGAGAAGGCCCCCATTGCTGGCTTTGCCCTCACCATCTGAGGAGTGATGACTCAAGGGTGCCAGAGATGCCCTCTCCCCACAAGGTCTCAGGATACCAGGCAGAGCTGTGCTGTCCCTTTGTGTTGACAACCGGCCATTCACAGTGACAGCAGTACTATGCACATATGTACCTCACAGAGGAAGGGACAGTTAGGAAGGACTACAGAAAGAAGTTCTGGAGGAGAACAGAGGTACAGGGAGCTTTTTAAAAATACACGTTAGTTTAGAATTAAAAGCTTGTAAAACAGCTACTTAGCATGAAGTTATAACACAATATGAAATGGGTCCACACTAGTCCACACTGACAGAACCAGCAATAATTGATTTAGCAGCTACACAGGACCGGGCACAGATTTTCCAGAATAACTCCTCACGGTGCTCAGCTCACGGTCCTCTGCAGGCAGAGGCTGCACAGGACCAGCTCTCCACGGCATGGGGCGGCCTGCCCAGGTGATCACAGTTGTGTGCAGTGTGTGTCAAAGCAGGTGAGGGAGGTACAACCCCTCCCAGGCCCACGTCAGCTAACCGTGGGGAAGAGAAAAGCCAGGCCCCTTGGATGGGTCTCCTCAGATGCTGAGCGGCACACTAAACTACCACGGCTTCCAAGCCGAGGGGAGACATAAAGTGTCAGCCTGCAGCAGCTCAAATGCGGTGAGCAAATGCTACCTGGGGTCCTGGGTCGGCAAAAACCAACCAACAAAGAAAAACTTAGGGGAAACTGAGACAGTAAGACCCGTGTGGGGATCAGAGTCAGAAACGTGGTGAGGTACTTCGTGAGTGTGAGCACTAACTACAAGGGACTTGGGGTCGAAATGTGGGAGCCAGGTATATTTTTACACTATTCCTGCAGATCTCAATAGCCCTAAGACAGCAAACCCATTCCTGACGATCAGGGACCTGTTGCTGTCCTGGGCTTCCCTCAAAGGACTGCCCTGTAAGCCACAGGCTCCCCTAGGCTTCAGGTCCCCTGGTAGCCCCCGGAGAGCCTGCTGTCCCCTCTCCAGGGTCTTCATTGGTCCATTTCAACGGGTGTCTCCTTGGAAGCTATCCACCTGAGGAAGAGAGTGCAGCTAGCCAAGTGACGAGCCATGGGCTGGTCCTGACAGGCACTGCCTGCGCTGGGAGCTGCAATGGATGGACAAGCGGTAGTGACTGCTTTGGTGGGGGCTGAGGCTAGGCTGTGGCCACCGCAGCTGGAATTTGCCCGGCTGGAGGGCCACGTGTGTCAGGTGGAGCTGGGCCTCTTGTGCCAAACTTCTCTGCTCTTGGCACTAGTCCAAGGGCGGGCATTTATGAATTGTCACAGAAGGGCTGAGGGAGAGCTACAAACCCAGAAAAAAGAAGCAGGGCCCCCATTTAACGGCAACACTGCCGTTTTCAAAACCTGGGATGGAGGGCTTCCAAGTACCCTCAGCCTGGCTGCTTCTGTTGCTGTCCATGCCCGGCGAAGGAGCTTGTGTCTGTCTCTCTGCACATTGTATGATCTAATCCTGTCGTGCTTACACTCAAAAAATGTGCTAAGCAATACTCCCCAACAGTTCCCCTTTTCACATGGGTGTCCCCCCCCCTCCCCGCACAACACCACCTCTGGGTTTTCCTTGGGATAATTTGCATTAGTTTGGGATTCATTTCACATGGCTGTGCCTGATACCCCATGGAATTTCATGGCTGGTAGTGTCCATGGGTCAAGGAATTATTTGGTAAGCACTTCAAAGGGCCACTAGAGTGACCATTTTGAAGAAGAATCTTAAAGACTACATGCTCCAATCCCCTCCTCTATTGGGCAGGTAAAAGAACTCAGAAGCTCAGAGGTCACAGAGCAAAGCTGGGGCCACAGAACGAGTCCACTCCATACCACATTGAGCGAGCAGAATGCCAGTTTGTCCCACACCCACCAAGCTGCCCACCCCCTGCTGGAACCGTTTTGCTAGGCCTGGGGCAGGGTAGAGCTGGCACCGTGACAGATGCCACACACAGTCTCAGAGCTTTTAGGGGACACATTCCCCAGAGCTTAGAGTCTGCCTAATTGCCACCTCGATCTGCAGACATAGGAATGGAATTTTAACATGCGGCACAGTGAGTGACACCAATCAAAGTGATTGATACACAATGGCAGAACCCAGAAATGCATCCAAGTGCCAAGAGAGGCAGGGTGACAGGGCTGGGGGTGGGGTGCATGACAGGGCAGGGCAGGGTGACAAAAGACAAGCTGTCTATAACAGGAAGGAGGGTGTGTGTGAGGGTCTCCCTCCTTCCCCCAGCTCCCCATGGCCTTCAGAGGGGATGGGACGTTCCTGTCCTGCTTGGATAGACATGGATGAGCCAAGGCCTGGGGAGCTATTCCAACTGGACCCTCTGCCTTGCCCCAGTTCATGCAACGGCTGTGGCTCACTGGGGTCTTTCTGACCAAAGCTGGGCTGCCCTGGTGGGAGTAGCCTGTGACAGACACCAGGGGAGGGAGGGGCTGCTTCACTCCCACCTGCTTGTCTTCTTTGCCTGGATCTGTGGTGTCTCAGCAGCTGCGCCATGTGCACAAGGAAGGCCATTGTTCTCCACTTCAGCATGGCAGGAGATGAGTCCCCAGAAAAAATAAATAACCAGCATGTTGCCAGGGGCCAAGTGACCCAGTGAGAGTGGGTGGGTGGTGAGCCATTCTTGCCCAGTGCACCAATTTTGTATGCAGTGGACGGAGTCAGGATGGCGCCTTCTACAGGAGACAGGCGGCTATAACTGAACAAACACGGCCCTCACAACCTTGTCAACTGCATTCTGAACAGCCCCCTCCCCAACCGCCTGTGCCTGTGAGCCAAAGCTTCCTACAGCAGCAGCTAGGAGAGTTCTTGCCTCCTGTCCAGGTCTCTGGGGACAGTGCTGCTCTTGCCTAGTTCGTGGTTCGGATAATAGGGGCACAGTCTCACCAGTGGCATGTCAAGCAGCTGTCAGGAGAGGCCCGTGAGGGGTCCTGAGTGACAGCACTGTGTGGACTGCTTTCATGTGGTGACATAAAGCTGGTTCTAGAACCTTCTCTTCCAGTGTCTGCCTCTTTCATTTTCAGTCACGTCGCTGAACGCTGAGCCGGATGTACCTAGGGAGTTGTACATGTGGAATAGTGCCACACAACCTCTCAGCACGGCTTCGAGAAGCGCTCCATTCAGGGCTGCTTCCTGGGGTACGGGCAAGAGGCTTGGGAGGCTCAGCAGTCTTCCTCACTAGATACCACAGACGCGATCAGACCCGTATGTGTGGAGCCATTCCCAGGAAGAAGCGAATGTCTCAGGTTTAAGAGAGACTGCTAGAGGTGTGCTCACTGGGAGCCTCAGTGTATAAAGCCTCAGGTAAGATCTCTAGCGCCACACTCACAGGCTCACAGACTGAACTTCGTGGCACATGCTTGTGATTGTAGCACTCTGGAGGCGGAGGCAGGAGGATGAGGCTATGGCTATTTCAACATGAATCTTCCTAGTTACATATGGAAATGGCCTAGATGTCCAACAGTGGGGAAAAAGGACGTGACACCGCCAGGTGTCTGTTGACGGCCCAGGCAGAGTGGCCACATCTCCATGCTGTGTCTGAGGAAAGACTCTGAGCGTGCCAGTCTCACTCTCCTACCTCCTGTTCACAGTGATCACTGTGGCTTCCCAAGTTCAAAGCCAGCTCTGCAGCTGGCCCACTTTCCTTCTGGCCTGGGTGAGGGAGAGCAGGACTGCTGTGGACTCACAGGGAAGATGTGCTCCCCCCACCCCGAAATAAAGTACTAAGCACAAACACTAATGACACGAGGAAATGGAAGCAGAGACCATACAGTTCTCAACTCAAGGTCACCAGACCCAGGAGCTTCATCTGGGTGTCTCCCTTAAGCTGTCCAGGTGTCTGTGGAGACCGGACACAACCAGGAGAAAACATGTGTAAGGCAGAGCTGATAAGGTAGAAGATTCGAGACCCCAGAGACTGCAAGTGGGTGGAGAAACAGAGGCAGAGAGCCCTACTCCATGGCTCGGCTCTACAATACTTGTTCTCGAATAAAACCAACAGACGGTGCTGGCTCCTTTGCTCACTGGCATCAAAGAAAGAAGAGAGACACTAGGCACCCACCCAGAGGACTGCTCTGTGCCTCAGCTGGACAAATGCTGGAAAGAAGGGGCACAAGGAGCCAGCAAGAGGAGGTCAGGCAGCCTTGTACTAGACAGCTGCCCTGGACAGGGAGGCTGTCTGGCTGAGTGGCTCACGAATGGGATGTCCTCAGCCTGCCAGAGAAGCAAAGTGGGAGAGTTCAGTGCTAAAAGCAAGCAGGAAGAAAGACAGCTTGAGGTGAGGGCTGGGGCGAGGTGGGACTGCAGGACAACCGACTTGATGAACACGTACGGGGTGTGAGGGGTGGGCACCACCTGGCTGAATGCAAGGCTGGAGGCACAGCCACGTCAAGCTGAGGGCCCAATGGCATTTGGGGGCAGGTAGGAAGTTTTGGAAGGCCCTGTTGGTGGGGGCGATATCTAATCAGGTAGGAGAGCTAATCCCAAAGGCTGTCTATTGCTCCAGATCACCGTGGGCAGGACAGGAGTCATGCCATGGTATGGTATCAGCTGCCATTCCTGTCAGGGGGCTAGGCAGCCAGGATACAGATGTATCCAGCCATGTGAAGAATAAAGGCCCAGGGGTGGCCTGGTACCATGCTGGGGGCTAGACAAGAGCCGGCATCATGCAATGTGAGGCATGGTGAAAGCTCCTGGAGCTAGAGTTACTTGTGTCAAAGGCCAAACTAACTCCATAAATAAGAAGCGAGATTGGAAGCACCTCAGAGGCCACTTCCCCGAGATGGCCACTCTAGAAAGAAGATGGCAGCCAGGCTGCATGAGCTAGTCAGAACGACTTCAGAGAGTCAGAAAGAGTAATTAAATATAGCGCAGATGGATCCTTCAAAAGTGACAGCACCATCCACGTGAGGAATAGGAAATCCATTAGCTCCTTCTTTAAAAACAGGGAGAAGGGGGCAAAGCGCTCCCTCCTGACTGACTGTCACTCCAGCAATGAGCCGCCCGCCCTCTGCCACCCCAGGGGCTTCTAATGATGGCCCTGGAGGGAGCCCGCAGCTTTTAAAAGTTTCCTTAGTTTTCATAGGTTATATTTTAGGAGAAGTTATGAGCTAGCATAGCAAAATTTTGCTTTGCTCCACTGCTAGCATGGGAAGGTAGGGGTGTGGGAAACAGAGCTCCGCGGTGCCCACCAGTGCATTACAAAGCTGAGGGCCTGCACTAGCCCAGTCAGTGACATCGTGGGGAGGCTACCCCTAACCCCCAAAGAGCCACAAGCCCTGTTTCTCTGTCTCTGACCTCAGAGTCGGTGTCCTCCATGGTCTGCAATTGTGACCAGGCATCTGCTGGGTGCCAGAACTGCAGCATCCCTGATTCCCTACACAGCCCAGGTACCCACAGGCCACGTGGAGGAAGCAGTTAGCCAGACACCGGAGACCTGGGGGCTCATGCTGTCACATATTCTGAGTTCTTCTAAGTTTAGACCTGTGGTTTTACTACATACACTGTTCTGCAAAGTCACTTCTGAGGATTTGGGCTTGTCTTGTACCATCTGTGATGGAGACTCAACCCAAGGTTTGGCTTTGGTTTGGTTTTGGTCTTTAGGCAGGTCTAAAGACCTTTGGTTTTGGTCTTTCTTGTTCCGTAGCCTGGGCTGACTTGGAACTTACCACGCATTCCAGACTGATCTCAAACTCACAGTGTGCCCACCGCCTCGGCTGAGTGCTGGGATTGCAGGCGTCTGCCGCCAGAGTCAGGGCAACCCAGGTGTGGAGTGCTGGGCATCAGCCACGCTCTGAGGCAGAGCTAAGGTCATCTGAGTGACCCTGTAGCCAGCAGGCTTGGGGTACACGTGCAGTGGTTTCTTTCTCAGTCAGAACCCCATCAGCAGTTCCCTGCACACGTGTGTACATCTTGCAGAATCCCCAAATAGTGGCTGACATTCACCCTTGAGGCAATCCTCGGAGCGGGAGCCACATGGAGATGTCCTCTGTTAACACACTCCCCACCTGTACTAGGACACTCAAAGCTGCCCTTGGGGGTGCTGAAAGGAATTTACTGCAGAGCTGTCCCCACAGGAAAGGAGCACTGTTGTGCGGTCTATCATTCACTCCCCACCTCCTCCCATCTTCTACCCCTCTGGAACCCGCTGGGCACCTGCAGCCCTACACGGGACTCCATACAGGCACAAACGTGGGGCTGTCAGCCCTGACAGCCATGCTACTTTCTGTGCTGAGCATCCCACAAGCAACAAGGTACACTCTAACTCACCAAAGGAGGAGCAAGCCACGAGTGGGAGTCAAGCCTCAAGCCTCGGAGACAGGATTGTAGGAAGAGAACAGCCCCTAAGAGGGGGAGTATTTTCTAGTGAGCAGATGTTTCTCAATATGCTGGCTGCAGGCTCCACACTGTAAGTAATCACGAAAGCCAGGTGTGTTCCTCATACTAGTAATGCCAGCAGAGGCTGAAGTAGGAGGATTGCCCTAAGTTCAATGTCAAAGGGCCACAGAGCGGGACCCTTTCATAAAAAGCAAGGAACTATAAAGAAAGAAATGGACTTACCAGTAACCACATGCCTGGGCTGCAGAGTTTGGGAGATTGCTAATACACAGATGAAGGATGTCTCTGGGGCACTCAGAGAAACAGGAAGTGACCTCCGTAACCCACATGCCCTTGTGGTGACCCTTGCGGCAACCCAGGTCCCAGGTGCTTGTTAATGTTCGGTTGCTAGGACAACCAGACTTCCGAGCCACCGGGTGTCCCCCACTGCTTAGATCTCTGCAGGTGTCGCCAGCTAGCCTGGAAATGGGATCCACAGAGGTGACCTCCGCAGCTTTATTGCCTCTGGATAAATACGAATATGTTTCCCCTCAACGGAAATTAGACTTAGCCAGATTTTTTTTTTTTCGGATTAATATATTCCAAATATTTAACGTATAGATAGCATGCTGAAGGGCACATGTTCTCTTGAGCTTTCTCTTGTTTCCTGTGTGTGGAAATGAGCTACAGACTGCCCAGCCTCAAAACCACAGGCCAGGATCCTATGGAGGTGTCAGACACCATGGCCCTGTGGTATTGTCTGCAATGTTCGGGTTGGTGTGACACAGTAAAGGAGCCGCTGGCCATATGGGCCCCTGAGAGCCAAAAATGTGGCCCATGTGGCTGAGGGAGAAATTAAAAAATTTAAAACTTTAGCTCAACTGGATTTGTGTTTAAAGTGGCTGTGTGGGGCGGGAGTCCCCATGGTCCACAGTCTCAGGGGAGGTACCTGGCCACGTATGTATAGTCTCAATGCAGAACCAAGGCTGGACAAACTTACACACCTTCTCCCCACTCTGGGTGCCCTGTGTGCATTAGAAGAAGCCCATCGATTCCCCTAACCCGAGCCCTGCACCTTCCAGGGGCTCCCGAGACTGCCGATGAATCGGATGACATAATTCTCACAGGAAAACGGTCCAGACAGGAACTGACCAGTGCCCATGACCCGCACTCCCCCCAGGACCTACTCAGGGTCTCCTTTCTTCCCTGGAGCAAGCCTACCTCACACTTCGGCCATCTTCTCATCAGAGGTTAGGCAGAGAGGCAAGAGTAGAGGCTACCCTGGACTCCAAGAGCCCACGGGGCTGCCCTGCCTTCTGGGAGACGTTTGTGGTAGCATGTTCTCTGCCCACTTCCCAGACAAGCTGTCCCCTCCACGTCCTAACTGAGCACTGTGATTGGATTGGGAGATTGATAAAGTGCGCCCTGGTATTAGTGGAGAGGCCTGGCACGTGGGGAGGCAACTGAGGAAGCTCTGCTCCCCCACACTCAGTGAGGGGCACCACCCGACCGCAGCCAGGGCCCAGGCAGCAGAAGCAAGCCTACCAGTATATGCTCGCTCCTTCTTCTGCCTCTGCCTCCCGTCTTCCCTAAAACAGCCACCTTGCTGCATCACGTGTCCCTGCACAGTGTTCTGCATCATCACATGCAGGCATAGAAACGTCAGAGCTGGGTGACCCAGGGCTGAGTCCTCTGAGGAGAAATTTTTCAGATGGGAGTGAACAGAGCGGGATAGAGGAACTTCTACAGAGCAGCCACCTACCTAAGTAAGGCAGGGAAGTGTCCTTTCCTGCCATGAACGGACCCGAAAGGCTCTTGGTATAAATTCGACTTTACTCTTTAGATAACATGGCACCTCTCGAGACATCATGAGCATGCCTGCCAGCTCTGTGTTCACCAGGCCACATTGGAAGCTCAGACCATGACTCCATTTCTCCTCGGTTATCAGTTCCTCACCTACCCTCTGCTTAATCTGGACCTCACATCACAGATGACTATGCCCTTACACTTCCATTCATCTCATGATGGTCACATGATGTCCTCACATGATGTCACATCCTCCATGGGTCCACACCAGGCAGGGAAACCTCTGGACAAGCTGGCAGAGCCGCAGGGGATAGGCTAGGCAGACCCCTGCCATCCTCTGTACCCACTTCCTGAAGACCCACCCTCACCCCAATACTGCCAGCAGAAACACAGAAAACAGCCCAGGACCTCCCAGCTACATAGCTGTCAGATGGGCAAGTCCTGGAGCAGGTGGCCTTCAGGCTCTACTACAGCAGTGGGCTTCCCTACCAGCAAGAACTCTAGCTACTCAGCTGTGATGACACAGCTTTCAGGCCAGAGGAGCTGAAGTGTGGTCAATGTCCCCGGCCTGAGCCTTTGAAGTGTCCTTCCTTGTCCTGCTATAAGCTTAGGGATGATTCCTCACAACTTTGACCCCATTTCGGAGAGACAAGCTGCAGGGCTCATGCATTCATGGTTCCTGACCACTGGCCATGCCATCTTCCAGGAAGGGCCACAGCCTCAGCTGCTGCTCTGGCCACGCCTGCCACCCCAGGCCACCAGCCAACAAGCCCCGAAGCCAATGTGAGAGATGGTGGCTTGATGCTGCATTAGTCACCTTCAGTTTGTTGGCCCCAACTTCTTCAGCAAAGTATTTTTTTTTTTTTTTTTTTTGGTTTGGCTTTGTTCTTCTGCGTATTTGTGCATCTGTGCGTGCCTGTGTGCACACAGGCTGCAGGGGCCAGAGATCAACCTTGGGTATCACTCCTAAGTCAGCGTCCTGGGGCTTGATGACTAGACTAAGCTGGCTGGATTACAAATGGATGCCACCATGCCTGGATGTTTACATGGGCTCTGGGGATCCTTGTGCTTGTAAGGTAAACACGCTACCAATTGAGCTATCGCCTTAGCTCCCAACCACTGGGTTTTTAAATAGTAGCTTTTGTATTTAAAATGCCCTGGCAGAGGAGAACAATCATTTGTGTCAGCTCTTTCACCTTCATGTCAGTTCAGTATAGATATATTACCTGCGTTCCACTTGTGTTCATCAGATACCGTTGGTTTGCAACCAGTTTCTCTGTTGCATTTCACACTTTGGCCTTTGCACAAATGTACAAAGAGAAGCTAAAACTAACTCTCTTGCAGACCCGACGTGGCAGGATAGGTTCAAGTTCACAGTATTGACTAGGAAGCATACAAGTCCCCTACAGCCTCAGATTTGAGTGCTGATGGATCATCCCCACCACGGGCACAAGTCGGCTTCCTCCCAGCCTCTGCCTGATGACACAGCCTGTCCTCTTCTCCCTACAGCTGCCCCGAGGAAAGAGCAAGGGGCACATGGCAGGAAGCATTCCCTCAGCTGCCACCCCAAGAGCCCTCAGAGCTACACCCATATTTCATTCCTCTTCCTCGTGTAGGTTTGTTAATCTCACATTTCCTGGCTCTGTCCATGAGAGGCAAGAGGGCAGGCACACCCAGCACCACATTCTGAAGCTGTTTCCACAGGAGGAACAGCCCCCTCCCCCGAGCAAAGCTCGATCCATGGCTGAAGCAGGACAAGGATGTGCCTGGAACTCCTGACGGCACACCTGGCGGGATGGGGGAAGCCTCACGGATGAGCCAGGGACCGGAGGGAAGATCATGGAGGTGAGGCACAGAAAAGTGTGCAGGGATATTGGGGGCGATCATCTGGGAGAATAAGATAAGCCTCCACTGTGATACATAAACACGGGAGGGGGGGGTCAGCTCCTCCTCACAGAGCCGCTCCACGGAATTACTGTCTGCAGAGGAAAGGGGAGCAGGACTCACAGGATGTCTCTGTGGCGACCTCGGCAGGTAAGACGTCAAACCAGGGTGACCTGGAGGAACCACCCTGAATTCTCTACAGTGCTGTGTGACGTCGGCTCATATAAACCGTGTGACACCCCTCCGAGGGGAATGGGCTCCCTACAACTATGGGGTTGACTCAGATACCTGCCTCCTTCGGGAAGCTATAGCTGGACAGAGGGGCACTTGGCACATATATCTTAACAAGGTAACGTCAGGTTAAGTGTAACCAGGAAGCCCTCCCTGGGGACAAAGAATAAGGGTATCGGGGACGGGAGCATGTTGTCATGGGATCTCTGGATGGGCCCTGGGCGTTGGGAGCTTGAGGCCTCCAGTAGTGGTCTGCAGCCAGCCATCTGGACCTGAGGCCGGCTTCTCCCTGTCAGTCACTGGTGTGGGTAGCACTGAAGGGAGGGCGGGGCTCTCTCCTCTCTCTGTAGTTTCTCTGTAGGTGTGGTGCTATTGCAAGCTCATTTGCTGGCACTGTTGCTCCAAGTGCAAAGCTAGTGTCACGGCACTGTTGTTGGCTTTGCTGGCTGCTTAGCTGTGATGCCTGACTGCCAGGAGGCACGAGGGAGACCGGAGCTTGCAGCTCTAGTCTTGGGAGCAACTTGGGAGGAGGGTGGGTGTCATGGAAGCCTGCTGGGCCTTGGCTGCCAGACAGGCCCTGCCATGTGACCAACAGAAGCTACCCCTCCCAGAGTGGGTGCTACTTGATAAATCAGGTGTGTGCACTGCATTGCTGTTAGAACCTGGAAGGGAATAGGAACCTCTTAATGGTGAGTCTGCAGTGTTTAAAGAGAGCTGTGAGGGTCAGCACAGGAAAGTGAGACTGCGCCCACACACACAATGTACCCCTCTCTGGCTCAAGCACCTTCAACCACAGAAGGGAGTTCTGGATCTGCCTATCTGGTCCTATAGTTACCATCACACCCAGGTATGCGTGGCAGGTTTGAGTCCATCAGGCCGGCCTTTGTATGTACCTGTGGCAAAGACGCTGAGGAGATCCCAGCATGTGACAGGCTCAAAATCAGGGTTCTTACGTGGCGTAGAGGTGTGGGCATGTTGACCTCTGTGGGGTGTCAAAGGGGATGATCCTAAGAGACATGCTGGGCGCTTGTGGCCCTATGGGTGTCCCTATTGAACAGTCACCTGTGTCTACAGTTGCCTTAGCACATAGTCCACTTTAGCCCATAGTCACCCGAGGTCACTCAAGGTCACCTGTCACAGCCGGTGAGCAGATTCACACCCACCAGAAAGCGGCTGCTCATCACGGAGGCTTCCAATCGTCATTTTGCATTTGGCCATTAGTGAGCTAAAACCGCTTACTATGGGCATCCACTTAATAAGCTGACAGAGCTGAGACAGAGCCCTATCTCCAGGCTGGGGTCCGTCCCTGAAGCCAGTGACCCGGATAGTGGCGCACCCTTCTTTACACACTCCTCGGGAGCCCCAGGTCCGCTCTTCTAGTGGTCAGTAGTTCTGGCTTGGGAACACTTTGTTGAAAAACTGGAGGAAACAGCTGATCCAGTGCCTCAGGGAGCCACACTGACCCTGCCAAGAGGACTCCTGGGCTGCAGTGACCCGGAGAAAGCACATACTTCTTTCTAGGTGAAGACACAAGGAGGAGCCTCCTTCTTTTGCACAAGGCCAGGGCTCTTGCTGTGGGGATGATGGGAACTGGGCAATGCCTCAAGGAGCTGACAGTGCTAGGAAGAGTGGCAGGTACCGAGAGACACAGAGACTCACAGACAGGTCCACTTCACAAGGTGTAAGTGGGAGAAATAAAGCCAGGGAGTGGCGGGGAATATCTGCCTGGCAGCCCTCGGCAGAGTGGAGGAGTGGGCAGCCAATACGGGAACCAGAAAGTGTTCGCAGACAGCACGTAAAAGTTTGCCTCTGGGGGCTGACAAGATGGCTCGGGGTAAAAACACTTGTTGTGCAAGGCTGGTGATTTAAATTCAATCCCCAGAACCCACGTGGAAGAGTGAACCGACTCTAGGAAACTGTCCGTTAACCTCCGCACGTACACCGAGACATGTGTGAGCCTGCGCTACATACGCGCATCTTACACATATCACGGACACACAACAGCAATAACGGTAAAGCTCACCTCACCTCTGACTCCTCACAGTCAGCCTCTGAATGCCCGAGAGATGCTCATCACGGCGAGGACCAAACAGGGAACCAGCCTCAGTGTGACTACCATGGAGATATGTGGCTTAGAGGCAGCCGACACCTATGACACGTGTAGGGGCCGTACCTCGAAAGAGGCAGAGTGTGCTGGACCAGAGGACAAGAACTGTCCAGACGGGCCTGTTACTCACACTTAAGAGCCATTAGCAGTAGCCAAACCGCCCCAGTGCCCATCTCCCACAAATGCACACACAAGAGCTGTCATTGTGACGGCGGGGAACACGGCTTCCTCTTTAGGAGTTTCTGTTTCAGAACATCAAAGCGTTCGCTGCAGACGCTGGCATGCAGGCACTGGCGGGGCGGCCAGCAGAGCCTCTTCCTGTTCCTCACACTGGTGAGGGTCAGGCTTGCTGGCGGTGCTCTTCTCCACAGCTATGAGGGAGCCTGGGAGCCAGGAAGCGCAGAGGACACGCACCAGGTGCTGGAGGTGCCAGGCCAGCTGGCGGTCTTGATGGTGTCTGAAGAGACCAAGGCACTTCTCGCGCCTCTCAGCTGCCTGATGCAACCAGGACATGATGCTTGCATGGGGGAGAAGCTCAATGGGCAACATGCATACAGGATGGCCTGCCTTACTTCGCGCAAATAGCTGCAAGCTGGGTAGGCAGAAATGAGGATCCCAGGGAGCAGCTGTTTCAGGTGTCTCCTGTGAATGTGCTCACGCAAAGGGCTGACAGATGGCAAAGGAGTGCCGTACCAGGTCAGGAAAGCAAAGGAGGTGGCAGTGGAAAAAGCGGTTGCTGACGCTGAGACTTGTTTCTAGCGTGACACCAATCCCTGTGGATCACAAGGATCTCCAGGACATTGGGAAGGGTAGACCAATTAGTGGAACAGAATCTGGCAAAGACAGCGAACCTGCCCCATAGTCTCCAAACCCAAATGCCCAGATGTCGAAAATGCATCTACTCCAAGTGGTACCAGAGAGACTAAAGAGAAACCTCCACAGTGTGGAGGGAAAGAATGACAGATTGTGTAAAATGCTTTCTGTAAAATAAAAATATCAGGAGAGGTTAAGCTGTTGCATTGGAAAATTTAGAATAAGGTGGTGAGATAAGATCAGCGAATGAAAAACTAAACCACAAAAGAAGGGCCAACTGTCAACTCCAGGACAAACCAAAGGTGGACAGGCAAAAAGGTTATAGCTCATTATTTGGCACGACAGTCAATAATATTTGCATAGACACAGTAGTGCACAGACTGACAAATTGATAACTTTATCTGAATCACTTCTTGGTCTTTGGGCTAAAATTAAGTGTTAAAATTGTACCCGTGACATAGTTGTGCTAAGAAGTTGAAAACAGAATCAAGGGTATGTGAGGGATCCTTGTCAGTCACGGTAGACAGTACAGAAACAATGCCTAAAAGGGACGTACCAGCAATCCATGTACATACCTTGTTAGAAACATGGATTCGGGGACTGGCAAGATGGCTCAGTATTATAAAGGTGTTTGATGTGCAAGACTAGTGGCCTGAATTTGATCCCCAGCACACACACATAATGGATGGTTTTAAACATTAACTTGCCACAGCCTCGAATTACCTGAGGAAAGAGCCTCAACTGAGGCATTGCCTAAGTCAAATCAGCCTGTGGGAATATCTGTGGGGATTGTTTTGATGGTTGATTGAGGTAGGAAGAAACAGTCCATTGTTGGTGGCTCCATTCCCTAGTCAGGGGCCCTGAACTTTCTCCACCAAGAGGGAAGGAACAAGTAAGTCTAACTTCTGGGGGTGGGGCAGTAAAAGTTAGATGAAAGCCATAGATGCATGGATGCATTTATTTGCTCTCTGTCCTTGATAGTGGATATGAGCCTGAGCTCCTGCCTTGACTTCCCTGAAATGACAGATCATGACTTGAAGTTGTAAGCTGAAGAAACCACTTCCTCCACTGTGTTGCTTTGGTCAGGATAGCTTATCACAGAAACAGAAATGAAACCAAGACACCATATAAAGGTAGAAAGAAAGAAGTGAGTCACAAAGTTGTCTTCTGACCTCTACATGTGTGGTGTAGTACATGTGTACTCACACACATACACATCACACACACATCACACACACACATACAAATAATAATTTTTTTAAATGAGAAATGTGGATGTAAATACCAGCTCTGTGCTATCGGAGATAAGGGGATTTCCTGGAGAGCAGGATCTGGGATGAGTGGAGGTAAAACAAAGCACCCAAGTTTTGTTTAGAATAAGCCACACGATCCATGCACATGCCTAACTTTTCTCTTTTAACAAGTGAAAGAATAATTTTTAGGTCATGGTCTAGCTAGAGTATAAAGAATCCAGAAGCCAATAAGCGAAAGATAATTTATAACTCCCTACACACGTAGCATTGTTTCCCGTCTCTTTAGATGGCACCTGTCCAAAGCGGCATCAGCGCTGAAGGTTACAGAAGCACAATGGCTGTCATCTGGGTGGAACAGGGACACAGCTAGGGGGCAGTGGTCATCTGTGTGTGTGCTGCTACCATCAGAGGAGAGGAGACAGGAAGAGAATAGATTTAGCTGTCAGCTCAAGACACGGGAGAACAAGCCCTTTCCCTCCAGGAGAAGGAGGCAACCTACAGAAAAGAAAGAAATCTGATGAGCTAGAATGCATTGTTGGACACCTATCAGGGCTAGAGAGGGGCTTAGGGTGTAACGCTTGTGTGGTGTTGCACGAATCCCTCAGGCTCCCAGCATTGTAAAACAAATTTTTATTTTACCTCTTAAAACATTTGATAAACAAAATCAGTACTTTCGAGACGTCTCTGACTGCTCTGCCCATGGGGAGCAAAGAGAAACAAGCAAAGATGAGTATTATGCTGGATTGTGAAATGGACAGTGGTATGCCAGAGAGCGAGACGGATAGATAGCTTAGCTTCAGAGGGAACAGACCTGAAATCAGACAGACCCTTGTTGTAGGAGACTTAGACTAAGTCCACTGGGCTCAGCTGTTCTTGAGAGTGACGGGATGGAGACAACTTTCTACCCTATGGGATCGTCAGGACCAGACAGATACCCCATTTCCAAACAACCAGGCAGAAATAAAACTAAGAGGCAAGCCAGAAGAATTCCAGATTAAAACCCAACCAGTAGCCTCAGGACTTAAGAGAAACAGCTTTTTTTCAATGTCTCAGGACCCTGTTCATTGAAGGGAACCGTGTTTTGGAAGGGGAAGCCAGGCAAGACCCACAGCCAGCAACAAGAAAATAAAGAAAACAGTAGCCCATGCTGGCCTCAAAATGACCTTGAACTTGCCCCCACTCCCAGGGGGGGGGGGGGATGACTACAGGCATGCCTCAAACCCAGGCCTTCCAGATGCTGGGCAATTAGAGACAGGGTCTCACTCTGCAACTCAGGCTGGCCCCAAACTTTAACAGCATCCCTCGTGCCTCAGTCTCCCAGACTGCTACGATTAAAGGCATGAGCCACCATACATGGGAACGCTTTCTTTTAGATTCCATTGGTGATTTTCACTAGATTTAAATCAGAGGAGGGGGTACAGTAATGGGGAGGGGAGAGAGGGAGGGAAGGGAGAGGTACACAGAGAGGAGAGAAGAGATGAAAATATGATCTCACGTCCCCATTTGGGTAAACACTGACCATAGGCCACCACAGAATGGCTGCCCGAGATAGTCTAAGGCCAACATGCCCAAAAGTGGCCCTCACATGGTGGAGCCAGGCTTTGGGGGTAAAGGATGTGCCTGGACATGGTACTGGGACAGAGGACCTGCTCTCGTTCCGGAAATGAGCTCTGTGGGGCTATTCCTCCCCTAGTGACACACCAAGAGGTTAAGTCAACAGAGAAAGGCCCCAGGAAGGAGACACAGGGTTGACTAGCTGATGGCAGCTCATGAGTGTAGCCTGGCCTGGCCGTGCAGGCTGCCTCTGACTGTGAGGATAATTTAATTAAGGAAACTGCTTTCTTGAGCGGTGGGGCTTTGGGGGGGGGATGAGGGACTATAAACTGCAGCAGAGGGTAGGCAGGCTGAGGCAGTGTCAGCCACAGGTCTGGAAACAGTTTCATGGAAGCTGCTGGGCTGGGCTGCTGTGTTAATGACTTCCTGCAGGCAGGCAGCCTCTGCTCCCTCACTAATGGGTCTGAATAAAAACTTCCAATTGGGCCAGTAAACCCCTCATTAAGCTGTTTTTAAAGCATGAATTTAAGAGCGGCAAGGGTGAAGGGTCACATGGAGCATTTAATTCACAACGGCTGGCAGGAGGTGCTGCCATGAAGGGAAACTCGAGTGTCCCAGCCATATAAACATCCCATGTGGCCCAGGGCCTGCCAGGGACGGTCTGACAGGAGAGGGAACTCTCCGCTTGGCAAGAACTAAGCTCCCCAGATCATTAAGGGCTGCACCCACTTGCAAAAAAACTACAGATATGGTGCAAAGGACAGAACTCACAAGATAATCTATGGATATCATTCTTGCTACACAGCTTACAGTGCGGCCTGGGCCCTCCTGCGCTGCCTCCTGCGAGCCATGGTTGTTGATATTCCAGTCAGCTTCCTGCAGACCCCTGGCCTCTCTCCCCTGTGGCTTACCCACTGGTTTGTAGCTTCCTTGGGTTACATGCTTTAAAGCTGCCCCCACGCTCCTGTTGTGTTCACAGCTAATGGGTTGGGCGTGATCCAAGGCAGATGCCCAAATGCCTCTGTGGGTCCCTGTGCCCGGACACTGTGCCCGGGCAGCTGACACAGCAGAACTTCTGTCCTTGTCCTCATCAGCTAAGGAAAAAACTAATCACTTATCAGCGCGGCTTCTTACCGAAATGGAGGAACTTGGGCTCATTCGAATGCTAAAGTGTCCAATTCTTATCCTGCCAGCGTCACACTGAAACACGAAAGGCACAGGGTCTTCTGGAGTCCTTTTCTGAGTCCCAGGGGCCTTCACACCTGGGACATCCTTAGATTACTGAATGTGTGCTGCCCTGAGTGGTGGTGGGGGACCCAGGGGCGCCAAAGGCTTCTAGTTCCCCCCAAACCTGGTGGGATCCCCGAGGCATGGGCTTCTCACAGTGCTACACCCGCACAGCAGCCTGACCTCCCTTCCCCATAGTCACCAGTGTGACAGTGTGGCCTCTGCAGACCAAACCCAGCATCCCACGGGGGCCAGACAGAGAAAATGGAAAGTGAGGCCCTACACTGTCTGGACATCACTTGGAAGTCATGGCTTACACCCCATTTGCCACTACAGAAAACACAATCAAATATTTTTGTGCTCTAAAATACTCCAGAGGCTTCCGGAATGCGCTAGATTTCCTGACTGCCTATCTGGGCCTGAAGGACCTTGCAATACTGCCCAAGAGCCAAGCCGGAGGAGGATGTGCTACTTGGGTGGAGTCTATCGTGCTGCTTTCTCATGGCTCTCCCCAGTCCTGTCAGCAGGCTGCTCCTATAGCAGGACACGCACAAGCCCCGTTTCCCCCCCATCACGGCCCTTGGAGCCAGAACAGTCATCCTGTTGCTCTCTGTCCTCCTAGGCCATGGCTGGGGAACGAGTCTGGGAACAAGACTGAGGAAACCCTGAGGACAGGACATGGGACTCAAGCCCCGGAGGGAAGGCTGCAATCCTCTCTGTATAAACCCTTTCACCCTGCACACAGAGCTTGGCATGGCCTGGAGCCCAGGGAGGACAGCGGCCATGCCAAACATAGTGGCTATGCTAGGACAGTAGCCTTGCAGGGGACAGTGGCTGAGCTGGGGGTAGCAGTCATGCTGAGAGACAGCCATCAGGCTGGGGACAGCAGTTACACTGAGTACTGCGTGTGCTAGGATGGCGCCTGCCAAGAGCAGCCCTGTCCATCAGGAGACCCGAAGCCCTGCTGCTTAGCCTGCAACTTCCAAAGCACAGGACAGCAGGAGTTCCCTGGCCAGGTGAAGGAGTCCCTCTGGACAGACGTGTCCTACATCCGCAGGGCACGCGGGATGAATTCTTTGCCAACCCAGACTTTGATCTGCATGTTGCCAAGGCGAGCCAAATGCAGCAAAGAAGACAGAGCAGATGACCAACGGCATGGGCTCCCTGTGACCCAAGGAATGGTGCCAACATACACCTCCGGCTCGCTCAGCAACAGCATCTGTCTAGAATTGGGAGCACAGTACTGGGATAGTGGCAGGTGATAGAGAGGAACCCAAAGCTGCCACAGTGAAAGGGGGCCTCTTAAAGAGACAGTCAAAAAAAACCAGTAATACAAAGCTTATGTATTTGGAGGGAACTGTGATTGTCTGAGATGAAGGGAGGCACTAGAAAAGGGACCTCACTGTCTGGGCTCCAAAGCCAGAATCCTCCATGGACAGTGGCAATGTATACAGAAGAGACTAGTCCCCACATCTAGTCCCCACATCACTGACCAAGGGGGCACTACTCACCCTTGCCCAAGGATAGGAGCGTCTGAAACCCCTTTGCTAGTTGAATGGGGGGTGTCCTCCAGGAAGCCCTGTCTAAAGATCCTTCTAGAGCTCCCATCTTTCAGCATCGCAGAGCTTCCAAACACTCCAAGGATGGTTGGCGGGAATAAGGGTTGGCCATTTGTATCGATCCAATTTTAACTAATATTAATAAATTCAGATTAAGCCAGGCATGGTGTTGCATGCCTGTCATTGGCATTCGGGAGGCCGAAAGGGGAGGATAAAGAGTTTGAAAACAGTATGGGGTGCGTAGGAAGGCCCCTGTCTCAAACATGCTGCACCTGACAAGTGGCTCTGGAAGCTCAGTGCATTTCAGTCACCGTTCAGGGGAGAGCGCCCTGCAGAGAACTACTAGAAGCTCCACATTGCGGCTCTTGGTTCACGAAAGGCTCCTTGGGAAACAGAGATGACTGATACAATTTACAACATATAGCCGGGATGACAGGTGGTGCTCACTGTGAGATCTCCAGCCCCTGGCGGAAGCAACACAGGGCTGGAGAAGAGAGGCCTCCAGAGGAGTTTTTTATAATTTTATGCGTATGGGCATTTTGCCTGGAATCTGTGTACCATATGTGTGCAGTGCCCAGAGGGGCCAGAAGAGGGCACTGGATCCTCTGGAACTGGAGTTACTAACGGTTGTGAGCCCCCAAGTGAGTGCCGGGAATTGAACCCAGGTATTCTAGAAGAGTAGCCAGTGCTCTTAACCACTGAGCACTCACTCCAGCCCTTCCAGAAAAGTCTTCACCCAGTGAATCTGACGCCTGCTCTGTGCTACCTCCCCAAATGAGCCTTCATTCTTTGCAATAGCAAAAGAGAAGACGGAAGGCAGGGCCGCAGTGACACCACAGGCTCCCGGGTCCCTGCACCGCCAGGTAAGCCGGAGTCTGCCAAGTGCAAAGAACACAAACAAATGATGACTGGGCAATGGTTTTCTTCTAAGTTCTGGAAGCTCCTGCCTAGAGGTTTTCCACTGCTCTGGTTCCGTAGCTCAGCATTCAGAAATCCAAGTCCCTCTGTATCTCACCTCCTCCTCCACATGCCTAGAACCCTGGGGATACCCCACTACCCAGATTCCAAGATGGGGCAGCCACTGCCAGGCACAGGCCTGAAGATGTGGAGTACCTGCTAGTGCTCATCATGTCTGCCCATGACATAGTCACAGCTCTGGGGAGTGCCGGCAGGGAGTACCCAGAGTGCCTCGGACTTGATTTTACCAGTAACTGCCAGAATCCTCTGCACCAAGGAGCAGGGATCCCATCCAGATACAGGAGTCAGGACCTCAAGGTTTCAATATTCATAACCAGAGAAAATAATCTTGTTGCAATTTCAGATAAGCAAGGTTTACTAAGAAAAGAGGGTTTGTTCCCTGAAGTGCTGGGGAACACGGGATTCTCCCGGGGACTTGGATACAAGAAACAAGAAGCAGATACGAATGTCCTGGATCATTGTGTCCTGCGCGGCGGTGCTGGCCCTGCCCTCAGCTATGTGGGAAAGGCTCCGTCAGCACAGTTGGAGTCACTTTGCTTTACACAGGTATCTGCCTACTCAGAGAACTAACAATGATGGGAACCGCTTACGGTGGCAGCAGATTGATGGCCTTGAGCTTGCCAATGGATCTCCATTTCCAGCACTGCAGGGCACTCTCAGTATGGGAGGCTAAGAACACGGGTCAGACAATGACTTGGGACTCAGACCTCACGGCTGAAGCCACATAGGGTAGGCAGGGTATGGCCCAGATACGTACATAGCATTCGGGGAATGAAGTGGGGTCAAGGTACTTCCTATGGGGTCCTTGGACCACAGAATTGCGAGGCAGTAAAGACATCCTCCTTCATCACCTCACTCTCCTGACAAAGCAGCCTTGTCTTCTGTTGCAGGACTCCGGAGGTGGGTCAACTTACAGACATGCAAGTGCCCAGATTCTCAGCTTCCCAGACACTTGGGGGCCGGCCTCAGCCACACTCCAGTGATCGTCACCTGGCGCGGGCTGGGAGGATCCAAAATGCTTCCCTAAGCAGCACTGATGCCCTGAACAATGCCCTCTACCTAGACCCTTTCCTATGAACACACCTGTGAGTGGCTCAGTGAGCCACAGGACACTCACAAGACACCCGTGGGGGAGGGACCTCCTATACTTTTCCCAAGTGCCTACACTGGCCATCACCCTCAGTAACTCCATTATTTTATCTTATTTCTTGGGACAGGGTCTCACTGTGTAGCCTTGGCTACCCTGGAATTCACTATGGAGACCAGGCTGGCCTCGAACTCACAGAGCTCTGCCTGCCCCTGACTCCCAAGTGCTGGGATTATAGGTGTGCACTACCGCAACAACCATCTTCTTTTCAAGATTTTCTTATTTTTATTGGATGTGTATGAGTGCTTTGCTTGTATGCTTGTCTTTGCACCACACAGAGGCAGGAGACACTGGATCCCCTGGAACTGGAGGTACAGGCGGTAATTAGCCTCCAAGTGGGGGCTGGGAACCAAGCCTGGCTCCTCTACAAAAGCAGCACTTAACCTCTGGGCCACCTCTCCAGCCAGCATCTCCACTGTTGTGCAGGGCAGTTGCTGGAGGCACCCCAGTCCCTCACCTGGGAGCCCCCAGTCACAACCCACCCCGGCTGTTCATGCCTAACAGGGCCAACCTGTCAGGACTCACCAGCCTGCTAACAAACTGTAGAACCACCCACATACCCTGAGAGCCAGCAGCAAGTATTTAAACATGAGATAAACTCCCCTCCCCCAAAACGCACAGAAATACATACCCCAACACACAAGGCAAGCCCTCGCAGAGTTTTTTCTGCATGATTGTCACTTACCAAAAGAATACCTGAAACACACACAAAAAAAGAAAGAACATTAAAATGTTGGGTTGGCTTTAAATGTTAAACCGTTATGTTTACCCACTGAGAAAAACCCAGACACGTGAACTCAGGCCAGTGTGGGGCAAGGGCGGACCAGCCACCAGGCACTGAGTAGACTACGCTGAGTGAGACAAGGCCAGCAAAAGATAGCGTAGAGTGAACAGACACAAGGTTCGTTTTTCCTGAAGGAAAACGGATTCTAACTGACTGCCACTGCAAATGTTGTATCCTAGGACCTGAAGCTCAGGGGTTCCTGGTGACGTAGATCACTGTAAGGGGGGGCTCCGTCAAAGGAATGTGGTAGGCTCTGCTGCCACTGTGTAACTTTACTTGGAAGTCACGTTGGGAAGATGCCTGGTGCTGGCATGCTGGGACACAGAGCATCACACGTGCTGGGTGTGCTGGTTTGAGTGAGTCTCATAGATCTGAACGCTTAGTCATCACGGAGTGATGATATTAGAAAGGATTCTGAATTAGGAGGTGTTAAGGTGGGTATGGTGGTGTATTACTTCATCCTAGCACTTGGGAGGCAGAGGCAGGTGAATCTCTGAATTAGAGGCCATGATTTCCAGGACAGCCAGGACTATCCAGGAAAATCCTATCTTGAATAACAAAAAACAAACAAACAAAACAACCAAAAAAAAAACCAAACAAACAAACAACACAAAAGGAGGTTTGCACTTGTTGGAGGAAGTGGGTGAGCTTTGAGGTTTCAAAAATCCATGCCAGGTTAGGCTCTCTCTCTCTCTGCTCACAAATCAGGATGTAGCTCTCAGCTCCTGCCCTAGTGCTAGCCTGCATGCATGATGATGACAGGCTTCACCTTCAGAAGCGAGGCCCCAGTGAAATGTTTTCTTTTATGAGAGTTGCCTTGGTCATGGGGTCTCTTCACAGTAATAGAACAGTCAGTAACACTGAGCTGTACCCCCAGGGCCCTGCCCCTGATGCCATCTGTGTCAAACATGGACATCTATGATATTTTGAAAGAAAGACACACTGATACATGCTACACAGGGTGAGCCTTAAAACACCATGCTGAGGGCGAAGCCAGACTTCTGTCCACAGGAAATACCTGGGGCAGTTAAGCACCGTGAACATAAATGGAAGCCACAGGCAGAAAGCAGCTACCAGGGGCTTTTGGAGGAGTGAGTTGATGGACTAAGATACAGGGTTCTTAAACAGAATGGTTTAAACTTTACGGCAAAGTTTTAGCACCCTGAATACATAAAAACCACTTACTTGCAAAGTGTAATTTTGGTTTGTTTTATTTCATTTTGAGACAGAGTCTTGCTTTGTGGCCAAGGCTGTCCTGCAACTCACTGTGTAGCCCGGGTTTGTTTTGAACTTGCAGTTTTCCTGCCTGACCGGAGCCTGAAGCAGTGACCAGATCCCTTGAGCATGCTACTACATGTCCATAGAGGAGATATTTAAGTGGACAGCATGCTTGCTAGCTCATACAGCTAACCCCAGAAATACCCTATGTGAGAAGTTCCCTAAAGAGTAACTTCTCAGAACATGGGCGGGGCTGGAGAGATGGCTCAGGGAATAAGAACACTTGCTCTGTAAGCATGAGGACCCAAGTTTGAATCCCAAGAACCTGAGTAAAAACTGGGTATATGAATGTATGTGTTTGCAACTCCAGCACTCGCCCACTCACACACACACACACTCACACTCACACACACACACACACACACACACACACACTCACATGCATACATACATGCACTCACTCTCACTCGAGCATGCTCACATACTTTCTTAAGTTGTTTTTGTGAGGAACTTTATCATAACAAGGAGAAAAATAATTAACACAGGTACCAATCCCCTCATCCACTTCCCATGTTTCAAGGTCAAGTCCCTCCGACCTCAGTGTTCCCATTAGCTACTCCATGAATTCTGTCTCCATTGCCTCAAAACTAACAGCTCAGGCAGGCTGGCAGCCTGATATATGTTAGGCAACATAGATCTCCAAGCACAACTGCACATTTTATCCCCAAAGGGAGTAGCCAGCGTTGGGCTGAAAGGTAACAGCAGCCTCTACCCAGGCTTAATAATGACCCCTGAACACGCTCCTGCTGGCACGTCAGTGGCCAGAAGGTAGTTATATGTCTGAAGGGCTAGGTGACAGGCTCTACTTACCAGATCTGCCCTACGTTGACCAGGGACATGTAGAGGACCCAGAGGGCAGCCATGAGTATCATGTTGGCACAGCCGGTCACCAGGACAAAGGATGAGAGGCCCAGCCCGAGGACAGCAAGGAGGTCCAGGTTGAAGTTCATGTTTGACCAGTCCAACAGCCACATAATAGTTGGAGTATAGCTCCAAGCAGCCCAGCCGGTCTTGCCCTGGAAGTACTGCTGGACATTCTTCAGGTACAATCTGCAGGGCAGCAGGCCCTGGTCACCAATGAGGGCCTTGTTCTGATTGAATGCCACCAAGAAGGCCACAACTGGAAGACATACAAATGCAGGAGCTGTGAGTAGGAACAGACCACCCCTTCGTGGGCGCAGGGGTCCCTCTGGGAAAAGGAGGTATTAGTAGCTAGGTGACATGAGGACAGGTGACACAAGCAGGAATGGATTCCTAGGGACACAAGTGGACATGGGTAAGATCATCTTCCATGGACACAAGGGGACGCAGGCAAGAACAGGAGAAAAGGCCCTCTTGGGTTAACAGGATATGACAAGGTAACGGTAAGGTCACATGTACCGGTTTTCCTTCTGTTGCTGTGATAAGCACCATGATCAGAAGCAAGTTAAGAGAGGGAATGGTTTGTTTCAGCTTACACTTCCAGGTCACAGTCTATCATTGAGAGAAGTCAGAACAGGAGCTCAAGCAGAAACAATGAAGGAACATTGCTTACTGCCTTGCTCTATGGATTACACTCAGCTAGCTTTCTTTTACAACCCCGGACCATTTGCTTTGGGATGGTACCAACCACAGCGGGCTGGGCACTCCTATATCAACTAGCAGTCATTGTCATTAGTGCCCTCCAATGTGCCCACAGGTCAGTCTGAAGGGGCAGCAGTTCTTCACCCAAGATTCCTGCTTTCCAGGTGACTCTACATTAAGTCAAGTTGACAGTAAAAGCAATCTGCCACAAACAGCAAATGGTCCTGTGAACATAAGAGGATACAAGCAGAAAAAGGCTCTCATGGGCCACATATTTTTCACTGGAGGCAGCACACGTGATTTGGTGCCTGCGAGTTTAAATGAGAAATGTCCTCCATAGTCTCAGGTATTCGAACCCTTGGTCCCCAGTTGTTGGCGCTATTTAGGGAGGTTTAGGTGGTACAGCCTTGTTGGGGAAAGGACGTCGCTGGGGAAGGCTCTGAGATGAAATGCCTCATGCCATATCCTATTCACTCTCTCTGCTTTCTGCTTGCCACTGAATATGTGAGCTCTCCATCCACGGGACAGACCTGGCCACTCCCCGCCATACATGTAACAGGTTTACAGCTTCGTCCTCATGTGGAACCTCTAACAGCAGAAGAAGCGACTGTCTCTGACTCTGCTGCCTGCCTTTGGATCCCTTTCCCCTAACTGGACAGCCTTGTCTGGTCTCAATAGAAGAAGATGCGCCCAGTCCTACTTGACACGCCAAGGCAGGCTGATACCTACGGGAGGCCTCCCCTTCCCTGAGAAGAAAGGGAAGGGCCTAGGAGGAGAGAAGAGGGGAGGGACATGGAGGGAAGAGGAGGGGAAGGGACTGGAAGGAGAGGAGGAGGGGAACTTCCAATCAGGATGTAAATTAATTAATTGATTAAGGGGGGAAAAAAGAAAAAAGAAAATGTGAGCTCTCAGCTTCTTGTCCCTGCTGCCATGCTTATCCTGTGCTGTCACGCTTATCCTGTGCTGTCACCTCCCACAACCACAGTGGAGTCTTATCCCTCTGTAACTATAACCCAAACAAACTCTTCCTTCTGTAAGTTGCCTTGGTCACAGTGTTTCATCACAACGGAAAAGTAACTAACCAAGTACCTAAGCTACACACACACACACACACACGCACACGCACACGCACACGCAGGATCCTGGGGACTTCTGGAACACAGCCTGGAAAAGGCAAGCTGTATGTACATAAGTATACTATGTCTGCTCTCACGGGATGTGCAAGCAAGCAAACTGACCTTGCTTATTTAAGCCCGTGCTGGGTTATGTGAGCACTTGGCATTAGCCATCATGGAATGTTCTAGTCACTTGGTGCCATCAATAGCCCTGCTCCCTAGGGCCAGCTGCCTCTGCTACTTACAAAATTGTAACAGACCAACTCAAGCTCTGAGTCCATTTCTAGGCTGTTCCCCCTCTACAGGGCACTTTTACTTCCATGCTACATGTGCCTAGTGTGTGTGTGGGGGAGATAGAACCAAGAGAGAGAAAAGGAACAAGGAGAGAAATAAAAGTCATGTAGACAGGAAAAAAAGAAATGTTTTTATTAGCAAAAGATGGTCTATGCAGAAAATTCCAAAGAACCTACAAAGACAAAAGTGGTAACTTTTAGAACTAATAATTGAGTTTATCAAGATTGTGGGATGGGATACAAGGTCAGAACAGAAAAGCCAAACAATCAATGAGCAATGTCATCAAGTTTAAAAAAAAAAAAAAAAAGCCAGCCTGTGGTGGTGCATACCTTTAAACCCAGCACTCGAGAGGCAGAGGCTGACAGATCTCTGTGAGTTCCAGGGCAGCCAAGGCTACACAGAGAAACTCTGTCTTGATAAAAACAAAAACAATCCCTTCAAAAGTATAAAAACAAGTGGAAATAGTACAAATACAAATCTAACAAAATAAAATAGAAGATAGTTCCATTTGTGGAAAACTATAAGACAGAGAAAGAAAGAGAGAGAGAAAGAAAGGAAAGAAAGAAAGAAGAAAGTGAGTTTTTCTATAGATTTTGACAAGCTGAGTCTAATAGCATATATAAAAAGGAAAGGAAACAGAAGAGCTAATGTAATTAGAAAAGAAATAGAGTTGTGGCAACCAACATAATCAACTCCAGGACTCAGTATTCAAATCTACACTAATCAAGATAAGGAAAATTGGAGGGAGGAGGAGGAAGAAGGAAGGAGTGAGGAGGAGGAGGAGGAGGAAGACAATGATGATGATGATGATGACAATAAAGGAGAAGGAGGAAGAGGAGAAGGGGAAAAAAAGGATAAGGAGAGGAAGGAGAAGGAGAAAAAGGAGGAGAGGGAGGAGGAGGAGGAGAGGGAGAGGACCCAGCAGTAGATGCATACAGAGTCACAAAGTTGCAAAGACACTATGTTGAGGAAATCTGATCAATGGCTGCAGGCAGACCAACTACAGTTTGGATGTGGCTTGCTCCCAAGATTCCTTGGATGCAGCTTATTCTTCACGTGGCAGTGTTGGAAGACCGTTAACATATGGAACCTAGTGGAAAGTCTGGATTAGCCCCACTCCACCGCTCTAGCTTCTTACCCACACAGTCAGCTCACTGATGCTATCACGGTGCCATTCATTAAAAGACAACTTAGCAGAGGGCACTCACCAGAGCCACCACCATGGGGTATACACTTTCAAACCCCCGAGACTGATCAAAACGTACCTTCATCTGTACCCAGGACCATCTTTAAATTTGCAAATGAAAATGAAAAGATAGGCACCAGCTGGAGGGAAGTGTCGCAAACCACGTGTCTGATAAAGGATTTGCATCAAAGAACTCCTAAAATACAGCAGTAAGAAATCCCAAGAGGGGGTAAAAGACGTGAAGAGGTACTATATATATATATAGAGAGAGAGAGAGAGAGAGAGAGAGAGTCCCTACCCTGACTGCAGATGTAAGGATCTGCTTACCAAGGCATCTTGGGAAAAGCAGAGCCACTGACAGAGGCAGAAATAGGCTTGGGGGTGGGGATGGAGCGGTACCCATCTCCCCTGGGGGAGTTTCCCTGTACAGTGCTGGAGTGACAGCACCCACAAGACGAACCCACAAATGCCAAAACAACAAAAACAAGAACAAACCCAACCAGGATGTTGGGGCAAGCCAGTAGGGGTGCAGACTGTGGCTAGTACGGCTGACTCCCTAACACATGTGTGACACGACCTTCCTGACAGAGAAGCGGTTAGATGTCTTCGGGAACAAGGGCAAGGGAACGATGCCAGGGTGACGCTCTGGCTGGCTCCATCCCCAGGTGGCTAAGTGAGCACACGCAGTGAGCAGAGTCAACAAGGAGGGCACGCAGCCTCCGGTGCTAGAGCCGAGGCTAAGCATGGCCTCTGTGCCGAACAGAGTCTAGCACTCCGCTTAGTGCACTTGCGTCGAGACACAGGCGAGCCCTGTGCACACAGGGACCTGGTGACATCGAAACCAGCTCTGCCCACCATGAAGGCTGCCACAGGGATGAAACAGCCAGCCTGGGCTTTCTTCTGTGGGGCATCTTGGAGAGGTGACTGACCCCAGAGCTCGGCAGGACACCAGGGAGCCCCAGACCTGTAAGCTAGAAAATGAGGAGACGCTCTGGCAATGGACAGGCCCAAGAGAGGGATGTAGCACGTGCAAGGGAACAATCGCCAGTGACTACAGCTGAGATCGTCAAAGGGCACCAATTGTTCAGGAGCACAGACAGCCATAAAGCAGACGGGAGTGCTCACCAACGCACTCATTCAGTGAAGACTCTAAAGACACACATCTTCCTCCAGAGGGACTCCCACGTAGTCACCGCAGAAAGCTCGCTGCGTAACCTGGGATGGGGTCCCTCTTCCCCTCGGGTGAAAACCAGCAGGCCTACACGCCTGGCAGATAACACTTTAACCAGATGACACAGGACAGTGTGGGTGCCAGGTGAGTGTGACAGGAAAACTCCTGAGGGGGAGAGGAATCTTTCCCAAACCTGTCATCTGGAGTATAACCAGCAGCAGGCATGGACAGACCCAATTTGAGGCATGTCCTACAGAACACGTGGCTGCAACTGTTCCACGTGGTCACAACCAAGGGAAAAGTCTGGAAGGCACCAACTAGGCCACCAAAAGAGGCAAAAGACCTGATGCTATAGGCTCCCTGGGTGGGGACTGGGCTTTGGTGACTCCAGTGTGTGCTGACTGGTTGAGTCAATGGTCTTCCAAGACAGCCACCAGTTAGTTGCGAGTTGGGCCCCGGATCCTCTATCCCAGGTGGCTACAGGAGCTACTAGAGCCCCAGCACAAGGCTTCCCATGTCTCTGCCTTCACCACCGAGCAGATGGGCCCATGTCCACCTGCCACTGCCTCTCAGAAGATGCCCACAGTCCATAGCCACATAGGCTGGGAGAGCAGGAAAGCTTGTGCATGGGTGCACATGTAAGTACGAGACCCATATCACCACACAGGCTCCTCTGCAGGCAGAGGGATGGGAAGGGTACCTCTCAACCAGCTCACCCATCCTCACCCCGCTATGCACACGGCTTTCCATGCAAAGCCCTCAGCTGTGAGGCTACAGCACTGGATGCCCTTTCCTGAGAACTGACATTCAAAGTGCGGTGCATAGGAAAGAAAAGAGACTGGTCACCCGGTTCACCTCGGTCAGAACACGGCCCTAGGGCAAGCAACACAGGAAATCAACTTACTTACCAGGAAACGGTGGCAATAAGTAGGCTTGCAAAAAGAGGAAAGGCCGTGTCATTGTCAACTCATTGACTGGCTGAGAGGGAAGAGAAAGAACACTTCAAGTGTCCCAGGCCTCGGGGCAGAACCAATCACCTCAGACATGCCCAGCTCCCAAAGAAGAAAACCCAGATCCCTTAGGGAGGGCCTGCAAAGACCTCCCAGGGGAAACAGCCTTTGTGAGACCCTGGGTTCAATTTGCAGCATGTACACATATATTTCACGCGTGCGCGCATGCGCCTACACACACACACACACACACACACACACACACACACACACACAGAAAGAGAGAGTTAAAAATGAGCTATCTCTTTTCTCTCCCTTTCAGACATCATGCTATAATGCAGAACCACCCCCAAAAGGTGCCATCTCATGCTGCCCTTGCTGACTGTGGCCCTACAGGCCCAAGCACCTTCCCCTCAGTATCAGGTACAGAGGGTAGTGTCTACCTTCTAAGCACAAAGTAGGGCAAGAGGAGCCTGACTTGGGGCCTGTGCTGCCCAGAAGTGGAAAGATGCTCAGCCCATGGATGCTCAGAACCAAGAGGACACGCTATCAAGGGCGCTTTCCGTTTTCTCTCCTCAGCCAAGAGTTCAACTGGATCATATGAAAATGAGGAAAGTCTACCAAGCTACTACAAGGAACACATATGACCAATTCTTGGGGCCTAAACCAGGGTCAGGGTTTCGAGTATGGTATCTGCTGTCAGTTTCCTCAACATACTTGGGGTGTCAACAGGCTGACAAGAACAAGCACGGCCCCACGCCCCAGACACTACGGTCTCACAGTTGAGGCTGGGAAGTCCTGTCCATGAATACTCAAGTTCAGAACCCAGTGCTTTGGGACAGCGGCAACAGATGATCTCGTTAGTTGCCCAGTGTCCCCTCTCCAGTCTCAACCTCCTGGGTGTTCCTTGCGGTTCAAGAAAGACACTGTCCAGGAGCAAGCCTGGTGTACAAAATACCTAGGCCCTGGGAGTAGTAAATAGAAGACAGAGCTGAAGCCAAGGGCCTGTCACTCACAGCTGCTCACTAAACCAAACACTGAATGCATTCTCTCCCATGTGGGTGACGATGACATCACCGGGCACATGTACACTGTGATGCATGAACGAGGCGCATGGCGGTTGACACATTAGTGGCCTGTTCAACAGGGTGAGTATCCCCAGGGACTGGAGACTGGAGGCCACATATCAGGATGACAAGCGAATCTTTACTGCTCTCAAGTACTGGCATGCCTCAGCTTCCATGGTTTCCTTGTTGCAGCCACACTGGGAGACGGAGTTAGGCACACCTGCCCTGCGTGGGGCTTACCCTTGTCATCTGCACGGGCGCCACACACACACACACACACACACACACACACACACACACACACACAC
>NW_026588752.1:7375618-7413302 GCF_907164565.1 Psammomys obesus | reverse complement strand
CACACACACACACACACACACACACACACACACACACACACACACACGCTGTGAAAGGAATCAAACAACACCAGGTGGAATGTACAAGCCTGTGCTAACAGGCAGCCTCTGGGTCTGGTTTTGAGGCATCACTGGCAGGCCACACAGAGCTGTTACTCATCCACACGGTTTTCTGACCAACACCTTCAACAAACCTTGTATCTACCTTTGACAGGGTCTTGCTACTATTAGTAGCTCAGGCTGGCCTCAAACTCCAGACTCTCTGCCTCTGCTTTTCAAGTGCAGGGATTACAGGCAGCAGGTGCTTTTGATACAATGTGTGTAAGAAAGACCTGTAGATCCTGCTCTCCTAAGGGGGAAATCTCAGAAAGCGCCTGGCTCTTTTCGTTAGAAGTCTTTCCATAGTAGAAGCACTGCCAATTCAAGACGCAGGTGAAATTGCTGGATAGCCTGCCACTTTGAAAGGACCTCAGAGTATAGCTCATAGTCCAATGAGATCCAGAACCTTTTAGAAGAAACTACATTTGGGGCTGCTGCTTGCCCAGGGTCATCGCAACCATACCAACCATGACACAGAAAGATGGAAAACCTAAAAAAATAAAAAAAAATAAAATAAAAAGTGTCTACCTTAACTAAACACAAGATAAGGAAAAGCGAACATGCTGAACAGCCGCTAGAAATATCTGCCCCAGTCAGACGCTCACAGCCTTTTGCCTTAAGCTGAAACTCTAGCCCCTGTACTGACTGAAGGCAAAGCACTGCTCACCCAAGAGCCTCTGAGCCCATCTGCAAAGTGTCCTCAGCACAAATCCACCAGGTGCCACTCTGCTTTCCAATTTTATCAGTCTTGAAGACTCTATTCAACTTGCTCTGAGTGTGCCAGCGCCAACTACCAACTTCCCATGATCCCTTAGTATTGTGTGGGATAAAAGAACACAAGTCTGGGTTTGTTTTTTTTTTTTTTTTTTTTTTTCCACCAGCTTTAGAGAGAATGAGTGAAGACCCAGGCAGATAACCCCACAGGGACCATTTGATTAAGAACTCCAGTTCTTCTCAGCACCAGAAAGTGGTCAGCCTGTCGCACAAAAACCCATATGAGCCTGACTCCTCCACAGGAGACCCACATGGATATAGCCTAACGCCTGAGATGATTCTTTCCGAAAAGGCCCAATGTGCACCATGCACAAGCCTGGCAGGGAACTGGCCTGTCAAGCCTTGCCATCCAGCCCAGTCCTGCCCTGGGCCTTGGGGATTATTTTCCATTCAGTTTTGCCATCCTTACTAAAAGGCTGGGCCATATCCACCAGTGTTCACATAGTCACAGGGCCTAGGTATCAGGAATCAGGAATCAGGAATCAGGGTGAAAATTTGGAACCCACAGCTACTTCCACCAGCCAGGTGTCTACAGGCAGGCCAAGCCCAGTGTGGGTAGGACAGGCTCTCGGCCACAGCTGGGGGTTCAGGCTTCACATATAGTGAGTTGACCAGAGCTAGCTCTATATGACATCTGCTGGACCACTTCCTCTGTGGGTAGGAATAACAGATGAAAAGCTGAGCTGACAGAAACATCAGTGCTCAGTGTAGTAGTGCACAGGTTTAATCCCAGCATTCTGGAGACAGAGGCAGGCAGATCTCTGTGAGTTTAAGGCCAGGCTGGTCTAAAGAGCAAGTTCCAGGGCAGCCAGGGCCACACAGAGAAACCCTGTCTCGAAAAACAAACAACAAAAATAAAAAACTACAGGGCAGGGGAACATCAGCACGAGCACCAGACCCTCAGTTCTGCTCTTCCTGAAATGAAGGAGGCTCCTAAGGACTCTAGGCTCAGGTAGCTGTGAGATGCTGCAGTGGACTGTCATGATCTGCAGAACCAGAGGTTAGGCAGAACCCGGGAGTCCTTCCAGAGCTGACCTGGCCAAGCCTTGGGAACAGGTGCACACTCACTTTTAGCCTGCCAATGAATCCGGCTAGACCCTTGGTCCCTCTGCCATGCGCCCTTCCAAACTGACCAGGTTGGAGCTGCTGCATCACCTCCGGGTCCAGTGGAAGGGGAGGCTGACAGAAGGCGACACTGGCGTGGCTAGGTCTGAGTTACAGGCTAAAGACCCTCAACTCCCCTAGGCCTTTGGAAGAGAATTAGATGGCATTGTTTAGCCACTCCCAGGGAGCACACAGAGGGAGTGTACAGGTTATACCTTCGCCTCTTACTGTGCCAAATGTCGCTCTGGAGAGGCAAGGGTTGGGTAGGGTCCCAAGAACACGCCGAGGGACCTGACATAAATTTAGGCAGCCACGAAGTAGGAGGTGAGAGGGCGGGGTCCCGGAGCTCACAGAAGGGCAGAATGGTTCTGGTGCAGGGTCCTGGAAGCGTGCAGAAGGGCTAGCGGGAGTCCGGAAGCGAACAAGGGTTGGGACCAGGTCACAGGATACCGGCCACAGCCCGCTCCCACTGGACACTCACAGTAAATGAAAGCGAGGGCCCGCAGGAGCACGACCCTGGTCAGCCAGAAGGTGCCCGTGCGCAGCCGAGCTGGAGAGGCCTCAGGATCTCCAGCCGGAGCGGGTGGCGACGCTGGACCCTGATCCGCATCTCCGACCTTCCGTTTTCGCAGCGACCCTTCGGGCGCAGCCATTACCAGGCTGTCTGGGCGCGTGCGCACAGAGGGCGGTGCGCGCGGAGGCCCCGCCCACACGCGCTCTCGGGGACCAAGAGCTTAGCCTTTGGTAGCCTACGCTCACGCTGCACGCCCTCTCCGGACAGTCTTCCCTAGCGGTGGGCGTCTCCGTGGTGGCTTCAGTAGATGCAGAGTCAGGAGCCAAGTGAAAGCAATGAGAAGGAGCCAGCCCTGGTGCGATCCCTCATTCTGGAGCGAGGAAGGTCAGACCTGTGGCAGTGGCAGAGCTGGGTCTTCATCCGCCAGTCTTCATCTGCCTGCCGCCCAGGAAGGCGCGGAACATGTTTTAGGACAGTTGGCAGGAAAAAAAAAAAAAAAAAAAAAAAAAACCCAAATTCGGCCAGCTTCCTATCTTACCTAAAGCTTGTCTGCGGGCCCCAAAGATCCCAGTATACAGGTGGCACTCCAATGAGGATCTGGAACCGAACTCAAGCCGTGCATGGGGCCAGCCGGCCATTAAGTACTCAGAGGGGAAGAATTTACCCACCAGTGGCCCAAGGAGATACACCTCAAACTCTGCTTTTACATTTTATTTTATTTTTAGTAGTTTAGCCTGGCCTTGAACTATATCGTCCAGGATGAAAACGGACAGTCCTCATGAGCTGCTTTTCCTCGGTGCTAGTATTATAGGCCACATGCCTGGTAGCAACTTTTTTTCCCCCCATGTTAGGGACCATCCAGTCACTGCATGCAAATGATACTGGCGAGTTACTCTGCAGCAGAGGAGAAAAGGACTGTGCAGGGCGGGGACATCACCAGCCCTAGGGGTTATAAGGCAAACTACAGGGCTCTCTGGAACTGGTATAGTGGTGGTGTTTTCTTCATTCATCTTCCAGAGCCTTTCATGCATTAAAGATCTTGTCCTTCTGTGATTTCTCTCTGTTTTTTTTTTTTTTTTTAACAGTTTGTCGTTAGTATCTTCTTTTTTCCTCTTGCTGTTTTGACATATAAACTACCAATGCTTGCGTGGTCAAACAAACCTATTCGTGTTTATGCCTCCACACCCACAGTGAGCCTTCATGGGTAAGGACTTGGTGTGCAGCTGTTGGGACTCTTCCCAGACTCCAGGCTTCCTGATACTGGAGTACCAGCACATAAATACATCCTATAAAGTGTTTTGGATGGTTCTTTTCTTCTTCTTCTTCTTCTTCTTCTTCTTCTTCTTCTTCTTCTTCTTTTTGTAAGTTTCCTTTTCTTTTTCTTTAAGATTTATTTATTTATTTTATGTATATGAATGCTCTATCTGCACGCCAGAAGAGGGCATCAGTTTACATTATAGATAGTTGTGAGCTACCATGTGGTTGCTGGGAATTGAACTCAGGACCTCTGGAATTGCAGACAATTGCTTTTAACTGCTGAGCCATCTCTCCAGCCCAAGTCTCCTTTTCTTTTTTTTTTAGTAACACTCCCATGTGAAGTATGCCCCACCACAGATGTTGCAATGGATAATACAAATACTTCCCCTGCCTCCCACAGGTCAGCATTTACAGACTGAAGGAACAGTTACACCTGTGTATCCTGCATCCAGGGCCTTCAATAGGAACCCTCACCCCTGCCTCTCCTTCTCGCTGGCATGTACCAGGCATGGGATGGGCCAGCAGAGATGTTTGGAGAGGGCAGCTCAAGTCTGCACAACTTCCCCAGGTTATTTCTGAAAGCCAGAGCTGTGCAGGGGATGGAAGGGGAGGGAGAACCGCTCCACCATCAGGTGTGACCCTAGGTGCTGTTGCTCAGGTGGGGACCATCCTCACAAAGGGCCCTTTGTCCTCAGCTTCCCCTTGCGGTGGTAACATTGTCCTCCCTGCAGAAGGGCACAATGGGGCATTGTGCAGAGCATAAAATGGGCCTCTTGTTCCAGCATCCAGCGCTCCAGCTGGGGCTGGGACTCAGCTCTAGGCTCCTTCTCTGGGTTTGCCCACGGCGGGCAAGACCATCAGAAGGGTCTGCAGGGAGCTCGTGTCCTTAGTGGCTCGAGTTTCTTGGCCCTGGCCTGCCTTCCTGGGATGCCATCTGGAACTGGCTTTCAAGCAGGTCACACAGGGCAGAGTTGAGCCAAGAAGAAGATAGTGTTCTTGCCCGTTTCTGCCTGAATTTAATAAGAAGTACATTGAGAAGCTGGGTATGATTGTGCACACCTGTGATCCCCTAATACTGGTGGTGCTGAGGCAGGAGGATCACAGCAAGTCTGAGCTAGCTTAAACAGCACTGGTGTGTTATTCACCCATAAAAAGAAATGAGGCTGAACATGCTTCAGTATGGATGAACCCTAAAACTTCGAGCTGAGACAAGCCAGATACGTTGTAGGAAATGTTGCAAAAGAGGCAGACACATCCATTAGGAAAGACAGCTTCATGGTTTTGCGGGGTGAAGGAGAAAGAAGGGGATACGGAGGTTCCTTCTGGAATGTTTTGAAACTAGGTAAACACAGGACAATGCTGATATCCTATATGCTGCTGAGTTCTTAGGTTTATATGAATTTCACTTTTTTTGTCGTTTTGTTTTTCAAGACAGGGTTTCTTCGTGTAGCCTTAGTTGTCCTGGACTCACTTTGTGGACCAGTCTGGCCTCAAACTCACAGAAATCCACCTGCCTCTGCCTCCCTGAGTGCTGGGATAAAGGTGTGAGCCACCATGTATGGCTCACTTTTCTTTTTTTTTTTTAATATAGCTAGGGCTGGCCTTGAACTTGAAACCATACTCCTGCCTTTGTGTTGTCTTGCAAGTATTGGGATTACAGATGTGTATACCAAACCTGGCTTCACCACAACTAAAAAAAAAAAGCAAACAAAAACCATGAATGAACGAGTCCCTTAAAGTCCCTTAAGTGGAATGTTTCACAATCACTTGAAGGAAGGTTTTGCTCCTACTGGACAGAGTTAGTTGTGGCTTATACCACATTTGTCTGAGTGTTGAACATCTGGCAGTTGAGCTCTTTGGTCTACGTTCAGCTGTGGTTCACAAAGCAAAACCTAGACAGAGCTAAGCAGCTGAAGGCTCATGTACGGGAGGGGGCCACAGGAGGTCCCTGAGATTTGCTCCTGTCACCTCAGAGGCCACCTATACGAAGCAGGCTTCTAAACATCACATTTAGCCAAAAACTACAGAAGCAGTCAAACTGGCAGGCCAGAGGGAACTAACATGAGAGACCCTGGGGCCTCTGGCAGAGAGCTCCAAAAAAGGAAGGGAAAGTGAGGAGGGGGTCTCAAGAGGGACTTCCACCTCAGGACCCGGCTGGTGTCGCTGGAGGCCCGGGGCTCACCCATTCCTAGTTGGGTCCTGTGCCCCAGCTGCCTGAAGCCTCCAGCACAGTGGCTGAGATGGGTATGAGGACAGGGCAAGCTGCCTGCTAGCTGGCAGCTCTCCCAGCAGCTGCGGAACGGCTTCACAGAGGAATGAGCTCCCTGTCAGCACCTCATCCAGCTGTCCCCAGGCACCCCAGCCCAGCAGTCCCCCACTGTCTCAGGGCTATTGTCCCTGACATGCAGTCGCAGCTGTCTCTGGCTCCCCAAGAACCTAGCTCGGGCTGAATATAATCATGCACCCTTCATTTACCCCAATTCTTCATGTCTGGAAGTCTGCTTGTGAAAGGGGGCCATGATCCACATCTGTTGCCTTCTCCTAGAAGAGTGGTCAGTTGGGCTGGTCGTCCCCAACTGTCCAGTGGCCAAAACCCATCAGAGACCAGCAGGTGTGGCAGTGAGCAGGTGTCATGCCATTTGCTGGCTGGACTGAAGCTGTGACTGAGGAGCGGCTGTTCTCTTGGCTACTGTCCTCTTCTGCCGCACCCTCAGCTCCCCCTGCACCCTACGGAGATGAAGCCTTGTGAGTCCCAGCGGCAGCTGTGACTTAAGGTAGAATGGGAGTAAAATGTCTGGGGTAGAGCCCTGCAGCAGAACACGCCTGTGAGCTGCGTTCTGAACTGAAAGGATTCTTGGAAAGTCCCACCCCAGAGGTCAGAACCCAGAGGCCTACGGGCTCCACTCTGTCCACAGAGCCATACTGTCACTAGGTCAGCCACCAAGTACCCCACCAATGCTGCATAACAAACAGCCCCAAACAACAGTGTATGGCCTGCTGGGCTCTAACTTAAACCTCCCATACCACATCCAAGGGAATAAATGCAGGCCAGACAGCAAAAAGCCATTTATTGGTGTGTTTAATTTATCCTGGGTACTGGTAGGTGTCTGTAACCTTCAATCATGGCAAAGGAGGTCTGGGCTGTTGGGGCTATTTGTGACATTTTTATTCTAAGTCACTGTTGGCCTTACTGCTTAATTTGGAAACAGGGTTCTGCTTAGGAAAGTTGCAGCTGCAGACACCATGGATTGAGAGGGAAGCCTTGCTGGATCTGAAAAGTGGAGCTTGGGAGGCTGAACACAGAAATCAAGTGGCCCATGAGTTTCTGAGTGGGTCCCCTCCGGTTTCTGCTCTCTGCCTTGTGCCTCACTTCTGGGGAGCTCAACACCCATTCTGGCATGCAGCAGAGTTAGGGTGGTGTGGTGCCCAGATGAGTACCAGGCATGGGGCTGGAGATCCAGGTGTCTAGTATCAGAATGAGCCTTTCTAAGTCCAGCTTAGGCCATGTTGATACCCTGTCACCAGACTTCGCCATCCCAGGAACAGATGCTGGTAGCTTTGTTGAGAGCTGCACGGAGTTCACTTCCTCCCAGGAAAAGCTGCTTAAGAGCTCCAAGGACCCTACTGAGGATAGCTTTGGCTTCAAAAACACCACGTGTCCGATGTCAGGGAGGAAGTACCATGAGCCACTGCATACTGTTGGAAGTCAGCTCCACCCAGGGCCCTGATAGGGTGAAGGATGGGGCCCAGCTTGAAATTTAGGAACCCAAGAGCAGCAGAGGGAACCGCGCAAAGCAGTGGAAGCAGAGCTGGTCCCGACACATCTCTGGCTCCTGCACACACTTGTCACATTGCAGAGGATAAGTGCTAGACTCCACTGCATGGATTAAATACAGCCCCTTTCCAGAATCCTTTCAAACTGAGAAGAGTCTGGCACCCTGCTGTCACCAGGGTCACTCCCAAAGCAGTGTGCCTCCTAAGGAGCAACAAACACCAAAGTTGCTGCTGGGCTAGCATGTTCCCCCTGGAGCCAGAGGCATGCTGGAAACACACCATACAGCATGGCGTGACACAGGAGCAGGCTGCAGGGGTGGTATGGCAGGAAAGCTGCTCCTGTAGGTCTGAGAGATGGAGCATGGGACAGCAGAGATGGGTGGGTACCGACACCAGCACCTCCCCTATAGGTGACAGTTCCTTTGAGGGGCTAGCTCTGATCCCAACTGCAGTGTCCACTGCAGCCAGCTCTGACAGCATCCCTGAGACCACTGAATCGAGATGGGGTGGGAGGCAGAATGCTTGGCCCGGTACCCTGACTATTACCGGGAGGCCAGCCTCCTAGGAGCGACAAACAGAGCCAGTGAGCCCCTTTCCTGCCTCTGGGAACCCAGTGGGCAGGGCGCCCGTCTACTGGAACCTTACTCCGAATTCACTCTTTGCTAGTTCCACATCTTGTTTCTCACAGACCAACCTCAACAATTGAAAACCTCCACGGCTGTTCTGGGATGCCCTGCCTGACATGTCTGGATGCAGGGAGAAACAGGCTTGGGGACAAGCTAGGCAACCTGAGAGTCACAGACCCTTTTGATTACTCTTCCCCAGGCCGCAAGGCCACTGGTCCAGGGATGGGCATCTGGACAGAGTTCAGCCAATGAAATCCCCACTCTAGACCTGAAAAACCCACGTGATAATGGGGAAGTCCGGGGCCAGGGGAAGGTCATGCAGACTCAAGCAAAACTAGCACCAGCCAAGGAGGCGGGTGGGGCCAGGAAGAAAAAGCCAAGAGAAGGAGGAACTAGTCCACACCTGGACAAGGTCCAGTGGCCCACAAGGTAAACTGAGAGGCGGTTCCGATAGTTTCCACTCAAGTTTTAAAGAACTGTAGATTCCTGTAGTATCAAATGCCCTGTGTTATTTGGGGCTGCAGGCCTTTGCACATGATGTCACCCACAGGCACTTCGACTCTTTCAGATCTCAGCTGAACCATCACATCCTCGAGATTTCTGGGACCACCCTTCTGAAACTCTTCTTCCCTGCTGGTTGTATCTCAAGGAAGGACTAGTTGCCTCCCTGCTCTCAACCCTAGGAACTCCAGGCCAGGGACTATGGAACAGGATCGGGATGGTTTGGTCCGAGGAGACCCTGGCCTAACACTGTGTTTGATCAGTCCTAGGGAGCATGTGTATCAACCCTGAAGAGCTTTCTTTCTGGAAGCCTTAGTGCCATGTCTGTCTGCGGATGGGAACTAGTCAGCTTGAAAGGAGTCTAAAGACCCGAAGGATGTGCTGGTCTTTCAATATGACCCAACAATGATCCTGGCATGGGTGTGGAACATCACCTGTGTGCCCACAGATTGTACTGGGCTCAATTTTGAACACAGAGCCTGGAAGAGCTCAGGGTACCACTTGTGTGCCAATAATTGTATTGGTTAGGGCTGGATCTGCTCCTGACAGCCCATAGTGGCCTATACTATTAAGACCTACAGTCCAGAGGGCCTGGGTCTACGGAGGCACAGAGCGCTGGGACCCAAAGTCTTAGCGGCAGGACGCTGAGAGGGATATGGTGTGGGCCTGGTCTGCATCCTCAGCTCTGCCAGCAGAGCAGACTTCTGCTGGTATGGATGGCGCCATGACAGTGCACTAGACAGCAGGGGTCTTTATGCCTCTCAAGACACTTCCTTTCCAAGAGGTGGGACCCTGAGTGGAGGGGTTCCCCAAGGGAAAAGACAGCCACTGCAGGGGCACAAGAAAGGGTCTTTCTTCGCAGGTGACAGTTAAAATAAGGGTAGAGTTCAGCAGACAATGGCAGCCGGCTCTCCACCCACTCAAAACACACACACACACACACACACACACACACACACACACACACAGCAGAACTAGAATAAAGTCACAACTAAGGTAGTTTCTCTTCCTTAGCTGTCCCCTCAGCAGCTGGCAGGGACTTGGACCTCTTTCTTCCTGTCAAGAGCTGTAGATGTCATACAGTCACCATTGCACAGCACTGGCCCTTTCCAGGTCTTCAGGCAAAGCCTGACTGGAGGTTGGGATCTCAGACCTGGAGGTTTAGGGTACCACTCAGGCCTTGGCTGGAGTTGAGGATCATCAGGGGCCACAATTCTTTCTTGCTGCCGCCTCCAATGGCCTGGGAAACAGGCGGCCTCCTTTGGGGTCACCTGGCTCTCGCGCAGCTCCACGCTACCCCGACGAGCTTAGGGTGTCAGGTACACCGCCTCCATTAGTTTGGCGAGAGAATCTGGCTGCCCTTGGAGACCGCTGGGCCGGGAGCCAACTCGCGGGGCGACCTCGGGCGCGGCTCGGAGTCCCGGCTTGGCGCTGTCCTCGGGAGAAGTGTCCCCTTTCCGACCCTGTGCACTCTCCTCCTCCTCTCCAGGCGCTGAGAAGAAGCGGCCCAGCGTGGCCTCCGCCTCCGCCTCCGCCAGACCACCCAGGCCCGCCTGCCAGGGCCTCCGCGCCCCCGGCGCAGGTCATACCCGGAAGGACCCGGGCCCCCGCGTCCGGCCCCGCCATCCGCCTGACCGCCCCAGGGACTCTGCGGCCCGGGCCAGAGCAGCCCCGCCCAGCGCCCCCGCCCTTCCACTTCTGTCTGGTCCCGGGGTCCTCCAGCTCACCTAGGTGCGCGAGATACCAGGGTCACCTGGTGCCTCCTTGCGATTGCGCCACCCTGCGGGCAGAACCCAGATTAGGTAGCAATAGCGGAGTGGAGCCCCACCGTGGAGGGATGTTGGGGTTCGGGAGCCCTGTGGATTGGCATCTTCGCCTATCGCCCGAAAGTCGAGCTACGCTTCAGAGAACCGGGCACTGGGTAGTTAGTCACCCTTAGTCTTCTGACCTTGCCTCAGTCGCGGGATCAGGCTGCGGGGCGCCTGGCCCACGTGGTGCGGAGGGAGGGACGGGGTCCGCAGGCTTCCTTGGGTTAGGGGCGGGGCGTCTAGACTCCGCCCCTGGGAGGGCGCTCCAGCCAACCCGGGCCGAGAGGGGCGGAGTTTCGGCCACGGTTTTAAGAAACTTGTTGCGGGTCCCAGAACTGAGACCGAGCTGCAGCTGCGGAGGAGCGGCGGCTGGTCGCCTGTGGCGAAGACAAAGATTGGGTCCTGCGTGGCAACCTCGGATTCCAGCGCGTCCGTCCACAGCGTGACCGGGCGCGACCCCTGCGTCCATCCCCACTGAGCGCCCCTCCGCGCGTGGCCCCGATGCTGGACATGAGTGAGGCCCGCGCCCAGCCGCCCTGTAGCCCGTCTGGTACCGCTAGCTCCATGTCACACGTGGAGGATTCAGACTCCGACGCGCCGCCGTCGCCCGCGGGATCGGAGGGCCTGGGCCGCGCGGGGGGCGGCGGCCGAGGGGATACTGCTGAGGCAGCAGATGAACGCTTCCCAGCCTGCATCCGCGATGCGGTGTCGCAGGTGCTTAAGGGCTATGACTGGAGCCTGGTGCCTATGCCGGTGCGCGGCGGCGGTGGCGGCACGCTCAAGGCCAAGCCACACGTGAAGCGGCCCATGAACGCCTTCATGGTGTGGGCGCAGGCGGCGCGCCGCAAGCTGGCGGACCAGTACCCGCATCTCCATAACGCAGAACTCAGCAAGACCCTGGGCAAGCTGTGGCGGTGAGTGTGGGGACTCTTGACACTCTGGCTGAGGAGGGGAGCCTAGGGGCTGAAGGGGGTGGCCTCGTGTCCAAGCTTGGGCTGTGTCCCTGGGCTGGTTCCGGAGTGGATCTGGTGGAAAACACCTCCTGGTCAACAGAGACCAGACACCAGGTGTGGGGCCTTGGAGATGGACGGAGGCCAGTGCCTGGAGTGTGACCCTCCGGCCTTGTCTCCTCTCCTGGGATATCCTGCTGAGAACTGCAGAGCTGGGGATCCCAGCTTTGAGTGGCCTGCAGGCTTAGGAGCAGGCATCAAGCTTGCTTTGTCCTGGGCAAAAGCTGGGACTACGGGATAGCCCCGAGGAGTCCAAAGTACCCCCAGGTACTTCTCCAGGCCACACCAACCTGGGATTAAGGAAAGAAAGAGTGGGGGTGTGGGGGGGGTGGCAGATGCTCAGTGGGCACTTTGGCATGAGAAAGGCAGGCAAGTTCCTCACACAGCCCAACCTCCCAAGCTGCCCCTCCTTGAGTTTGAAACAGTGTGTGTTAGTAGCGTTGGGCTGAGCAGGACAGCCAGGCTGTCCAGCCTGCAAGCTGAGGTGCAAGGCCGAGAGAGTCTTAGGGTGTGTGTGTGGGTGTGTGTGTGTGTGTGTGTGTGTGTGTGTGCGTGCTCTCAAAGGACAGTCTCCTGGATTTTTGCCTTCACCACTGCAAGGTTGGACAGCAAACCCAGCTGCCCTGAGTCAGCTGGCTCCCAGGAAACCTTGTCTTTGTCGAAGTGTAGTTTTCACTGGGTCCTGCCTTCCTCCTTGAGGGCGGTGGCATGGATGAGCAAATGAGGTTGGAAAGGGATAACTCAGGAAAGATGGAGAGCTGGGGTCTTTCTTCTTCCTTGGACTGTAAAGACCATTCCTCACCACACAGGCCTATTGGGCTCTGCCCTGGTGGTGCCAGGATTCTCAGAGGGAGGGCAGATATCCTGGTCTCTCCTGCTCCCTATTCTGTGCCCCTGCTGTCTGACTCCAGGCCAACTCCTACAGCACTGTATGTGCGTACTGTCTGGGCCCTTGGCAACCCTGGAGCTCTGTGGCCATCCTCGCCCTGCTGTGTTCTCTGCAGCTTGCTGAGTGAAAGTGAGAAGCGTCCTTTCGTGGAGGAGGCCGAGAGGCTCCGTGTCCAACACAAGAAAGACCACCCAGATTACAAATACCAGCCACGACGAAGAAAGAGCGTGAAGACTGGCCGGAGTGACTCGGACTCCAGCACCGAACTGGGCCACCACCCCGGTGGCCCCATGTTTAAAGCTGATGCGGTGCTCAGTGATGCGCACCACCACAGCGACCACACAGGTGGGCTGCGGGACCCATAGCTGGCCTGGCGTGGGTGGGAAGGTCTTCCCTCCAGGGTTGACAGTCTGCAGAGGACCAGACCTTCCCTGGTCCCTTAAAAAAAATGCCTCTGGATGTCACTGTCTCTGATGCATGAAAAGAGGGGGTTGCGTAGCCCCATCCCACATTCTGGAGATGAGTTTCTTTAGTGAGGCTCACTCACAGTCTGCCTCCACTCTTCGGTGACAGCAGCATGGGTCAACAGCCCCAGCTTCAGAATCAGAATGGTGGGTGGGGTCCCAGCAGCTAAGCCGGAGGCAGGCAGTGAGCTTCCGTTTACTCGGCTGTGATGGGGAAGAACAGGGTTGTGTGGGTTCACCTTGGTCCTGTGCCCAGGGCCAAGCATTCCAAGAGTGCCCCATTAATGCTAGTTCTGGTGGGGCCGGCTGGCCACCTTCCATCCCCCCACCCAGGTCTTCAGGGAGAGGCTTTGGGTCTTCCCACAGCGCAGCTTAACGGAATTTTCTCAGCCAGTAAGCGAGGGCTAGGTCTGAGTTTGCAGGAATTTCTGGGACAGTAAGGAAACAAAAAGCCGTTCATTCGTACCTGTGGTAGTTACCAGGTTTCCTGGTGTCACCCACCGGCTCCACCCTGGTCCCACAGAAAGGGGCATTCATCCTTGCAATATACTTTCTTCCTCAGGCCAGACCCATGGACCGCCCACCCCACCCACCACCCCCAAGACAGACCTGCACCAGGCCAGCAGCGGAAGCAAGCAAGAGCTAAGGCTGGAAGGGCGCCGCCTGGTGGACAGCGGGCGCCAGAACATCGACTTCAGCAATGTGGACATCTCTGAGCTCAGCAGCGAGGTTATCAGTAACATGGACACCTTCGATGTTCACGAATTTGACCAGTACTTACCCCTCAACGGCCACTCAGCCCTGCCCACAGAGCCCAGCCAGGCCACTGCCTCTGGCTCCTATGGGGGCACCTCCTACTCCCACTCCGGGGCAACTGGCATAGGGGCCTCCCCCGTGTGGGCCCACAAGGGAGCTCCCTCGGCCTCAGCCTCGCCCACAGAGGCAGGACCCCTTCGGCCACATATCAAGACGGAGCAGCTGAGCCCAAGCCACTACAGTGAGCAGTCACATGGCTCACCTGGCCGTGCCGACTACGGCTCCTACAGTGCCCAGGCCAGTGTCACCACGGCTGCCTCTGCCACAGCTGCCGGCTCCTTCGCCAGCGCACAGTGTGACTACACCGACCTGCAGGCTTCCAGCTACTACAGCCCCTACCCTGGCTACCCTCCCAGCCTCTACCAGTACCCTTACTTTCACTCATCCCGCCGGCCCTACACCTCACCACTGCTCAACGGGCTGTCCATGCCACCTGCGCACAGCCCCAGCAGCAATTGGGACCAGCCTGTGTACACCACCCTGACCCGGCCCTGAGGCTGCTGCGTCCTGGAGGTCTCAGTGTCCACGAGGTATACAGCCAGGTCCTCGGAGCACGGAGGCAGCCAGCATGGCCTCACTCCGTCAAGTGCCTGCTGAATCTGCAGGAAGTCAGGCTTCGTCACCCCATGTCCCTTTGCCTCTGGATATCCAAACTTCTGCCAGGGGACAGAGCTCTCTTTTCCTCCTCTTCTCTTTCTGAGGTGACTGGTGATTTCCAAAACAGCCGTTCTGCTGCTCTCCGGTTTGGATAAGTGTGCACCAGCTCCTGGATTTTGCATCTCAGCAGATAAGAAGATGGCTACAGCTAAAAGACAAAGGAGGTGGGGGGGGGGGCTCAGGTTCTTACCAGCCTAGCCAAGAACTCCCTGGGATCGAGGGATGTTCCCACGGCGAAAGCACAAGAGCACATCTGTGGATGCCCGACGAAACAGCCACGCGGGCACCTTTTGGGACCGATGTGAGATGGAGGGGTTTCTCACGACCACAGTTCTTCCCAGCAAGGTCTGGCTGAGACGAACACTTCTTGGGCTTTTACTTTTATTTTTATTTTTTTTGTAATTTTTATTTTAAGGCTTAAACATGTCTGTTTTGAAAGCTGTTGAAGACGTATTTATGTTCTGTGTTATTTTATCTTTAATTAATGAAGTAATTTGTGCAAAGAGTAGAATTTAAGACAAAATGAAAGCCGGGGAAGTTCGTTTTGTAAAGGGCAGGAGGGAGGTGGCTCGGCACCCATGGCATCTCTTCCCTCGGCCTTCAGATGGTCCTGAAGCCCCCCCAGCCCCAGGCACAGGAGGAAATGATTTACCTCTTGGGGTCTGGTTAGAGCAAAATGCCCAACACCAGCAGCAGGTCGGGCATTGGAAGGCAGGAGTATCATCTCTGGCCTCGGTGGTGCCAACTGGTAGAAGACAGAATTCCCTGCAAGTTGGCAGCTGCAGAATCACGATAATCTTGGCTCTTTGGCACCAGGCACTACTTACCAAGCTGTGAAAGGAAAGCCTCCTCCACTAACCTGCCTAGGTTCCTAGTTAGTAACATCTGCCTCACTGCCTGCTTCGCTGTGTGCTAAGCGTATTACCGGCTACTTCACGGAAACTTGTGCCTTGGAGACTTTGTACATTTAATCACATTTGAGAAGTTTGCTTCTTTTTAATTTTTCTACTTTTCCTACTTTTTTTTTTAGAGGAAAAAAAACCCTGTCTTTTTTTTTTTTTTTTTTTTTTTCGTATCTCCTTCTGGGGGGGGGGGTGGGTTCCTCATCAAACTTTTTTTTATGCAATTTTTTTTTTTTTTGGGGGGGGGGGCGTTGAATTCAGAAAGACATTTGCTGTCCTTGGCCTGCTGTGTTTCGCTACTCTCTGACCAAGCAATGCTAACTTTTGTACAGATTGATTTGATAAAATTTAAAAAAAAAAAACCAAACAAACTGCTTTTTATCTACTCAGAGCATGTTTTGTGTATTACTTCTCTCAAGCTTGGGGGTTCTTTCATGAAGGTTCCTAGCAGAAATGGGTGAGAGTCTGCTGAGTCTGGTTCCAGCTGCCTTGAGCAGGCCACTGTGAGGGGGTGCAGAGACCGCTCAGACTCCCCAAGGCAGGGGCTTCACTTCACCTTAAGGAGGCGGCCAGACACCCCGTCACCGTCGTTTGATCTGAGTTTAAACCCCATGCCTTTAGGCTTGTCTGGTGTCCTCATCTGAGGGGTTGCTCCTAAGCAGACAAATGCAGGTCCGGATGGGCCATTCCAAGCCATGTTTTCCTCCTGGGTGAATCGAGGCTGGTATCTGGGTGGCTATGCAGTGTGTCTCAAGCTGATGGGCATTTTTTTGGGAGGGGGGCAGGGAGTCCTGGCTCCGAGCCAGCCTGGGAGCAGAGAAAGACCATTCCAAGAGAGCCTGGCAGGATTGTCTGCTCGCAGGAAAGTTTCTAGGGAGAAAACGGTTGTGAGGAGAGATAGCAAATAGGGGCCCTTGCCAAGCCTCCTGGGTGCATGTGGCTAGTTGGGGCTGCCAGGGCCGGCTGCATCCCAGCTATGCAGACTTCAGCCTCGGTCTGGGGGTGGAAGGGAGCCATGCCTCTTGGGAACCCCAATGTGTGAGAGCGTAACTACTTCCCTTGCCCCACTTTGGGAAGCCTGACTCTGGAGCCTGCCAAGACCATTCCCGAGACAAGTCAACCTGAATTTAGAAGAGCTCGTAAGGTCTGGCCACGCCAAGCGCCCAGGTATGGGGGATTCTGAAGGTGGTGCCGGGAAACCAGGTTCACGGGTGGCTGATGCCTTCACAGCCTGCCGCCAATGTGGACCCAACCCTGCCAGTCCTGCATCCAGCCAAGGGTTGTCTGAACCCATATGGCCCCCAGAGTTCTCTCATTGACACCCCAGACCAAGAAGAAGCCCAGGCGCCCAGCTCGCTGACAAAGCTGTGAGGCCCTGCTGCCGGGTTGGGATTAGCTTTGGGGCTTGCCAGGTTCCCAAGGGCCGGGTGGCCCTGCCAGTTCTGTTGGGACTTGGCAAGCCTCCTGAGTGTTAACTCCCGGGGCCTGGGTCCTTCTGCCTTGCCAAGCAGCCCTGATTCCAGGTGTTGCTTCCTGAGAGCCTCCTTGTGTCTGAGCATCGTGAACTGGGGCACCAGTGCCCTGGCTAGCTCACCCCCACCTCTTCCCTTGTGTGTGCCCTGTAATTTGTACCTGCCTGCCTCCCTCCATCTAAATTCCTGGGGCTAGCTCAGCTGGTGGCTTCCCATTGGTACTCTCAGTCCTTAGAGGCAGAACCCAAGGCCAGGTTCTGGGTTCTGAGAGGCCCCCAGTACTGCACTGAGGCTGGAGTTGGGGTGGACAGTAGGGCTGGCCCCTAGGAAGAGACTGTGTGGCATCTCTTGAGAGCATCCGTCTGAAAATATTGCCATGGCCAGCTTCGCCCCGAGTCCAAGCTTAAGAGTCTAGTTCTTCCAGAAAGCACCCTTCCCATAAGCTCATCTCAGGGGCAGACTGGCAGAAAGTTCCTCATTTTCGTATCCTTACCCAAAACAATGTTGGCTCTGACCTCAGTAGAACGGAATGCCCTGTTCAGCAGAAAGGGAGCAATGGTCCTGTCTGCCCCAGCATCTCAGAGCCTGGAAAAAGCCCCCTCCATCCTCTGCTCATCTCCTTAGAGCGACATCAGCTCTTGGGAGCTGGAGGCTGTTTGGTCAATTTCGTGTCCATCCTGACTCTCAGTTCCTGATAGAGGACTCGTGTCCTTGAGGCAGTCCCTATCTTTCCACTCGCTCAAGGTAGTCAGATTTGGGATATTCAACGTGTTTCAGTTAAGGTTCAGCACAGAGTGGCTCAGAGGTGCAGAGTCCTGGCCTGGGGTCTACACCTCCGTCTTTCTTTCCCAGTGTCTGACTCCAGCCCAGCCAAGGACTGAGCCTCTCTGTCCACCCCACCTCTGCCTACCCTACATTTTCTGGGGGTGCTGTCAACGGCATTGGACCCTGGAGATGTGCTCCGGTGGTGATGTCCCGGCTGCCAAGCACTGGACAGATACGGACACTCATCTGGAGGCTGGGAACCAACATTGTTTCCCAGTGTGCTACTCCCTGTGTGGCTACAAGGAGATAAACTGCCTTTGTCTGGCGCTCAGGCGAAGAATTGTCCTGAGGAAGGAGGATTGGATAAGGACAGCATGTTTATCTGTCTTTTTCTTATGCTAGTGTCACATAAGACAACCTCCCCTACCCAGAAAGGTCCCCAGTACTGGCTTTGCCAGCCTGAGCACTGCCCCTAAAGGGGCTCCTGGCTCCTGGTCACCTTCAGTTCCTCAGCCAGGAGCTTCCCCGCTGGGTGCCCTGACATTTCCAGGAGTTATGGTCCATAAAGGGATGTTAGTCACCCCCCCCCAAAAAAAAACCCCACACACCATATTTTGATTCTTAGGGCATCCTATAACATTAGGTCATTTGGGGCAAAAACCTCGGCAACTCTGGGGCCTCTCCATGATGGGTGCCCTGTTGTTTTGCCTGTATACGAGAGGAATTTGAAACAGAGCAGTGCGAGATTGAGTGCTTGCCTCTCTTCTCCCAACTGCAGGTCCCTCAGAGCCACTTCCTTGTCTGCTGCCTCCCACTGGATCACGTGGCTACTTCTGAGAGCCTGATTTCCTCACCTGTAACTGAGAATGATTTTTTTTTTTTTTAAAACATGGTCTCGCTATATAGCCCCGGTACTTACTATATAGACCAGGTTGGCTTTGAACTCACAGAGACCAGCCTGCTTCTACCTCCTGAGTGCTGGGATTAAAGATGTGCCTCATCACATCGGGCTTGGGAGTTCTGGGGTACTCACTGAGATCAGGACTCTCCTGTGGCTGAGCACACCCAACAGGGATGGTCTGAGAGACTGACACTTCCTCAAACCTCTTAAGAATCTTTTTGCTCACATGCAAAATAAAGTTGGTGGGTTGAGATAAGAAAATAGAGAGAGAAATAGGCAGAGTCCTCAGTAAGGACTTAAAGTAGCCATAACCATGCTTCTTCCTCTTTGCCTGTTTTCAGGACTGAAGCCCAGATATCCTTCAAGGGCCTGTGGTTCCATGCCACCCTGCCATTCCTCAACACCCTTCCCCAGCCCTCCACCCCCTATCCCACCCCCGCACAGCATCCTGGCATATAAACAGCTTCCTGTGGGGAGGCAGGGTAGGACAGTGGTTAGAAAAGCCGCCATTTGTCAGTCTACCTCCCATGCCTCAGTTTCCCCCTCACCTGTGGGATGTTGACAGGCTCACTGAAATTCTCTGAGGATAAACTAGCCAGGCCTGGAGTTTTATGGCCACTTGCTGGCTACTCTATGAGTAGCACCTTCCTTCCTGTCTTGGCCCAATCTCCAGGGTGCATGTCCCGGGATCCTTGTCTAGTCTCAGGTGTCCCATTCCAAGCCATTCTGTTCCCCCTAGCTTCCTTTCCTCCTTCATCATGAGATAGGGGTTGGAATCTGGTGGGTCAACCCAGACTGGAGGGGGAAAGGGCCTGGAGTCCCAAATGTACATCTGGGCTCCCTAGACCAGTCCTGGGAAAGTGTTCATCTTTCAGAAGGCCCTCCCACACCAGGTTCCTGGACTAGCTCACATCTAGATTTTTCTGGGATGTCTAGCCCAGAGGACCCTGTAAAGGGTTAAGGGGTGCAGGCAACCATGCCCACAGCGGGTGGAGCGGCTGGTGCTGGGCCAAGAGCTGGGAAGGCACTGCATTTTAATGAATCATTATTGCCCGCAAAGCCTTTGTCTTTCTTTATCCGGTGCACAATAAAAGAATTAATTAGACAGAAAATGGCAGGCCAAACAACTGACAGGTCATTGAGGGCTGCTGAGTGACCGATGAGACACAGGCCAAGCGGAGTTCCGCCCCAGAATGATAATGGCCAGCCGGGTGTTTTGTATGCAGGACCAGTGGGCCCCGGTGGCCAGCACTGTGGTTGCCATTCTGGCCTGGGCAGACACAGGACCCTGATGATCTGGATAGCAGGGAGAAAGAGTTGGAAGGATGAAATTCTGTACTAACTTTCGTGTTTGGAACCAGAAGGGGTCTTGAGGAGATTGTTCTGTCCTTTGAACTTTCCTTCTTTCGATGGGGGGGTCAGGTGGGTTATAGGAACAGTGCTCTCTATATTACAAGAAGTAAAGGGGGCAGGAGGGAAGAGCAGGGGGCCAGCACAGGAGGGAGAAGCTGGTGGTGCCCAGCCTTGGCTACTGCAGGCTTTGTTATTCAAATATCATCAGGAAACACAGGCTGGCTCTCACACTCAGAAAAATTGAGTTCCCTGCAGGTCAGGGTCTTTCTCAGTGACCACCAAGTGTCAGCATGGAAGGGTCCAGCCCAGGATGGGAGCAAGATGCAGGCCGGTTACACACTCACAGTTGGGTCCTGCTGCCTGAAACCTCTGGCCAACAGGAGGCTCAGTGGGTGGGCCTAGTCTCTGATTCAGTGTCTACCCCCTCAACCCCAGTGAGAATCACTGGGTGCATCACTGGGTGAATTCTTGTTTGTTTCCCTGGCCCTTAGGGCTGAAAGATGTAAAACCCCAGACTAGTTCCAAGAAAGGCCTTCCCCCACTTGCCCTCTGGTAATGTCAGAACCCAAACAGGGTAGGTGAACAGGTCAGTCAGCAGCCCTTCCAGGGCTGAATGTTACTGGGAAGATGTTATCACCCCTCAAGCTTTGCTGCAGCCTCTATTTTTAAAGCACACCTTCCCAGGGCTGTGCTGCCTCCTCTCATCAGCCTGGGGGTTGATGGGTGGGGAGGTGTCAGAGAAGAGGCTAGCGGCCACCATGAACTTTTATCTTTGAAAATGCAGCTGCCAAGATCTGTCCCTGGAGCAAGATCTTGAATGCCAGGAGCAACAAGGCTGTGTGGGAGGGGCTGCCCTGCCTGGAGAATCATTCCCAAGCAAGGATAGAGGCAGGCACTGGAGGACCAGGGTGGGACAGGCTGGGAGAAACAGTCTTACTTTGTTCCCATCAGAGCAGCAGCCAGATAAGGAAAGGAAACATCCAGGAGAGGAACATTTCAGGTAAGGAAACATCCGTCCGTCCATCCTTCCATCCATCCACCTCCTCGTCTGTTGTCATAGCTGGGCATTGGGCACTGCTTGAAAGTGCTGGCATTGCTTTTGCCATACTATATCTGATGAGGGAGGTCACTTCCTGTTATGTGCACAAGGCTGATTACCCCATTACCCCATGAGAGGTAGCTGTGGTGATCAATGTTGGTTGTCAACTTGACAAGATCTGGAATCCTCTAGGAGGCGAGACTCCAGGCACATGTATGAGGGATTATTTAGATTATGTTAGCCTCTGGGCATGACTGTGAGGGATTATCATGGTTAGGTTAATTGATAGGGCAGACCTACCCTAATAGTGGGTGGCCCTGAGCTTGGACTACGTGAAAAGGAGAGATGAATTATGCACCAGCCATCATGGTTCCTAACTACTGCTGAGATTCGACCATCGCCTTGAAGTCCTGCCACTCTGCCTCCCTGCCCCGATCGGCTTCTCCTGGAACTGTAAGCCAAGCAAAACTCTTTCTCTCTTGAGTTGCTTTTGTCAGGATATTTTGTTAGGCCGACAGGAAAGCAGGACAGTGCCCTTGCCTGCCTTCTCTCCCAGTTCCTGGGACTACTCAGTTCACCCAAGGAACGTGTTATTAACAGCAGAGTAAGGGCTGGAGATAGGCTAAGGCTTGGTGACCCCAGCTTTAGCTGCTCCTCAACAATTGAGGAGGTTTTAGAGTTTCTCTGAGACACATGCCAGGGTCTAAGGGCTTAGGCAGTGAGTGGAATGAAATATCTGGATTTCCTGCTCACCTCCAAACATGTTCCGCTTCAGAGAAGTTACTGGTCTCTTGAGCTTCATCTGGAAAATGGGAAGGACAACACCTGCTCCCAAGAATGGGGCACAGGAGATGTGTGTGGCTCGGAGGCTTAGTGTGGATTTTATTAAGGAGCAGCTACTCATTATACACCACCCAGAGTTTCCATTCAGGTGGAGAAGAAGAAATTGTACCTGCATGTGATCAGCAAGGATTTAGCATGCTTTACAGGGCTGACAGTACTCCATATGTCCATCCTGACGCCATCCACTTACCCCTCATTCATCCATGCACTTGGCCATCATCCACCATCTACCCATTCATTCATCACTCATTCTCCATCCATCTATTTATCTATCTCTCTATCTAGCCATCCACCTTCCCACCATTCACCCCCTTTTAATTAATCCATTACCCACCCACCCACCTATTCCACTCTCTCTCTATCTTTCCATTCACCCAGCTGTTTACTTCCCACCATATGGCATCCATTCATCCATTTACTCACCATCCACCCATCTACCCATCCATCTATGTCTCCATCCATCCATCCGCCCATCCATCTACAGAGTCTCAGGCACTGCACTTCAGAGGAGAAGGAGACAGATTCTGCTCTGCACTCCTTCGGTCCGCCCAGAAAACAGTTCTACAGGACAAGTGCAGGAAACCACAGGAACAAGGCCCTGATGTGCCCTGTGGTTGGGAGGCTTGAGAAAGTCACGGTACCCTAGGAGGTTTCCACTGAGGGATGTTCCTCATCAGGATTTGTGGGCTCATCACTCAACTCGTGTTGATCTAGCCTGCTCCTTCTCGATGGATCTGACTATGTAGGGCAGGCAAGGCCATTGGCCCAGCGTCACATGCTACCCTTTCACAGCACTGGTCCCGGTGAAAAGTGAGGTGCGCACATCCTGACTTGCCTGCATGTTTCTGATTTTAGCACTGAGAGTCCCATGTCCCACAGAATACCTTGGTGCCAGGTAAGATAAGTCAGCGATCTCCCCAGCAAACAGGCATAGGAGGTCCCGCACTGGCCCTTCCTGGAGAAACCCATGGTCTGTGGCATGGAGTGGATGGAGAGCAGGTCCTCACAGCAGGAGCTATGTGATCTTGGGTGTCCTCATAAGCTCAGTAAGTTCAAACCATGGCTGTGTGCCCCTGCCTCTGTGGATAACTGGTAACACAGGCCATATGCTTGGCAGTGAATGGCGTGTGGACATGCTCTCTCTAGCAAAAGAGAGCCACTGGGAGGCTCTGTGAAGAAGGGTCAGCGGTGACAGGCAGCCCTGGGTTGTATTTAAAAAGTGAGCTGAGTGAGCTGTGAGGAGCAAGCCAGTAAGCAGCATTCCTTTGTGGTCTCTGCTTCCGAGCCCTTTCTCCAGGTACCTGCTTCCAGGTTCCTGCCCTGACTTCCTGGACTGTATGATTAAATAAACCTTTTTCTCTCCAAGTTGCCTTTGGTCATGATGTCTGTCACAGTGAGAACAGATTAGAGCAGAAAAAGGAGCAAGGAAGAGCCAGTGGCTGCTGTCTGTTATCTGACGGGATGTCCATGCTGTGACACAGGTAGTCCTGGTGTCCCGTAACATGTGCATGGGGTGGTCTGCTTAGCCGGCAAATTGCCAAGATGTTTACGGCACTGCCATTGGTCATGAGCTACCAAGAGATGATGGAAGGTTCTTCCAAACCTCTTTCCTTCTAACGACATACCTCCTGCCCTGAGCAGCCAAGTTTAGAAGATGAAAAACAAGGCTGGGGAGATGGCTCCGTGAAAGAAGTGCTTGTCATGCAGGCGTGAAGATAGGAGTTCGGATCTCCAGAATCTACACAAAGCCTGGACCCGGAGGGTGGACCTCACAGTCCCAGCTCTTGGCAGGGGACCTTCCCGCAAATAAGGTGGAAAACCGGAGCACTTGAGGTTGTTCCAAGCTGGCAAGGAGCAGGCAGGGAGAGCCTCTGCCTCCTGGCAGGACTTACTTGGGCTCCTTCACCCTCATTCATGCCTGGCCACTGTCACCCCCTCGGCCTTGCCATTCAGGGCTCTCTAAGGACAATCCTGAGGTCCTGAGCAGTGACATCTCTCTGACCCCCGACAGAAGAGCACAAGGCAGACATTATAAAACACCCTTTCGAGTGAGGCTCCCTCACATGCCACCAGGTGCCTGTGAGGGCCTCTGGATTTGTGTCCTGGCACAGGAGGCTGCTAGGACTGGCCTGCGCTGAAGGGATGGGCGCTGCAGAGACGGGACGCTAGGCAGCCAGAGCAGGAAGCTGCCGGCTAGAGCATTTCCTTTCATTAAACACCATTCCCTGCTCCCCCAGCCCCAGGCGAGAATGGATGTCACAGGCAGCCCTCTGCAGGCCCAGGCTGAGCGAGGCATTTTTCATCTCCTCAGGAATGCATGGGGTGTCGGGGGAGTTAGCGGCGCTGTCGCCAGAGGAAGACAGAAACTGTAACGGCGCAGAGGTGGGCGTCCTGCGCCCATCTGGCAGGAAAGTCATATTCTTGTGAAGCAGGGACCGAGCCAACTCCGTCTCCTTTGAAAAGGAGACAAATTACACTTCAATTATTTGATGGGGTCTCGCAGCCCTCGCCCCCGCCTCCCATTCGGCACACCCTGGAGATTTTGGAGGAGCTGACTCCCCTCAAAGAGGGCGCCCGCCCTGTCACCTGTTCCTCCCATTCTCGAGCTAATTCCGCAGGGCCCGTGGGAGGCAGCGGGCGCGCAGCTCTCCGTGTGGGCGCTGCCGCTCCCTGCCTCAGTGTCTTTGTGCCTTCTGGTTACAAAACAGGCTGCGCGGGCTCATTTGCATGAAGCCCGAGAGCTCTGAATCCTCCTCGGTTCTTAGTCTGTGAAGCCAGTCCCCGAGGATCTGTGAAAGATAAAGCCTAGCTGCAGGGGTGGATGGATGGAGTTCTTTCCTGTGAAGCAGGGCTGGGCATCCACGGAACAGCTCAGCCTCAGTTCCCAGTTTAGGAAGGGGGCGTCAAACGACCCTGCTTGAGTCAACCAGAGGGAGGCTGGCCCAAGCACAGCTCCGGAGCAAGCTCAGCGCAGTTGGCTGAGCCCTCAGGAGTCATGGAGAGTGGGCACCGCTAGAAAACAGAGAGCAGAGAGTCTGCTAAGCCCAGAGCTACAGAGCGGGGCTGACTGGGGCTTAGGGTTCAGATCATGACTCTGGCTGGTTTCCTCTTGCCTCCTCCCATCTACAGCAGTGTCAGCCCTGTGGGTCCCTGCTGCTGACGCCTTCCTGGCCCCAGGGTACAGAACAAGGCCTGGACTTCAGAATGCAGGGTGCCCTTCTCAGAGAGCACTTGTAACTAACAAGGCAGAAATGAGTGCCCAGGAGAGGGGCAGATACAGAGTGAAGCAGACATGTGCTGCACCCAGGATTTCAGCTCAGCATCCTCTTTATCCAAGTGTTAGAAAGGCTCCCCAGGATCAAGTGTGTCCCTGGCTTCCACCAAGGGGTGGCTCATTACTGAGCTTCTCAATTATGAGACAAATCCATTCCCTGTCCCTATTCCTTAGTGACCTTAATCATGGCCCACCTGAGCTCTGACAGCTGATTCTGGTTCTGTCTGAGGCTGGGCCAGTTGGAGAACAGCTTTGGATGTAGGACCAGGGTAATGCTCCCATGTCCTAACCTCCCAGCCCTGGAGGGAAGAGCAAGGGCAGACCTGCTGGTTCTGGGCGAGGACCGAGCTCTGCCTCAGGCTGCTCTGGAAAATCAAAACCACATTTTCTCTCCTGGAGTTTCCCAGAGGGTTTTAACCCAGACTCCAAAAGCTGCTTTGGACAGATGCTGTTTCTTCAGGGAGGACGTTACTTTCCCCAAATGCCAGTGAGGAAATCAGCTGGAAGTTGAGTTAGGGGCAGCTGGAGGGGGTGCAGAGGCTGGAGCAAGGGTGGGTGGGTGGGGGACTAGGACTCTATCTCCACCCCTCAGCCAGTGGGCTGCATGGCCTCAGCACCCTGCACCCCCCACATTGATGAGGTGCCTACGAGCAGGTGACAATACAGGCATAGCCCCTTCATACCTGACATCCACTAAAGCTTGCTTGTGTCTGTTTTGCTTTATTTTCTTCACTGGGTGGAAGTGGCGCACACCTTTAATCCCAGCACTCAGGAGGCCAAAGTAGGCGGATCTCTGAGTTCAAGGCCAGCCTGGTCTACAGAGCCAAGACTGCCAGGGCTACACGGAGAAACCCTGTCTTGGAAAAACAAAAACAAACAAACAAAAAGACAAGGGTCACATGTAGCCTAGGCTGGCCTTGAACTTATTATGTAGCCAACTGAACTTATTTTTTTAAATTAAAAGAAAACTGGCTAGTGCATGTGCGGGCATGTGTGTGTGTGTGTGTGTGTGTGTGTGCGCGCGCGCGCAAAAGTGTTTATGTTTATGTGCAGGTGCAGGCGTGCCTCTGTGGAGGTGAGTTGCCTGACAGAGTGCTGGGAACTGAACTCAGATCCTCTGAAAGGGCAATAAGTACTCTTACCCACTAAGTCTTCCCACTGGCAGCCTACCCTTTAATATTTTATTTTATTTATTTATTTATTTGGTTCTTTTCAAGACAGGGTTTCTCTGTGCAGCTCGGCCAGGCTGGCCAAGAGATCCTCCTCCTCTGCCTCGAGTGCTGGGATTAAAGGTGTTCACCACCACTGCTTGGCTCCACCAAACCAAAACCTTTTTAATCTTGACCTTTGATCCTCTTCCTTCTAGCTCCCAGTGCTGGGACTGCAGGCATGCCTATCCATGCCTGGTTTTCCATGGTTCTGGAAATCAAATAAATCAATAAAGTCCTAGGGCTTTAGACAAGGACTCTACCAATTTAGCCGTATCTCTAGCCTCCTCCTTAAAAATTTTTTTCTGAGATAAGAGCTGGGCTCTGTAATCCAAGTTGGCCTTCAACTCCCTCTGAAGCCCAGGCTGGCCTCAAACTTATAGTACCCTCATGATTCAGCCTCCCATTTTACCTTTTGGTCTGCTGAGAGCAGCTTGTGAACGGGGAGTCAGGGACCCCACGCAGAGGGGTGGCAGGGAAAGACCCAGGACACCAACACATGGCACTGCGCTGTTTAAGACTAGTGAACCCAAACTATTCAGGGCCATAAAGTCTTCCACCTTGATATCCAAGCTGGGGGTGGGGGCGGCAGGGGTGTGGCTGAGAGACGAGGTCTCCAGATAGGAAGTGTGCATACACATAATCCTAGGAGAACCCGTCTTAATGGAGGCTCCTTGAGATGATACCCGGAGAGTCCCAGGCAAGCCGGAATGGCTGATCACCCTCTCCAGGCCCAGGCTGTGACACCCCACTTGGCCTTGCAGCTTGGGAGGTGTGAGTCCTCCGGGTATTGCAGTCTGCTCTCCAGGGTGGGTAGAACCTGGAAGGCTGAGGAGCGCTGTCTTCCTGCCCGGAACTTGACTTGGGGCTCAGCTAGCCTGGGTTGGGGAAGGCCCTGGGATAGGTTGGCATTGGGCACTGCTGGCTTCTGGGAGGGAAGGCCAGTCTTCCCTGGCTGTTCTAATCTGCCTTAGAAGAACTGAGTGCTGCAGATGGGCTGCAGGCTTAAAACTTTGGACCTTGGTCTGAAGGCTCAGAGGTCCAAAACTAAGGCACGGGCAGGGATATGCCCCCTCCAGAGGCACCAGGAGTCCGTGCGTGTTCTCCAGCTCCTTGGGAGCTCCAGGTCCGTATAGTTTGTGGCGGTATTTGTCTGGTCTCTTCCTCCATCCTCACAGACTCCCTGGGTCTCTCTGTTCCCAAATTCCACTTTACTTTCTGTTATGAGGTCACAGCTATTAGGTGTAGGGCTCACCCAGATAATACGGGAACACCCCATCCACAGATACTAACCCTGACTGTGCCTCTTGTTGAATGTCAGCAGCCAGGTGATGGGCTTCGGGAAATGACTGGATCACTGGGGCTCTGGCCACATGCGTAGATTAATCCATAGAATGATTGCTTTACTGCGAAACTAGGCAGTAGGGCCCGATTGGCAAAGTGGTCCCCAGGGATGTGGTCTTGAGAATTCTATCTTGCTCGTGACCCCTTCCTCTATTTCTCGGCTACCACAAGAAGAGGTAGCTTTGCTCCACTCTCATCACCGTGATGTCATGCCTCACCTCAAACGCAGAAGCAGTGAATCCAGTGACCAAGCACTGACCTCTGAAACTATGAACCAAAAATGAACATTTTCTCCATTTAAGTTATTTCCCTCAGATGTTTAATCACAGCAGCAGAAAGCTAGTACCCTCTTACTAAGCAGAGATCTAGGGCTGTACACATGGACATGCCTTCGGAACTACTCTTTAGCGCTCTTGTGCATACACAGCCTGACTTCAAGGGGAAACAGTCAGGAAGGTAGAGCAAAGTGTCAGGGTCAAGCAGAACAAGCTGACCCCAAGTGACCTCTGAGGGCTGACACTGACCCTGGGCAGTCGTGGGGGCCCTGACAAACTTCTTACTCCAGAACTTCTGAACTCATTGGATATTCTCTAAAGAATGTTTCCCTCTAGGGCTCCATGTGTCTTTCCACAGCTGGGGTTGGGTGGCTGTCTGATTGCACTTAGGGCTCTAAGTGGGTTCAGTCCGGCTGGCATCCCTAGACCGAGGCTCTGCCACCTCTTTAGCTCAACAGGTAGCAATGTCATGGCTCTGTCATGGGGGGCGAGGGGGCAGTTCTCAGGGTGATCAAGCTGTGAAGAAAGTACCCTGAGTGGCAAGGACATACAACTGGAAACCTATTGACAAAGGGATCACACTGGCATTCTCCTCCTGTGGGTGGCTAAATTCTTGGAGAAAGAAAACTGGATCCCAAAACATGGAGGCAACTCGGCTAGAACACTGTGAGGGACCAGCTCCACCTGGGGTGCAGACAAACCCTTTACCTGAGAGTCCCACAGTGGAGGAGCCCCTCCCCCAGAACCATCAACAGCTGGATGGACAAGCAGAGTGGAGCACCAATGTGCGCCGCAATGTAGATCCACCTCAAGGATACGCCAATGCAGGAAGCCAGACTGTGGGACTGATGCTATGTGTCCCCACAGAAGTTCATTGTCCAGAACAGGCTGATGGAAAGGGGCAGAACCAGGTGGAGTTATGTTTCCAGGGAGCAGTACTCGCTTAGCATCTGTACAGCCCCGGGTTCAGTGCCTCATACTCGTAAAAACAGAGAGACAGACAGACAGACAGGTGCAGATCTGAGACCACTGGCGGCTGGGGAGAGACGGCTAAGGGACATGGGCTCTCTTTGAGGTTATGAGAAAGTTCTCTAAGTACCCTGTGGTGGTGATCATGTGACATTAGGAATGCTGGAAATGCTGCTGACTCACTCAGTTTAAGACGGTTTAAAGGGGGGCTGGAGAGACGGTTCAGAGCTTAAGAACAGAGGATCCAGGTTCAAATCCCAGCACCCAAGTGGCAACCACAGCCATATATCACTCCAGTCCCAGGAAATCTGGCACCCTCTCTGGCCTCTACATGAATAAATGTACATTAAAAAAAAAAAAGATGGTTTAAAGGTTTAAGATGAGGTATAGGTCTATAATTCCAACCCTTGGGAGGCTAAGGTAGGAGGATCAGAGGTTCAAGGGCAGCACTTAGTGACAACTTAGTGAGACCCTGCTCAAAGGAAAATCCCAGTAAAGGTAAGGGGCTAGCAAGACGGCTCAGTTGATAGAGTGCTTCCTTCACAAGTGTGAGGACCTGAGTTCAGATCCCCAGCACTGATGTAAACTCCTAGGTGTGACAATTCACATCTGGAATCCTGGTACTGGGGAGGGGGAAACAGGCAGATCCTCAGGGCTTTCGGACTTGCCAGTCTGGACAATCAGTGAGCCCCTAGTGCAGTGAAACATTGAAAAAAAAAAAGATGAGGTGGATTTGACAACATGATCAGTAGGTAAGGGTACTTGCCACCAAGACTGATGATGTGAATTCAATCCCCAGACTCCAATTGGTGGAAGGAAAGAACCCATTTCCCTAGGTTGTCCTCTGGCCCTCATACTCTCAACAAGGCATATGGACTCTCTCTCCTCTCAACAATCTTGAGTAATATTTTTAGTTGAAAAAAAAACAACAACAACAACAACACCAGATTGAGTGATTGAAGAAAACATCCAACATCAACCTGTGGCTTCTGTATATAAATGCATACATATGTACATGTATTGACACACATACAAATGTACACGTACACTCAAAATAAGTAAAGTAAAGCAAAGGTAAAAAGAGGAGCTGGGCATGTAGCCCAGTTGTAGAGTGCTTGTCTAGCTTGACCAAGGCCCTGAGTTCAATCCCAGAATAAAAAGGAAGGTGAGTAAGAAGACTCTCCCTCCCTCTCTCTCTCTCTCTCTCTCTGTGTGTGTGTGTGTGTGTGCGTGTGTGTGTGTGTGTGTGTGTGTGTGTGTGTGTGTGTGTGTGTACGCATGTGTTGCTTTACCTCAATAAACTACAAGGCCCATCTGACCACTGGTGGTCAGAGAGCCACCTGATATTTCGATCTTTCCTAAAAGTTCAAGGACAAAGTGATTATCCAGCACCTTGTTGGGGAGAGGATGAACCTCATCTATTAGAATCTTCAATGGTTCTCAGAGATGTGAGATACCTATCCAAGCAGTGGATGGGACACAGTCTTCCCATGAAGAAGCAGCAAATCCCTCATCAGAGCTGGGACAGGACCAGAGAGGCAGTGGACAGGGGTCCAGAGGGGCTAGGTATGGGGTAGCCAGCTTCCTGAGAACGCTCTGAGGACCCCCAATGCCGTGGGCCTACACAGGCACCAAGAGCTATAGCCTAGAATTTGAAGGTGGTGTGGGCCTAGGCCCCAGCCCTTTGCTTCTGGCTCATATACTATGGTCCCTGCACACCTTCATTTGCTCACTGTCACCTCACCATCACCACCACAGCCATGTACCAGATGCATTTTCCAGACTTTGGGGAAAATGCTATCTGGATCCAGAGTTCAGGAGGGATGGTCTGCATTGGCCTTCTGGGTCAGGAACCAAGATTCTACTCTGAGGAGCTCAGGAGACAGCTGGTCACCTTCCTAGGAAAATCCCAGTATGCCTCATCCTCACACCCTCTCCCATCAGCACCTGGATGCAGTACAAAGCAAACACATCCCCCCAAACCCAGAAAGTCCAACCACATAATGGCCTCTTTCAGCACACAGCTGATGGCAGTCGGGCTTCATTAGTGGGCAGCCAGCCTGCTGGGGGCATTGCCTCTGTTGATTGTCCAAAAGCAGGCAGACTCCAATTGAGAGCTAAGGGCTAAGGCCCTCCAGCAAGCCACCGAACCCAGATAGGCCCATTGCGTATGGAGCTCTGGTTCCCAGGGAAGGTACAACTTCTCTCAGGCTGTGTGTCAGGGGTGCTCAGTGGAGGCAGAGTGACATGCTTCCCTGAGGCAGAACAGCTTTCCAGGACAGGAACAGAGCTGTATAGATTTAGGGGTGACTATCTCTTAGGCCTGGCTTGCGCATTGGCGCTGGACATAGGCCTTGCTTCTGAGGATGGTAGCCTTTTCTCCCCAGACATGGCTTCCTGATGATGGCATTGCTGGCACTAACAAGGCTACCATGTCAGAGGCACACTCTGCTCTGGACCCACACAAATCCAAACTCACCTTTGACTTTGCAATGGGGACTCTGGCTAGGTCTATTTTACAGGGAGAGGACACTCAGGCTCAGAGGGGCTATAGGCCTGGCACCAGAACCTGGGAGTTGCAGGGGAGTGTGTAAAAACCTATTTGGAACTGGTCATGTTGGGACACTCAGCTTTAACAAGAGGATTGTTGCACATTGAAAGCCCCATGCTGTGTAGCAAGACTCTGTCTTAGGAAACAAAGGTAACTGATTGATTAATTTATAAAAAATCGATTTTAAAGCATCTCCACTGGTTCTTTCCATGGGCAGGAGGTCCAGGAACTGCTAAACAGTGTGCACGTCTTCCCCTTGTCTCACCCAGTCATTGTGCAGTGTTGACATCACCTAGCAGTGAAAGCAGACTCCAAGGCTCCAAGCTCTGAGAGGTGATTGCTACGGTCATCATCACTGGGGTGCTCCTTAGATCTTCCTAGTAAAGCCCTGGCCATCCAAGACTCAGAATGTGAGTATGCTTGGAGATGGGGCCTTGAGAAAGATGAAGTTCATCGTGAAGCCACTGAGGTGACACTTCTCCTCCCCCCATTCAACAGGACCAGTGTCCTCTTAAGAAAGAAACCCAGGCATGCTTGGGGATGATCCTGTGTGGACACAGGGCAAGGAGGGTGGCCTGAGGAGGAACTAACCTGTCTACAGTTTTAACCCAGATCTCTAGTCCCAGTGAGAGAATGACGGTCTGTGAAAGTCGTGATCGACTCACAGCAGTCTCAGAAAACCGCACAGAAGCTGGCTGCGTGCTTGCAGGTGTCTGTTGACTTGAGGCACACTTTGGGCCCCTCAGGGTTCCGGAGCATCTCTGCCCATTGGATTTGCTTACTGTTAGCACCTGTGGAGACTCAGGTGCTAGGGATTTGGTTCTGCTATGTAGATGCTGCCTGTGTCCTCCCCATTCAGACTTCAGCATTGAAACTCTGAGGAAACTGCCTGGAAGAACAGCCCAGGGTGGAGCTGCTGCTTGGAGGTTTTCTTCTCGGCCTAAGCCTAGCCACTGGCCACTGGGGGAGTGTCATGCTCCCAGTAAAGTTTGATCCTGAGCTTTCCCTTCCCTCCAGGCATTAATGAATATTTTGTGGTTAAAAAAATTACTTGTTATTTTTCTAGAACCAAGAGAATTCCCAGTCTGGCACAGAACTGCAGCTCAGAGCAAGGTCTGGGCACTGTGTCACTAGAACCATCAGACCCTGAAACCTGTTTTCAGCCTCATAAATATCAACTCAGAGGAGTTGGTGCCAGCCATAGCCCCTTCTCTGAGTGAAGGGGAGGAAGACAATGGAGAAGAGAGTGTGGGCAGAGATGGGGTTGAAGGTAAAGATGGAGATAGGGAGCTGAGGGTGGAGTTGAGATGGAGGGTAGAGATATGGATGAGGGTGGAGGAGATATGGCTGAGAGTCAAGATGGAGCTTATGGTGGAGCTAAGGCTGAAGGTGGATATTGGGGCTGAGAATCCAGACAGAGCTGTAGATGGAGATGGAGTCACTGGTAAGATGTGACTGAGGGTGAAAATAAGACTGCAGGTGAAGATGGAGCTGGGTAGAGATGGAGATGAGAATCGTGATCTAGCTGTGGTGAGTGGTTGAAGTCCCAAGTGAACATGTGTTGTTGATATGGGCACAGCCGTGCCAAGTACCCCAGTGCCTCAGACCCATAGTAATGGCAAAACCTTCCCTGACTCAGGTTCAGGGAAATGCAATGACTTCCTCTATCCTTCTCCCTCCTGGATGACTGCAACAAGAGACCTCACCAAGACTAACCCCTCCTCCTTATATTGTACATGATAAATGGGCAGAGTTTTCAGGCTGCATGGCAGGTGTTCTTCATCAGAGTTAGCACAACCCACCGGATCCCAGCTTTCCTTGTATGTGTGTCTGTTGTTTCACTGTTGCCTGTCATTTCTTCATTCCCAACACATCTCAGTCAGGTTTTCAGGATGAAAGGATGTCTTGAACAGCTGAGGGTGGAGATGGGGATGAAGATGGAGCTTATGGTAGAGCTGGCTGAGGGGAGGAGATGGGACTGAGAGTCAAGATGGAACTGAATATGGAGAAGGGGTTGAAGGCAGACATCTGTCTATTGGTAGAGGAAGGGCTCTGGGTAGAAAGGTGGAGACATAGGTAAAGATGGAGCTCTGTGTGGGGATGAGATGGAAAGTAAGGAGGAGGCTTGTATAGTGAGGAGGCCTCAGATCAAGATGACACTATTGATGGAGAGACTCCTGTGTATTCACGGCACCCAGTAGATGATGGCTTTCCTTTCTTAGTCTGGAGTATGTCTGGAGTATAGATTTCTGAAATTATTCCAATTTGCCTTCAGTTTTACTCAAATCCCTTTTCTTCTAGTAGGTGTCCAGAAATGTTTTGAGGTATACTGGTTAGCTTTTTGTCATCTTGATACAGTGAAAGTTATCGGGGAAGAGAGAAGCCTAATTTGGTGGCATGTCTCCATTAGATGGTCTGTAGGCAAGCCTGTGAGGCAGTCTCTTGATTGACGATCAAAATGAAGCAGCCCAGGCCATTGTGGATCTTGTCATCCCTGGGCAGGTACCTTGTGCATATAAAAAAGTAAACTAAGCAAGCCAGGAGGAGCAGGCCAGTAAGCAGTATTCCTTCATGACCTCTGATTCAGTTCCTGCCTCGGTTCCAGCCCTGACTTCCCTTCATGATAAACTGTACACTGTAAACTGAAATTAAACCCTTTCCTCCCAAGTTGCTTTTGATCATGGTGTTTACCACAGCAATAAAAGCCAAACTAACACATGAGATGACCCTGTTAATCGGGTATTTCAGTATTGAGAATATGTCTCATCCTGCCCAGCTCTGATCTCCCCATGTTTTAGTTCTCAAAAACTGAAGGTAGTATCATTAAGAGCTGTATTAGTTACTTTTTGTTGTAACAAAATACCTAACAAGAGACACATAAGGAAGGAAGGACTTATTTTGGTTCATAGTTTAAGAGCATACGGGACCATGGCAGGAATATTTGGTGATACTTAATTTCAGATGACCAGCACGTGTCCCGTTGTATCTGCAGTCAGGAAGCAGAAAGACATAAATGCTGCTGCTTGGTTCACGCGCTGCCTTTTTCCCTTTTGTATTCAGCCTAGAATCAATCCTTGGCACAACGGCACATACATTTAGGGTATTTCTTCCTTCCTCAGTTAAATCTCTCTAGATATTGTTAATCCCACCAGGTGAGAATAAGACCACTACCATAATTTTTGAGCCAAATTTGAATCAAATTTTATTCAGTACTGGCCAAGATGATGGACACTGGCCAGGTCCGTTCCCAGGATTCCCAGGGAATGGCACAGAATTATATTAATCAGGTGCTTATCAAGACAAAACATACAAGGTTATGTACCTCCTGCCTTCGTCCAGTTGGGGGCAAGTATACATCCTGACGTACTTCCTGCGTATCTGTGATTAAGTACATCCTGTGCAGTTGGGGCAGCCAACATTGTTTACTGAAGTGAGCACTCGTGGCCTGGTACCTTACGTGAATGGTCCCCGGCATTTCTGGAGATTATCTGCCTTTGGGCAAGTGGAGCTTACAGGTTAGGGGCCTTTTTCTTTTATTGATCTCTCAAGCATGGTAATTAAAACTTTAAAAATAGCTTTAGCCCACATAATATGGGCTCAAAGATATGTCCAGAGGTATAAATCTGAGGATTTCAAATCTAGGCAAGTTGACAATGAAAATTAACCATCAACCATTTGATTGACACACTCTATTAGTCGGGATTCTCTAGAGCATCGATTCTCAACCTTCCTAATGCTGTAACCCTTTAATACAGTTCCTCATGTTGTGGTGACCCCCAACCATAAAATTATTTTCATTGCCCTTCATAACTGTAATTTTGCTACTGTTATGAATTGTAATGTTTTCTGTTTTCTGATGGTCTTAGGCAATCCCTGTAAAAGGGTCATTTGACCCCAAAGGGGTCATGATCCACAGGTTGAGAGCCGCTGCTCTAGAGGAACAGAACTGATATAGCATTCTATCAGCTCCGTTAATACACATATAAATGGGGTTTATTAGAACGTCTGCAGGCCGTGGTTCAGCTAATCTGACAATAGCTGTTTACCGATGGAAAGTCCAAGAATCCAGTAGTTGTTCCATCCACAATGCTGAATGTCTCAGCTGGTCTTCAATACATTCTGGAATCCCAAAGAAGAAGGCTTTAATGCTAACAAAGGAATGAACTTACCAGTGAGGCTGAAGGCCAGCAGGCAAAGAGCAACAGCTTCCTCCTTCCACTCCTTTATCTAGGCGGCTACCAGAATTATATAGGCTGCCCGGATTAAAGCTCTTCCCACTTCAAATGATTTAATTATGGAAAAGCCCTTACTCTCTCACAGGTGTACATAGTTTCTCGGATTTTAGTTGATTCTAGAATCAGTCAAGTTGACAACCAAGAATAGCCATCACACAAACAAATTACTTTCAAAATGATTGCTTTCCGCTCCTGACCTTTAAAGGGTTGTGTCCTTTTTGAAATGCTAAATGCATCCAATTCACCTTCAAAAAACCATCATAGTTAATAACAATATCAGCACCATTCAAAAGCGCAAATTCCAAGATCCCTTTTGAGGCTTAAGACAAACTCTTAAGTGTGAGCACCTGTAAAATAAAAAGCATTACATATTTCTAATCTGCAATGGCACAATTAACATTCCCATTGCAAAAAAGGAGGGATGGGAATGGAACACAGCCAGGAAACACCAAACCAAAGCAAGGCTGAAACCCAGCAGGACAAACACCAAACCATGTAGCTCCCTGTCTGGCATCAGGATGACATCATCTGGGCATTATCCAAGGCTACCTTGGGCATCTCTACCCTTCCAGCTCTGCCACCTGTAGCAAGGTAGTCTCTAGGCAAACCTAGAGTCCTGCAGAGAAAAGTTCGCTTTGCTACAGGTGGCAGAGCTGTAAAGTACTGGGGATTGAACCCAAGTCCTCCAGAAGATCAGCCAGTACTCTTATCCACTGAACCACCTCTCCAGCCTGGAGAATGTAAAGTCTTTAGTCACACTGTGTCCATGGTCAAAAAGCAGAGAGGGATGAAGGTTGATCCCTAGCTGAATTCCTCCTTTCTCTACTTCTATTTGGTTTGGCATGGATCTTAGCCAAATACCTCTAAGACACACCCAAAGGCCGTCTTCTAGGTGGTTAAAAAAAAAAATCCAGTCAAGTTGACAATGTAGATTACATCACAGGAGCCATTACTGGTTCTTTATTCTACAGCTGAGCTACACTGGGGACAAGGAAGGGTTCTGCAGGACATGTACGGCCAGAGAGCAGAATAGGCAGAGTGGGGACAGGTCATTAATCAGCCAGCCTACCCTCACCTGGGTAGAGCCGAGGCTCCGTGATGGTGTGTCTAGGGAGCCTGCCGCCGCAGTGACTTCAGAGCCTTTCCCCTTGAGTCCTACTGTCCTGCTTGCTGGGTACCCATTAGGTGAGGACTAAGGTACCTGCTTGTCCCATAGGGGTACCGTTGCTTTCACATCCTGTGGATACCTTTTGGTGTCAAGTGTTGGGCTCTCTGCTCAGGGAGGGTGAACACTCAACCTCCACTGAACCAGTGGTCATAACCATGGTTACTCCCACAAAGCCCAGGGACTTTGCAGGGTTGGCCTGCTCAGACAGGACTAGGAAGGACCGTTCCCTGCCTCCTTACTCCCCAAGCATCCTGCTGCTGTCAGGTTTTGCTCCCACAACCGTGGCTAGGAGGGATCCATGCCTCTAAGGGGCAGTCCTCAAGTCCCAAGCTACACTGAAACTCATAAGCTACATCGGAACCTTGCAAACCCACCAAGAAGGGCTGATTGCCTGAGTTTCCAGTGAGGGCCTGCCGTCCTGAGCCGTGGTGTTTTCTTATTTCCTTCCACTTTTTCAGAATGTGAAAGAACGACAGGCTCTAGTGATGGCGCAGGCCTTCTCACAGAGCTCACTGGGCCAGGCAGCTCTTTCTCTATAACATCCTGAGCTCAACAACTTCTTGCCTATCTCTAATGACAGAGAGTTCGTGTCTACAAAGGTAAATGTGAGACAAAGGTATCTTACCTACCATGATTTCCCTGTGTAGTGCCAGCCTGGCTAGAGAGGAAATCCCACGGTGAATGGGTGAATGAGTGGAAATGCTGGGTATTTATTTATTTGTTTATTTGGTCAACTTGACATTGGGAAGAGGGAAATGCTATTGAGAAACTGCTCCTGTAGCATTGGCCTGTAGGCAACCGTGAGGCACTTTCTTGATTAATGATTGATGTGGGAGGACCCAGCCCATTGTGGATGGTGTCACCCCTGGGCAAGTAGTCCTCGGAAAGTAGGCTGAGTGTCTGGCATGGTGGCGCATGCCTTAAATCCTAGCACTCAGGGGCAGAGGTAGGTGGATCTCTGGGCTCAGATCCAGCCTGGCCTGTATAGTGAGTCCCAGGACAGCCAAGGCTATGTAGAGATACCCTATCTCAAAAAATAAGAAAGAAGAAAGAAAGAAAGAAAGAAAGAAAGAAAGAAAGAAAGAAAGAAAG
>NW_026588752.1:7364495-7375608 GCF_907164565.1 Psammomys obesus | reverse complement strand
AAGAAAGAAAGAAAGAAAGAAAGAAAGAAAGAAAGAAAGAAAGAAAGAAAGAAGAAAGGAAGAAAAGCAAGCTGAGTAAGCCATGGAAAGAAAGAAAAAAAGAAAGAATGAAAGAAAGAAAGAAAGAAAAAAAGAAAGAGAAAGAAAGAAGAAAGAAAGAAAGGAAGGAAGAAAGAAAGAAAGAAAGAAAGAAAGAAAGAAAGAAAGAAGGAAAGAAAGAAAGAAAAAGAAAGATGAAAGGAATAAAAGCAAGTTGAGTAAGCCATGGAGAGCAGCTAGTTCATAGTATTTCTCTCTGGTCTCTGATTCAGTTCCTGTCTCCAGGTTCCTAGTTCTGTTTCTTCCCTGACTTCCCTTTGTGATAGACAGTGATAGCGACATGCAAACCAAGTAAACTCTTCCCTCTCCAAGTTCCTCTTGGTGTTTATCACAGCAATATATAAAGCAAACTAGCCCTATGGGTAAGTAAGTGAATGAATGAATGAATGAATGAATGAATGGATTTGCCACACGAACCTATAAGGAATTAACACATTTTCTGTAAGAGATACAAGCAAGTGCCCATCCTTCCAGCTCATTTGATGGGCAGATTTCTCTAGCTCCCTCATGCCTAGCCAAGTGTTGTGAATACACACGTGAGACACAAGGACATCCAGCCCCTTGCTTTCTTCTGCCTAAGGTGGCATATTAAGCAAAACCTTCCTGTGGATTTATGGCCTTCATTTTGGAAGCTGGGCACTGCCCATGTGAGCAGTGTTTTCAGCAGAATCCTCGTGTATTTTCAGGGGAGTGAGATCCGTGCCTGTGGCAGGTGGCTTCTAGATTTTCACCACAACAAAAGCAGCTATATGGATTCTCCAGCAAATCCCATGCAAGAACTGTGGATAAAAAGTTATTTTCCAATAACCAGCAAGTTAGAGGACAGAGGGAGTTTAGGTTTGACATGAGTAGTGATTGTTTTGTTCCCTTGCTTCTGTGTTGATTTGATTTCCTGTGTGGAAAAGGACTCCAGAGAGAGCAGAGGGCCTTGGGCCAGTGCTTAACTCTGGCCTGGACCAAGGTGATCTGTCTGCTTTCCTTATATGGAGCCAAGTCTCAGCAATGCCATCAGGAAGCCCACCTTCAGCTATGCTTGAGGTCAGTAAATAATTACCTGAGATGCACAGGGCTGAGAATTTGATGGCATTTGGGATACAGGAGCAGGTGCCTCCTTGTATCCAGTCAGCTCCTCCACCCCATACTGACCCTTCCCAGCTTAGGAACCAAGGGTCTTGGGACTTGTTCCCAGTAGCATAGTGGTCAGCCTGGGCCAGCCTCATCATCCACCACTTCCACATCCTGGATGGATTGGTCATTCCTGCCCCTGTCCACATAGATATGGTCACTCTAGGTTGTCCTGCATTCTACCTCTGATGGCAGGCCTCTTGGAACTGCTGGGAGGGACTCTTTGTGATGCTCAACCATTAGGTGAGGTGGGGTTACTGAAACCTTGCCCAAGACAGGACAGGACAGTGACGTGGAGAGACCCTCAGGAGGGCACAAAGGCATTGACCTGAGTCTGCTTGCTGTCTCTCCAGGGGAGGCATGCCTTGGAGGCCTGGTCGGGCAACCAGAAAGGCTAAGCTCAGGTGGCCAACCCACCAAACTCACCCTCCCAGGCCTCCAGAGCGCGAATATTAGGGAATTCTTTATTAGGGAATTCTTAGAAGGTGTGTAATTGTGGTGGGCGAGGAAGGAAATGGGTGGTGGCTAGGCCTCAGCTGGCCATATCTCCACCAGGTGATAGCACAGGAAGGAGAATGATGTAGCCATGAGGATGGACATATGTGGAGCAGCAGCAGCAGCAGCCCTGCCAGGCAAGGCAACTAGGACCCAACCCAGGGACATGTGCAGACCCAGGACGTGTGCGTGCACACAGCTGAGAGTGTATGGACTGTCCCTTCATAAAACCCTCACCCTACCCCACCTCACCCCTGCCATGCAACCCCAGCAGGCAGCCTCCTTCCTGAAGCCCTGAGGGCAGAGCCCAGAGTCCCCTCAACTTTCCTACCAGGGCCTCCAGACTCTGGCGGGAAAGCAGCCTTGTGTGAGCCCTATAGAACACACAATTGGGGGGCAAGCAGGAATGCTGTCCTGTGGGTGGAAAGTGGGGGTGCTGTACAAGTGTGGAGCTGTGACTGACACTGTTCTTCTTACAGGTTCAGCTGGCTGTACTGGCACATTCGTGCTGCGTGTCCTGGGTCAGCAAATGATTCTGGCACAGCTGTTGGGAGCAAGGCTGCCTGGGGCACCACCTTTCCAGCTTAACCCTCGGCCCCTGTTTGGAAGCTCCAGTTTTGTATACCTCACACCTCCACCTTGTTGGGAGAGGTGGGGAGCATCCCAGAGTTTCAAGCCAGAAAGGACCATGTAGAACTGGGGGTGCCAGTGGCCAGGCAGTGATGATTCCATATTTAGACAGTACTGCTCAGCGCTATGAAGGGAGAATGGTGGAAATGGACCAAGATGGCCGAAACCCAGAATCTTCAAGCAATAGATACTGGGCAGGTGGAGCAGGGAGGGGCTGTGGTTCACACGTGTGCAGGGACAGTGTATGCTCTGTGGCACAGGCTGCTGGTGTTGCAATGAAGCCAGCCCAAGCCATAGCTGTTGCCCCTCGGTGTGAGTCTACTTCCTTGTGGCTTGTGAGTAAGCCAGACCTATGCTGCCCACTCTGCCCCCCACTGGTTGACCAGCTCGGTGTGCTGAAGCAGTTGAAGCAAAACGGGATTATCTCTGCCACACTCTGAGAGGAACACAGAAGGCGAGGGAGGCAGCCTCAAGGCCATGGCAAGGATCCCACACACAGGCTGGCTCTTTCCGCTTGTGTCCACCATATGATCGCCCACTCAGCATTTTTCTCCAAAACCAACGTTGTGTGTGGAGGCCAGGGCTGAGCCTCACGTGTCTCCAGAAGTTCTCACCCTTGTATATATTAAGGTAGGACCTTTCACTGGGACCTGGGCCTCACCAATAAGGCTAGGCTGGCTGGCCAGTTAAATCTAAGGGATCAGCCAGTCTCCACCTTTTCAGTGGTGGGGTTACAAGCATATGCTATCACACCTGGCCTTTTATGTAGGTTTTGTGGCTCAAGCTCAGGTCGTCATTGTTTGATCATGCTGAGCTGTCATTACTATCAAGGCCCTCCTACCATCATCCCAGAGACTATGAGGTCAGAGGCAGACATCAGCCCTACCTCAGGTCCAGGGCCCCTTGGTCCTGGTTGCACCAGGCTTTGCAAGTTGGTGGTCACAGAGGTCAGCATGCCAGTGGCCTAGGTAGGGAGAACAGGACACCTTCAAGGGATGGTGGACCCAGGAAGCTTATAAATACTATAGGCCTCAGGTAGGGGGAGGTTGCTCAGAGGGGAGGAAAGGGTGGCAATGTACTTATTATATCCACCCACGTGGATGGGCACATGGGGACGGGAGCTGACCCTGGCTCTCAGTCAAGCCCAGCCTACCCAGTACTCAGGTATGTTCCTTCCTCCTAACCCCTCTCTGCCTTGGTTACCTAACCTCCAAGGACAAGTGCTTGTGCCTTACTGCTGGCCCAGCTGGTGTAGAGTGAGGAGGTCCCAGGGATTCCTGCTGGGCTTGGAAATGACTAAGGGTCCCAGGGTTTCTCCAAGCCCTAAGGCAGCTAATATGAGCCCTGATTTATATAATCCAAATATCTGAAGCCACACCTCACCTGGACTAGGCACTGGAAGGTCTTAGATTGCCCCCATCCTATCTGGCCTTGGCTGGGGTGTGTACTGGTGTACTGGGGTGCCCTTTGTTCCTTCCATTAACTGATTGCGGATTAGTGCTCAGAGATTCCCTTTCCCCCCTGAGTCGTATTTTCCCGTCTCTGACATGCCTGGGCCAGTTCTTCCTGTGGGACTCTGGGTAGTCACCTCCACCATGTCCAAACTAAGAGCTGGCTGAGGTCCCTCCACATAGCCAGGCAAGCTCTGCTCCAGAGCTCAAGTACCCAGCAGCCTTTGGGCCACCATGCTGGAGAAACAGAACATGCTCACCTTCCCAGTGGGGAAGAAGAATGGATCTGCTCGGCAGAGGCCTGGACACTGGGTGGGAGGGGCCCATCAGGGGTTCCCAGAGCAGACACTGTTCTGAGTTGAGAGGTGGACAGGGTCCCAAAGCTGAAAGGAACTCATACTTTTCAGCCACACTTTTTAGCCTATATAAGCCAAGTGTCACCTGGTCATGCTGGACCTCATTCTACTCATCTCAGGGAAGAAGAAGGCCTGGTCTAAGATGATGAGCTCTTCAGGGAAACATCTTCAAAGCCTTGTGAGCATGCTCTTGCTCAAGACAAAGAATGTTTTTTTTTATTTAAAAAAAAAGAGGTCTGTAGGGGAAGGGATACAAGCATGTTTACCTGCAGAACAGGAACCCCTGCTGTGGTTAGTAATTTGTGGCAGGCAGCCCACACTTTGCAGGGCACTATAGGTCATCATGTGGAAGGAGCATGATGGTTGGCCAGCTCCCTGAAAGTTTTGGGAGCATTGAGTATGATAACAGTGTGACTGGCCCTCCAGTAAATGATTATGATGGCCACAAGCATTCCCCACCCCACCCCCCTCAGAGAGGAACCTCTGGGGTAGCACCAAGGACAGTGTCTGTTGGGGCTAGGCTCATACTCTGTGGTGAAATGCTTGCCTCTGAGTCTGCTCAGTGTAAGTGGGAAGGTCAGCACTGGGTCCGTAAGCAGAGGACAGTGGCCTTAAGAGCCCAGAACAAGATAGGAGGGTGCTTACAGGGTCCCATGGTCCCATAGGACCCCATGAGTTCCCACGAGTCCTCATGAGCTTCCATAAACCCCCGAGCCCTCCTCAGAAGAGTCTAGGGGTCATATCCAAAAGAGACTCCCCATTGGTTTAATCTCCATTGCCTAATTCCCACATGTGAGCAGCCAGCCAGTCACGGATGGAAGAGAGCATGTCTAGCCCTGGCTAGCCTCCTCCTCTTCCCTTTGCTTGGGTCATCTGGTTCCATGCTTCAGTCCTTCATCAAGGTCTTGACCAGGTGGGCTGTGGGGATGCCACAACCAGTCTTAAGTTGGGTATGGTGATACATGCCTATAACCTCAGTGCTCAGGAAGCTGAGGCAGGAGGGTTGTAAACTCAAGGTCAGCCTGGGCTACATAGCAAGACCATGTCTCTAAAAAACACACAAACAAAAGTCTCACTGCTTTGCAAGATTCTTTGTGCCACCAAACCATGATTATCTACTCACCAGCCACCAATGACGGTCCCCAGTAAGGTTTAGCAGAGGTATCGACAATGGAGTCTCCTGGGATTGAGACTGAGGCGTGTGAAGGTCCCTAAAGATGTTGCAGGGTTGGGGAGAGGCCAGACAAGGATGGGCCCAGAGTCCACAGGACTCAGGACACTGAGTGTGAGAATTAGGCACAAGCCAGCAGGAAGACGGGAGGGTCCAAGGAGGGAACAGGCTAAGGAACCTTGTTAATGCTGGGATTAGCTCAGCCCTTCCTCTCTAAGCTGCAAAAGGCTGGTGGGACAGCTGGTGTATGAGAACTGTGGCTACACAATTCCCACCCTGGGACAGCGGCACCAAAACCACTACCAAGACCTCAGTCCAGCACGCTCACAGCTCAGGGTGCTCACTGTTCAAGCTGCTCAGAGTCCTAGTTTCTTGGGTCCTGTCCTCCTTCAGGATACTAGAGATCAAGTCTTCAATCTGAGTTCTCAAGGTACCGGCCCATCCAGGCAACCAGTGAGCTCCCGCAGCCATCCTTGGGTTCTTTTAGTAACAGAAAGCCTGAGGCTTCTGAGATGGTTAAGTTTTAGTCACAGTGGTTTCAGAGCCCTGCTTTTCTGGCCTCCAGCCTGTCATGGCCTTGAATATCCCCCAAGGACTGACCTCAATCCTGCCTCTTTGCCAAGGACTGCCAGGCCTGGAATGTATCTCCCACAGGGTCCTCCCTATGTGTGGGGAGGCTTTGCTAGGGTTGAGGGGCATTGCTCTGGTCCCAACAGCCAGAGTACCAGTATGGGTTATTCCGCTTACCAGTTGGTGACCTTAGGCTTGCCTCAGTTTCTCCATCTATAAAGGCCCCCTTCCTGTGCAGATCACAGGAGGATTAACTGAGTTGACACGTGAAGAGCCGCTTACCAGTTGGTGACCTTAGGCTTGCCTCAGTTTCTCCATCTATAAAGGCCCCCTTCCTGTGCAGATCACAGGAGGATTAACTGAGTTGACACGTGAAGAGGTCTGCAGTGAGCCCAGCCAGAGCATATGCTCAGCCAACAGGAGCCAACAGCACCGTCACAGTGCAGGTGTTTCGGTCTTTGCCGTGCTCCACCAGCGGAAGCTCCAGCTCCAGCGGAAGCATCTGCCCTTCTGAGGGGTTCCTCTAGCCCTCTGACCTTCTTGGTTTCATTTGCCGTTATTTCTTCCCTTGCTTGTTGCTGTTGTTTTGGTTTAGATCACTTGTTTGTTTTGGTAGAACCTCACTATGTAACACTGACTGGCTAGGTACTCACTCTGCAGCCCAGACTTAGCCTTGAATTAAGGGTAAGCCTCCTGCCTCAGCCTTTGGCTTGTTGAAATTACGGGTACGGACCACAACAGCCAATGCATAAAGTCGCACTCTATGTTTCCTGTTGAAGCCCAGGCTGTCCTCAAACTCACTGGGTAGCAGAGGATGACTTTGGACTTGGAATCCTTCAGTTTCTGGCCCTGAGTACTGGGATTGAAGCCACAGGCTCCTACCCTGAGTTTATGCGCTGCTGGACCTAGAACCCAAGGCTTCATCCTGCCAAGCAGGTACCCTGCCAGCTGAGTTAAAGCCCCAGCTTTCCTTGATCTTTTTCATAATCTCTTTTGTTAGAGTCAATTCCCGTTCTCTGCAGTCTGCTATTTTAAAGCCTACAGCTCAGTGGTCTTTGGCACGATCTCACTAGAATTGTGCAATGAATGTCATAATCAACATTAGAATATGCCAATATGCCATCATCTCCCAAAAGGAGTCCAGACCCTGGAGCTGTCTTCCCTAAGGCACAACCCCAGACAACCATTAATACCTTGTCATGCCCATTCCTGGCGTCTCATGAGAATGAAATGATGTGGTATGGCCTCCTGAGTATAACGTTTTCCAGATTTCTCTCGTGAGCCCACTCTTGTCTGTACAGGCGCTGCTCCAGCATGGCCAGTACACACCTGCTCCACACACTCATTTGCTGGTGGACGTTGGGGCTCCTACCTTATAGAGATGACTGCCAACAACAAAGCAAACATTCACAACCAGGTTTGGCGTGGGAATTCTGGGCAGATACCCCAGAAAGAAATGCAGGTTTTGGTGATTCTGCATCCTATCTCTGGAGGAATGTCAAGCTGTGTGTATGTTCTGGTAACAGACATCTTTGTGAATATAAAGGGTTTTCTTTTTTTTTTTTTAGGGTTTTATTTTGTTGTTTTGCTTTGTCTGAGACAGGGTTTCATCCTATAGCCCTGGTCAGTCTGGAATTCACTATGCAGAACAAGCTAGCCTCAAAAGCACAGAGACCCACCTTCCTCTGCCTTCCAGGTGCTGGAATTAAAGGCCTGCACCACCATACCTGGCCTTCATTTTATTTTTCTGGAGACATGATCTTGCTATGTAACTCAAGCTGGCCTGTAGCTATCCATGATCTTCCTACCCTGAGTTTATGTACTGCTGGACCTAGATTCATTGCACAATTCTAGGGGCGTTGAATCTAACAAATTTAGCCTCCTGTCGCATGTTGGAAGTATAGGCATGGGCCATTATCCCTAGTTTGGGAGGCTGTCTCTTGTTTCCAAGCTGTATGGTTCTCTGTGGTGGCTGGTGCTGGCTCCTTATCAGATACATGATCTGAAAAACTTCCCCATTTGGAAGATTTTTTTTTCTTTTCATTTCCTTGGATACATCATATAAAAGTTGTTGGCTTGGACGATGTTCAATCTATCTATTTTTTTCTTCTGTTGCTTGTGTTGTCTGTGTCTTTGTTCTATTCAGAGGGCCTGAATGCTTCATGTGTGGGGCTGGCATGAAAACAGGCTTGTACACGTACAAGCAGCGGTGACGGAGCACTGCTCTTGGCATAGACATACGGGGCGAGAAGAGCAAGCTTCCCAGTGAGGGCGAAAGGTTTTTTAATGGTACTGGTTGTGCGGCCCTCTCTCTTGTGAGGGCTCCTTGGCACGGGACGAGGGCCCCAAATCCCATTCATGTTATGGGGTGTCTCCTCCCCTCCCTGCCTGACCTCCAAGTTCCTCGTTTCTGAAGCCACCCTGAGCCGTGAACAGAGAAGCTGGGGGACAGGAATCACACAGGATAACTAATTTTGACTTTCAGAGCTGTCTTAAATTGGATAGAAACGGGTGAAAATAGGATTAAGTAGAAAGCCAAGCCAAGCACAGATGAAGGAAAAACTCCCTAAGAGCTGGGCGCCTGGTTGAACGGGCACTCAGAGGCGGCCGGGTGGGAAGAACACTGGACATTGCTAGGCAATTGCATCACATCCCTGGACAGCTGCCCACGCCACCCCAGCCAGTCTGTGGCCGTCTAAGGGTGGGAAGATAGGATGTGCATTGCTCTCCCCGTGGCTGGTTTATCTGTATAGAGCTCACTCCATCCTGAGGATTAGTTTGGAAACAATTAAAATTCTGTGCAAAACAAGCAGAGGCCGGTGGCCAGCAACGACCCTACGAAGGGCCTTTAGCAAGAGAAATCTCAACACAAGGGATCAATCAGGTTGGCCATGAGCCAGAAAGCAAGGAGCAACTCAGCAGGGTAGAGGAGGCCGCACAGCAAGGATGGCAGCAGGGATGGGGGAGCAATGGAGAGGCTCTTCCTAACCCCCTTGCTCCCGCTGCCCCCCACCCAGGAGCCCTTCCCCATTCACACTTCAAGAAATGGCAAACCCAGGCTCAGTTGGTAAAGTGTATGCATGGCACAAAGACTGACCCACTGTAAGAATTTGGACTTAATTGTACATACTTGTAACCTCAGCTTTGGGGAGATAAAGACAAGGGGGTTCCCAAGGTTTGCTGGCCAGCCAGCCAGCCTAGCTTTCTAGGCAAGGTCCAAAATATTGAGAGACCCTGTGGGGGGGGGGAGTGGAAAGCGTGAGATAAACCACAGCAGGAGGAATTGTCCTGTGGCCTGCGCACACACAGACACACACAGACACACACACACACAGACACACACACACACACACACACACACACACACACCCCATGACCACCAACCCCATCCCGTACACACATTACCACCACCGAGGAAAGAGAGGAGAACAAATCCATTTGACTTTCAAGTGTTGGTAGCCAGGAGGCTGTGGGCACTGCACACTGAGCCCCGACGGGGCCTCTGCTTCACAGTCATGTGACACTGCCGTGACTTGCAGGGGACTAACAGATGCACTTTATCCCTAGAGTACTTTCAGAGCATTTTTGAGCCACCGTCCCTCTGTGAGGTTGCTGAGATGCATGTGGTCATTTCTCTGGCACCTGAAGCTGCATTTAGCCAAGATGTAGCCGTGGCTCTCAGGAGGCAGAGGACTCACACAGAAAGGCGTCCTCAGGGTCCTCTCTGGTCCAGGTACTCAGGAGCCAACAGGTCACAGTGAGCTGATTCATCTCTCTGCACATCACCCCTGTAGCTTCCTCAGAGTTCAAGGTGTGGACACGGGCAAGGGGCATGTCGTAGCTGGCCTCAGAACACATCCGCTGGGCACCCTCAGGGTAGGGGTAGCAAGTTTTAGGAGAGCAGCAAGAGGCTTCTCCTAATTTCCCAGCCTCAGATCTTCCCCATCCACACTCAATCTTCTTCAAATCCATGGACCCCAGGCAGCTGAGAGGCTGCTCTGTTCAGGGGCAAGACCAGGAGTGCTCAGAATTGGCCGCCAGAAAAACTCCCCTGGCGTCTGCACCCTCAGATTACCCCTTCTGAGTGTCCTTGAGTGACAAACTGTGATGACCAGGATGGTTTTCATGGGGGGTCTACCCACCCAGATGCACCCAGCAGGGTATGAACAAAGGTGAGTGTGTTAGGAGTGATTGTGATCTGTGTAAAGGTGGGAATTGCATGTGGGAACAGACCTCGTGGTCCCCCACCCCACAGGGCTGAGGGCACAGCTCTTGGGACAAGGGCTTTCTCAAAAGGAAGTGGTCGAGAAAGTGGGAGAAGAGCCCTCCATGGAGGGACAAGGTCCTCTGGGAGCACCTGGGGCTCCTCATCTTCCTCTCTGCTTCCCCACCCAGTCAAGAACCTGGGAGCTGATGAGCAGCCCACCCCACCATGGCACTGGAGAGTCTGTGATGAGCTGGGCTTCCCTCTTCCCTATGCCCACCAGGTGTGAACAGCACCTGGTGTGATACAGTGTGAACAGAACCTGATGATAGGGCCTCCAGGGACCTGGCTGAGCCGATGTCTACATGTAGAAATGAGTTTGAACACTGACCCTGGATTCCTGATCCCAGGTAGTTCTGGGAAGGGCTTTACTGCTGTCTTGCTTTTTAAAAAGAGGTTCCTTCGACCCCCAGGCCAGGAGCTGGGAGGCAGCAGCCAGACCAGGATTATGCTGGGGTTGATAACTGGCTAGTGGTCAGGACTCTCCTCAGTAGCAGCCATTTTGACAAGAGGGGCCTACCCCAGAAGATAGTGTCCCCAAAGGTCGGACAGAGAACCCTATTAGCCTCAGGTTACAGTCAGGTTCAGGGAGTGGCTGGCCCAGGATCACATGATGGCTAGAAGCTGTGCCTGACCCCTGCCTCCTTTGGCTTCACTCACGTGGGACGTGGTATCCCTCACACCCTAAAAGAAAACCTGGAATCCCTCCCAGACCAGCAGGTGTGCAGGGGTTTCCCAAATTTCCTTCTATAGCCTCTATCTGAGGCCCTTGTGGACCTCACCCCAATGTGACCCTGGCTGGGGTTTCAAGGTATGTGAGCAAACTTCTGCTTCTGAGCGAATTCCCCAGCCAGGGAGGAGCGGGGCTTTCCTGACAGAATACAGAGTTCAACAGGCTGAGTGACCAGCAGCAGCAGCAGCAGCAGCAGCAGCAGCAGCAGCAGCAGCAGCA
>NW_026588752.1:7314183-7364485 GCF_907164565.1 Psammomys obesus | reverse complement strand
CAGCAGCAGCAGCAGCAGCAGCAGCAGCAGCAGCAGCAGCAGCAGCAGCAGCAGCAGGGAGAGTGGGTACTCACGTCTCAAAGATGGACAGAGTAGAAGATGACGGGTTAACCCACCAGCAGCTGGGACCTGAGAACTCTGGAGTCCTCTTACCCTGCCCATCCTGGCATGAGTCCTGTAAGGTGATTTTAAGATGTTACTTTAAGATGTTTAGTTGGTGGGTCTTCGATTACATCAGTAATTTGGCAACTCCAGCCTTCTCCACTGGAATGGGAGTGTCTACCGTTCCCCCGAGGATCCGACACCATGTCTACCTTCCTTGTATCATGTTCCAGTTTCTGCCTCCCCAGGAAAGGTGACTCCTACTGCTAGGAACAGGCCATGCCAACATTTGACCAGCATCAAAGGTAGGCACTAGGAACCTTGATTCCAGCTGCTGCCGGCTCTGGGCCTGTCAGGCCCCAGGGCTCAGTATTGGGTAAGGGTATCCTTTCTTCTCCTAGTTGCTAACTGGGGTGCGGGTCGGCGGTGGTGGATATACAGTCTTCTCTCCCTTCGGGGCTGGGAGTGGGTCCTGAGGGGCTGGGCCAGGAGTAGATTCTAGTTCCCTATTTTCCTGGAAAATTCCCTTGGAATCCACTTGGCTGGAAGCCAAGGCTGCTCAGGGGCATCTTCCTCCTTTTACTTCAAACAAAAGCACACGTGGCAGTCCCATTTAATGAGTCCCACCCCACTCCCTGGGATGACACATCTGACCTTCTCCAGAAGGCCTGGCCTCTCTGTGGACAGGTAGGGATGGGGACACACTCAGAGCTGGAGAGTGACAACCAAAACCTAAGTTCTCCTGGGCCAGGCAGCATCTCTTGAGAGACAGAGGCCAGTGCTCACTGGTTCCTACCCCCTGAGGGAGGGTCACAGAGAAGCTGGGGATACCATATGTAATCCCAGTCAAACTCAGAAAGCCCCATCCTGTCTCAGACAGGCCCTGAAGGACAAGCAGGAACCACATGGGATAGTCTGGACCCATCTGAAGGTGCTAAGCTGCCGACCAGCAGGTATAGTTGGCAGGCTGGTGGGCAGGGCTGGGCAGCTGGGGCCCCAGGTGGGGGAACCCCACGCTCCAGCTTTGTGGAACCCACAAAGAACAAACCGCACCTTCAGCCCTCAGTTCCCTGATGCTTTCCTTCACTCCTCTGTTCTCCCACTTGCCATCTTCGGGTTTCTCCTCTCGGCCTCAGTTCTCACTTCCAGGAAGTGACGCAGCAGCCTCTGCTGTCCTCAACAGGGTAGACTCAGCACCACATGAGCACCCCAGACAGGAAGTGGCCAGGCCAGTCTAGACAAAGGTCTCATTACAAACGTCTACCCATCCGGGCAGACCCTAAGTCTGAGCCCCAGCCTCCCTCTGCCAAGCTGGAAAGAATCTGGACCATTGGCCAGGCTCCTGTGTCACAGTTTCCCTGTCTGTTAAGGGGGCAGAAACGGCAGGGTGGTGAATGAAAGGGCATTTGCATTGTGACCCTACAGAGGTCACAGTAAAGTGCTGCAGTGTCTACCAAGAAAAGCTGTGGGGTGTCTGAGAGGCCCCTCTAGAGAAACAAGGCTTGGGGTGCTAGGCATTTCAGGGCTTGCTGTGGCCTCTCCTGCCTCATTCCTGATGGCCAGGCTAAAGGCATCCTGGCTGTGTTTATTTGACTGCCCCATAAGCCTTTCCTCTGCCTAATGGCATATTCTGTAGCTTTAGACACCACCTTCTCCTCCTCTCCCTGACAGAATCCGGTCAACCAGATGACCCTGGAAGAAGGCAGGCAGCCAGCCAGGATGGCACCTGTGATTTAACCATGGCTGGAAGAAGGGCTCTGCTAGTCCCAGGTCTGGTCTTGGCCTCCAGGCCTGAGTCCTCTGTTCCAGTGGACAGAGGAAGATGGCCTTCCTGAGGCTCTTGGTCAAGGGATAACCAAGGACTGGACTGAGATTAAGCTTGCCAGAGGCACTAGAGTGGTAACTGCTGTTTTCACCACTTGGCTCAGACATGGAGAAATCACGGCCCTACTTTCCCAGATGCTGTGACCCTGGACTGCGCCTTGCTCCTCTCGCCTTAGTTTCTCTGTCTGCATGGAAGTAGCCTTTACAGTCTAGAGTACTCAAGACTTCCTATCTGGAGTTCTGCCCTGGACCCAAGGTGGAGAACAGTCAGCTTGATTGGTATGAAGCAGTGTTTCTGCCCATGTGTCCTGCTGTTTGCAATCCCTTCCCCAACCCTTGAAGGTTCCCCAAAAGGGGAACGAGGCCATGCTATGTGTAAAGTACCTCGCCACAGAGGGGCTCAGCCGAGAGCCACCCACAGGCCTAGATGCCCACCACCCTGCCATCTCCACTTACCCTGTGGAGATGGCCATCGCTAAGAAGACAGCACCCTGGGAGGAGGAGGTGAAGACAGAACCAAACAGCTGCGTCTGCTTGTGAGAGTAAGACAGTGGGCCGGGTCATTGACACAGCCGATCTGTGTTTGGGCCCCTCTGCAAAGACAGCTAGCAGGGTCAGTGCTTTATGCCCCCTGGAAGGATCCAGAAACTTCCCCTCCCACCTTTCATCCCATCTGGAAAGCCTGACTTCTGTTGGAACTGTCAAGGCCCTCACGCTGTTTCCATATACTCTCCCAGAGTGCTGCCTCAGCAGCCACATCCTGTGGTGACCCAGCGATGGAGATGTCTAGAACAGGTGACTATGGAGGCAACAGTGGTCAAACAGGGCCAGTAGCCAGGGAGGGGTTAAGGAGTTACTGCTGAGGGTGTATCATTCCTCTTGGTAGTGGCAAGGGTGTGGACATGTTTGTGTGGCTATGTGAATGTGTGACAAACCACAGATGTACAGTTGGTGAAGGGCTGAATGACAGAGTGTGAAAAGTAAGTGTCAGTGGAGCTAGAGCCAGGGATGGTGGCTCAGACTTGTAATCCCAGCAAGATGAGCAGGAGGATTGCTATATAATGAGCCACAGTCTTAAAAACAAAACCAAACCAAAAAAACCTCAAGTTAACAGCATTTCCTCAGATAGGATCTTACTATGTAACCCTGACTGGCCCAGAACTTACTATGTGGGTCAGGCAAGGAGGCCTCCAGGGTTAGGGACTTCTGGTTAGTTCCACCCTAAAAAGCCAGAGAGCCCAAACCACCTCAAGAGAGACCAGGGAGATGAACATGAATATATGAGTGTCGGGGTCCCTGAGTCAGAGTCCCTGGGGTTCTCGCCCCACTGATTTCTATAGTAGTAGCAACACTGTGTCCTATTGCTTGGGCATGCTCTTCTCCACATGGGGCTTCCCCACTTGCTTAGAGTCCCCGACTCTTCTCACCAGAAGGTCTAGAGGACATAGTGAGGAGACATGATAGGAACATGGGGGTTGGAAGTTACAGAGATGCCAGGCAGGTCCACGGGGAATAGGGATACCTAAATGCCATTTTGTTCCTGTCCTCATCAGTATATTAGAACCTTCTAGAAGGCTCAGCCAGACACACCCACAGGGAAGAGGCTTGGGGGCTGAAGGCCAAGACGAGGGAATGGGGCCATGAATCCAGACAGCTCAACCCTGGATGCAAGAGGAAACCAGAGCATGTTAGCTACTCCTGTTACTGTGACCCAAATACCCAATAGAAGCAACTTGTGGGAGGAAAGGTTTATTGCGGCTCAGTGGGAAGCCTGGGGTGGCAACTCCATCTGCAGCTGTGGAGGCACACAGTGGCAGGCCAGGAAGCAGAGGTGAGACCAAACCAAGGCTTGGCTCTCGCCCTCAAAGGCCCACCCCAGGTGACATACTTCCTTCAGTGGGGACCCCGCTTCCCACAGACTCTGCAACCTCCCCAAACAACATCAGCTGGGAACCCAGTGCTCAAAACTCGAGAGGAGAAGGTCCATGTTTCAAACCGTAAAGGGATGGGAGGCAGCTGAAGCCTTTGGAGGAGAACCTGCCTTTGCCCACAGACCTTGGTTCCTGATCAGGGAACCCAGGGAACAGATCTGTGCCTGAAGCTTTGGGATCAGTCGTAGCAGCAACAGCCACATCTTGTCCCTGCAGTCAGCCCTACAGACCCAGGCCTGAAAACGGCTGTTGGGGTTCCCATGCGAATAACACTGCTGTTGGATCCTGTGGTCCTCCTAGGAGCCTCCAGCTTCTGCATTTATAGAAGGGAACACACCAGATTCACAGCCTCACTTGGGGACCGTAAGGGTTTAGGGCTGCTCCAGGACAAGTGACATGTCTCCCACACCAGATGGCCGGCCCACCCTGGCCCCACCAGCATAGGCTGCAAGCCCTGTGCATAAATCCACATGTAATGCTGGCTCCAGGTCCTATCTCCACCCTGCCTGATGGGCCCAGGCTGGGCTGCTCCTCATGGCCCCTTCAACCACTCCCTGGCAGCTGCCAGCTTTGCCTCCTGTTTTAAATTGCAGCCTGGTGGGGTTCCTGTGGCCCCTTGCCCATGGCTCCCCTCCGGCTTGGCAACCAGGGAGTGCCTGGCCTTCTGAGGTGCTCTGGGTCCTTTCTCCAGCAGGCGTGGGCTGGGTGGAAAATGACCTCAGAGGGCGGGGCGGCAGAGCAAGCCTTGGGAGACCAGGGGCTCCCAGGGCCAGCAGGTTCCCACGCCTCAGCTGCACCCAAACACTGTGCCTGGATCCCTGGTTCTGAAGGAGGAGCCTCATTCTAAGCCCATTAGCAGCCCTGTGTCTCTCAGCTCCTTCAGTCCTGCAATTGTAGGCTAGTGTGAACAGGGACAGAGGGCAGAGGTGGGCAGAGACAGTTATAGGCACTGCTCCCACAACCCAGACCTAGATATCATGAGGGATCCCATTTTGTAAGCCACAGGGAACAAGTAGATGCAGTCAGGGCCCAGCATGGCTCTTGAATGTCATCAGAGCCCAGCAGGACAGCTGTGGTCACTTAGGCCTGATAGACAGTGGCATCAGAAGCTGTGACTCTGGTTCAGGGAACTTCAGGGGCCCAAGATATCAGTCTTTATCACAGGCCCAAGAAAGAGCCTTCCCCAGGGTGTTTAGACCAGGCAAAATTGAGGTACTCATGATAGAGTCACAGGAGAGGCAAGAGATACAGGGTACCAGCAGCTAACAGGCCACTCCCTGGCCAGGGGCCAGAATATAGTAGCAAATGTTCTCTTCACTGTAACAAAATACCTCCCAGGAGCTCACAGTTCATGGGATACAGTCCAGAATGGTAGGACTATATGAGGCAGGAACTTGCAGTTCAGCTTGTGGCTCTGCTTGATCTTAGGAGAACAGAAAGCAGACACTTTGGGCGAGAAGTAAGGCTGGACTACAAGCCTCAAAGTGTGCCACCTTCACCATGCCTTAGGCCTCATGGTTCCATAACTTCTCCCAACAGCCTCACAAGTTGGAACCAAATGTTTGAACATATGAGAGCGGAGGGCATTTCATTTGAACCATAACACCGGGAAGCAGGACTGATGCCCCAGTGGGAGCTGGGATCATAGCCCCTCGCTGAGCACGAGCTGGGGTTGTGATGATCTGACATAACAAGGGGTCATTGGGCCAGGGGTAGACTGAGTCTCCTAGCTGGGTGTACCACCTTGGGAAGGGCAGGGAGGAGTGTGACCACATTGATTTCCTGCTGGGGCTGGTATCAAGGAGAATTGTTGGGCTTGGATGGAGTTAGCAGGCATTGCCTCCTGTGTAACTACGGTCCTCCATGTAAATGAAAAAAAAAAAAAAATGAAGCTCAAGAGGATGGGGCGGGGGACTCAAGACAGGTGTCCAAGACATCTCTCCATACACTCATTCATTCATCCTTTACTGAGGCTCATGTGGAAGGCTGACAGTCCCTATGCCCTCTAGTAGGCTTCTGGGTAGCAAACCAGCCCAGATGGGGCCTAGGGTCCCCACATTGAGGGAGGTGACTCTTTAGGTTGTTGCTGAAGGTTCTCATTGTTCCTTAGCTCATGGACACGTCACTCTGATCCCTTCTCCAAGGCGGAGCCTTCTCCAGCTTTTCGTCTAATACATCACCCATAAGGACTTGAAGTCTTTCAACCCAGGATGAGCACTTCTGTCTTAGGGTTTCTATTGCTGCGAAGAGACACCATGACCACAGCAACTCTTATAAAGGGAAACACTTCACTGGGGCTGGCTTACAGTTCAGAGGTTTAGTCCATTATCATCATGGTGGGAAGCATGGCGGCATGCAGGCAGACATGGTGCTGGAGAGGGAGCCGAGAGTTCCACATCTGGATCAGCAGGCAGCAGGAAGAGAGACTGAGCCACTAGCATGGCTTGAGGTCCTAAAACCACAAAACCCACCCTCAGTGACACTTCCTCCAACAAGGCCTCATCTACTCCAAGGCCACAGCTCCTAATAGTGCCACTTCCTATGAGCCTGTGGTGGCTATTTTCATTCAAAACCACCACATCATCTGAAGACCTCCAAATCTCACCAGATCCTGTTGACCCCTGTACTACCCCCTGTCATGGGAACATTAGGGGTGGGGTCTACTCTCCATTTTCCAGGAGAGCTAACTCCGATTCCCATGTTACTCAGCATCATGGGACAGAGAGTGCTGTCTCAGCCTCTTGCAAGGAAGGGATTAGAGCAAGCTTTTGAGTAACATGCAAAGTGTCCACCCAAAGAATCATTAAACACATCCAAAGGACAGGGCTAGGATTCACAGTGACCGTGAGCCTCTTGGGTGAAGGACTGGACTCTGGCGGGTTCTTGCAGTGGCTCTGTCGCCTCTGGCATCCAAGAGATTGTCCTCAGATCATCTCCTAGGTCCTTTTCAATCTGCTCATCTACCCATCTGTCTGTACATTTATCCAGGTTTTTTTTTTTTTTATTTTATAAACTTAAAAACTTGCAAGTAAATTATAAAAAAAAATAATCATACACTAAAAAATTAACCAGACCCAAAGTCTATACAACTCAGTGGGTTCCTATATAATTAGAATAGGCAGTTGGAACAAAGTCTGTGTAATTTCACATTAAAATTTGCACTTTCAGTCTAAAACATATTTTGGGTACTTATCCCCAACCAAACCAAAAAGCCCTTAGAAGCAGAAAAACACTTAGGTTTATATTGTCTTAGCCAATCTGTGTTCATCACCTGCATGCAGTTCTTCATTCCCTTATGCTTAGTCTTTCTTGTTCTATTTTCCTTATGTCGCAATGTACCCACATGTACCTTTGCTTACATATATACACATATTATTGGCCAGATTCTAGACATACTATTGGCTGTTAACTCTATTTATCAATCTACCCCATGCATCTACCTACTCATCCACCCACATGTCTGTACCCATCTATCCACCTACCCGTATCCTCATCTTTCTACCCTTTCATCCCCTTCCCATCTGTCAAACTGCCTATCTGCTCTTCTACTCAGTTATCCATCTATCTACCCATCCATCCACTCATTAAGCCAGCCAGCCATTAATCAATCTAAATATCTGCTGTGCACTAATCTAACCCACACATTCATCCACCCATTCATCTACCTGTCCATCCATCTAATCCTTTGGATCCTGACCCTGGGGGTGTTGTGAATGGGAAGAGTCCAGCCAGGTCTCTAGCCCTTCACATTCCCCATTTTTGGTTGTTTTCCCACTAGCCACCAGGCAGGCAGCCCAGCTTGCCGCTGGAGCTCTGGATGGGATCTTAGGCCTTCTGGCTGCTGTTTCTGCAGCTGAAAAGCATTTCTAGTTTACAGCAACATAATTACTCACCCTCTTTTAGATGGGAGTATACATAGAGGCAGATGTCACTGGTCCAAGACGATCCCTACTACAGACAACGGAAAAGCTGGCTATGGCTGCGCCAGGGTGGAAGGTGGAGGTGACTCTCCTATACCATGGCGTCTATAGGTCAGAACTTAGATGCAGCCTGAGGGCACAGTGCCATCCCAAGCAGACAGGCGAGGCATGAGCTGAGAGGGCTAGGCTCCTGGACCTGGGAGTGGAGTGGGTTTGGCTGAAGTGCTGGCTAGTATAGCCAGGCTGCCAGATCCCTGGAAACCCAGCCAGAGGGTGCCGGGCTCAGGGTGAGACTGGCTTACATCTCTGGACAGTCAAAAGGAGAGATGGGCTTTTGAGGGAAGGAACATACAGACTCTAGAAAAGGCCTAGCCCCGGTGGATTATAGGGGATAGAGCAGTGCCTGACTGGCTGGCCCTGTTTTAGCATTGCCCCTGCAAGCTTGAGGGCAGCTGGACCAGGTGATCGAAGACCACTTTCCGTAGAAGTGACTGTCATGGTGCCTAGAAAGGCCATTCTGGTGGTCCTGAGTTCTAGAGAGATGTGGAACACTTGGCTGACCTCAGGCCCAGATCAGTTCCAGACACACTGTCCTTCAAACTTCTCATTTCCCTGTAAGATCCAGGTTGGGAGAAAGTTTTTACCACCATGGACAGAAGCCACCGGGGGCTGTCAGCTCCCTCCCAAAACCCATCATGGAGGCACCCCTGTCAGCCACCAAGCCCTGGACATGAGTGAGTCAGGCCATAGCCCTTCTCCCTGCCCTGCTATCAGCCACATGTGTCTGGGCAGTGGCTTGTCCTTTTGACCCTAGTGTGGGCTGCAGTGAACAACAAAACCCTGTGTGATGCTGCCTGAGTGGGCACTAGGGGGCAGAGGGAAGCTGGAGGGATCAAGAGGGACCTTCCCAGCCCACCCACCTGTGTGTCATTAACTCCTTAAGTCTAGGAACCCAGGAAGCAGGGGCCACACACAATGAGCTGACGATAGATCGCAGCTCGGCACCTATGTGAAGCTGGGAGGACTGGGAGTCACACTAGATGCATTTAAGAGTTTCTCATGTAACAGTGTTCAGCTGAGCCCTCCACATAGGGAACCATCTTGATAGTCCTGTAAGAAGAATTAGATTCACTGCTGGCTTTGAATCTCCCCAAAGGCCTGTGTGGTAAAGGCTGCTCAGTCATGAGGCTTATGGGGAGCGATTGATGAGGGCTGTAGTTTTTGTGTGTGCACGTGTGTGCAGGTACAGGTGTTCCTATGTATGCAAGTGTACATTTAAAGGAAAAGAAGACAATTCCTGCTGTCATTCCCTGGGCTCATCAGCCAGCCCAGCCTACACAAAGAGTTCCAAACTAATGAGAGATCTTGTCTCAACAAACAAGGTGGCATCCAAGGTTGAATTCTAGCACCCCTCCTCTCTCTCACTCTCACTCTCTCACCTTCCATAAGTCAGTAAATCTTTCCTTAAGTAGTTTTGTCAGCTGTCTTGTCACGGTGACAAACTGCTGATAGCACAGAGAACGCAAGGTCTGCAGAAGCTCACAGTCCAGTCTCCTGCCCCCCCCAACCTCGCCCCTACACTCACACACACACACACACACACACACAAACACACACTGCCCAGTGCTAGTTCTGCCTGTTCCTGTCTGGGAACGGGTTTTTAGACTTGTGCATGAACTTCTCACTCTGGAGGCTGTAAAACTCCTCACTCTCTGCACAGGATCCGAGTACCTGGGTCCTTGTCTCTCTCTGGGTAGGGACACCCAAGACCTATGCCTAGGGCACACAACAGCCAAGTGCGGTGTGAATGCATGTCATGAAGTTCATTTGTGTCTATTACTCACAGAATCTCAAGATTGGAAGGGGCCCAAAAGACCCTGTTCGTCTCCCTCAGGGCATCCAGACCCTTGAAGGGAAAAAAGGAGATGAGGTTCCCTGGGAACTTGATCCTGGATTTGCCCAACCCTGCTCCTGTAGGGCCTTGAGGAGATTTCAGAGCCACAGGCCCCTTGTGGAGGACCCCATTCCCTTCACTGCCTGTACTAAGGGTCTTTGTTCCGCTGTCCCCTGTCTTTGCGTCAGTCCTCCTCCTGCAGAGCACAAGGTACCCTCAGGAAGCTCTGCTCTTGCTGTCTTGGCATGGTCATGATGGCCTTGGCAACCTGGTAGCCAGAGACAACCTGAATGTCACGAGGCTCTGTCTGTGTCTCTCTTTTCACTCCTGAAGCTATGGCCTACAGGGAGTCATCATCATCATCTCTCCAGAGCCTGACAGCTCCCCCCGCAGAAAGTCAGACCCCCAGAAAGACCACAGCGATGAGAGACACTACAAAGGGAGGTCTCTCCTGTGGCCTAACTCACTACATATTGCTGGGTGCACCGCATTTGCCAGCTCCACAAGCGTGTAATCCCCCCACCCCCATTTCCTTGGCCCAGCCTTATAATTAGAAAGGCTTTCTCTTCCTTCACTCGCGCCAACCTCAGGCTCCAGCCACGACTTCCGAGAGACGTGCCTGCCACCTCCCAGCCTGGGGAACAGGGCCCAGAGCCGGCTTCCTGAAGGGGAGCATGGAATCCCAGAGTTGCCCAAAATGAGAGGCGAGCCAGAAACAACAAACAGGAACACAGGCATTGGTGGGAGGGGTGATTCCCCGCCCCAGGAATCCTCGCAGGGGGCGGGGGGGGGGGCCAGTAAGATCCTGTGGCTGAGAGATGAGATCTGCCTGGAGCCAGCCTCAGTGTGGCCCTCCTCCTCCCCCAGAGTGGCTGATGCGGTCTCAGCTTTGGGGATTTGGGACAATTATGTACAGTGGTTTGTGGGTTTTCTTTGGTAATTGCCAGTTACCGGCCTGTGACTGCAAAGAGCCTCAGCCAGAGGCAGGGACAGCACCTGGGTTGCTTTATTGGAGGGCCATGGGAAGGCCTGGGCTGGGCCCACGTGTACAGGCTGGGGAGCAATCAGGACAAAATGACCGAGGGAAACCTACCTAGGGACGTCTTCCTGGGCTCCTGTCTCCTGGAGACCCCCAACATTGGGGCAGATGTATTTAGATTATTTGTTGACCTTGAGGCAAAGAAATGCTGGTACCACAGCAAAACTTCCACTCCAGAGATTCCAAGACAGCTGGAAACCAATGGAGGCACCCATATAGTTACCATGACAACCAGAGCTGAACCAGCAGGACATACAGGAACAGAGGGTCTCTGTCCAGAGACATTGTCCCAGAGCCTGGCCACCCTTTCCATGGTATACCTAACTCTATGCAGACATCAGTTCTCAAACCTTCCCACCTTCTCTACATTGGGCATGGAAAGAGGCAAGGCTTGGGGCAATCTCTATGAGAGGTAAGCATGTCCAAGAAGTCTAAAAGAATGTGAGGGACCTGAGGCCATCAGACACAGTTACTCAAAAGCCAGCATGCCCAGTCTGCCTTCAGCACAAATGGAAATAGAGGTTGCTGTTGCTAAGGTCCTGCAAAGCCAGGATTCCCAAGAGCCAGAGGAAGTCTCAGGAGCTCTGAAGGGAAGTTACTCATATGTTCACACTGCCACAAGGCACCACACACTGTGGAGAGCTTGAGAAACCTAACTAGGGCATGGGGAAGGGGACAGAGCTCACTGAGCGGGCACAGCAGGTTCAGCTCTCTGCTTCAGTGTGATTTTTTTGTATCCTTGCATATTCTTTGTCTTTTGTGCACATGCATTTAAGAGGCCCCTCCTCCAAAAAAAAAAAAAATCAAGAACTCTAAATGCAATGACTCTAAATGCTATCTGCAAAAAGTTCGTGGGGTTTTGTAGATTACTGCTGTCACTGACAGCACTCATGACCCCTGTCTCCAAGCTGACTGAGTAACAGTCACTCATCTCAAACAAGGTGTGGACTCCTCACAGCCCTGGAGAACAGAGACAGTTAAGACTTCCCATCTGGGCTTGGAGGCACAAGCTCTGTCATCCTAACTGCTTAGGGGGATGAGGCAGGAGGATAGAAAGTTCAAGGCCAGCCTGGGCAACTTAATAAGACTTGGTTTCAAAGTAAAAAGTTTTCTTTTTTCAAAGACCCGATATGAAAGTCCTCAGTGGTAGAGTATTTGGCTAGCATGTGCAAGACCCTAGGTTCCACCCCCCAAAGATATCCAGTCCCCGTTCATTTCAACAGGTGACCAGCCTCCAAGGACTGCCACCCTCAAACTTCTTCCAAGGGAAGGCCCCTCCTTCCTGACTTAGCCTTGCCATTCCTTGCCATGCTGCAACCTAGCATTCTGAGAAATTCAGTCTATTCTTGAACTATGTAGACCTTTCCCTTCATGATTTCTGTTATTGGTGTCATGTTTAGAAAAATTTCCCCCAGCACAATTTCATTAAAATATCACGTTTCATTTTCTTTGCAGTTAGGTTTCCAATGCTCTCTGGAAAAACCTTCCATCCACCTGGAATCTGTTTTTGTGGGTAGTGTGAGGCAGGAATCTAACCATCCCTGCAGATTCTACCATTCATCCTCTGTACACTGCCTACCAGGGATCTCCTCCTTCCCACCCCCCTCCCCTGCATGCGTGGCCTTGTACCAGACTCGGTTCTCTTCCACCGACTCCGGTCAACCTACAGAAACGAATATAATCAGCCTGGTTATGCATGACTCCAAAACAGCTGGTTAATTCACTGAAAAGAATCGTGTACCAGATGTTGGGGGGGATCATGTAACCCGAGGGTTGTTTCTCTATTTTCAGTTTTAGCAGAGGATTTCGATGACCGTTTGTCCACTGACTCACGTATCCAATGCAAATACGCATCCAATGCCTTCTGGGTGTCAGGCACTGGACTGGGTTATGGGGCCAGCAGTGAGTGGCACTTACAGTTTGTACCTCCTTGAAGTCGGGCACAGACAGAGAAGCAAGTGCACATGCCCCGTCATTTCTGGAAGGGACACATGAAAGAAATGTGTCATGACACATGTCATGAAAGAAATGACAGGGTGTGGCCACACTCAGTCGGTCAGGGGTAGCTTAATAGAAGAGGCAGCCTTTTTGTCTGGGTCAGAGACATATCTCGGAACCTTCAAAGGTCCAAAGTGCAGAAATTCAAGGAAGAAATTCCAGGTAGGACTACTGTCCCGTGGACACAGTCAATGGGACTGCGATAAGGAGAGCAGTGGCAGAGTGGGAGAGAGAGAGGTGGCAGGGTCCCGAAGCAGAGACTGGGAAACATGACCCTTCCCTACAACTCAGTGTGGTGGATATCCACGCAAGGCCACAGTAAGAACTGGGTTGAGTCAAAGGTCAGGGTTCTGTCTACCACACCATCCTCAGCCTCCCCACGAGACCCTCGAAGTCCTCAGCAGCTGCCATCCCACTCTGTAGGCAGCCATCTCAGCCCTTGCTGGACAGCCCCAGGTCTCCCTCCTGGGTCTTCACCCAGTATGCTTTTCTGTGCTGCCCTCCCAGCTAGACATACCCCGTCTGACCTCCTGCCTGGAAAGCCAGACCCTATGCCTCATAGGGGGGAAAAAAAAACAAAAAATACTGGAGGTGAGCTGTGTGTGTTACCCTGAGACCATGAAACTCCCAGGGACATTCTTAGTTTTTAAGGCAAGATGCCTCAGTTTGCCAAATCACACACAGGAAGAATCACAGGTTGGAGAGTCATTATGGATAGACATAAGACAGGCACAATCTTGGTCTAGCCTTGGTGGCCAGGCAGGGAGATAGATGGTGGAGGGATGGACTGAACTCTGCCTTCAGAGTTGGTGGGGTGTTTGTGGATCCAGATACTGCCAATCCAGGGTAGAAGGACACTGAGACTCCAGCCACTTGGCTAGGTCCAGGCAGGGTAGAGGTGTTTGGGCCCAGCAGCTGCCCTTCCAAAGACCCCCGGGGCCTGTTGGGAAGCTGGTAATTGGGCTCTGGCTGTGATTTGGGCACAGCCATGGGGGCTGCAGGGGGAGTGCTGTGGGGGAGGTGGCTCGCTCAGCATTAAGCCTGGCTCCGCTCAGCCGGCTGTGGAATTCCTCCTCTGATCTGGCTCCAGATTGGCCCAGGAAGAAATTGGGGGAGAATTGATTGGTGCCATGTTATACAAGCACGTCCCTCATGACAGACGCCAGGCGACTGCGGTGTGGAGCCCTGGCCCAGCCCCACTCCTCCCCTGGGATCCTCTGGCTCCAAGGCTCAGAACCCCTCCTTTCCTCCCCCACCCCACATACCCCTTGGCTTGCCTGCCAGGCGCCTGGGAGGGGAGCTGGGATGCCCCATTGGGCCCCTCTCATTTGCCAAGGGTCTCCTGGGCGATGTTCATTGTGTGGGGTTGGGGTTTATCCTATCTGCTGGCTGCCTGACAGATCCAGCACTGAGAACTGCAGAACCCTAGTCCTAAGCATCCCCGAAACAGAGATGTTCACACAGGACAGTATCACAGGCCCAAGATGTGGTCAGGAACCTGTATCCCACCCCGAATAACAAAGAGAGGCAACACTGGAGTTTGGGGGGAACTCCAGGCTTCAGTCATTTGCTTTTCTCTGTGGGGAGATCTGAAAGAGAACAGGTAAACTTCCTGAGGGAGGTGGTAGGAAATGAGCTGCAGAGGGTAGGGCCAAGTGCCACCACCCCTAGTGAGAGGAGTAGCCCTAAAGTGGGTATGAAGGAGGGAGACCTCATGGGCACAGACGCCTAAATTCTTTCAGTTAAATGAGCCAGGTCCCCCCATCCTCTGGGATACCACCCTGAGCTCAGGTTCTTCATCACCCAGAATGGCCTTCCTAGTATTCCAGCAGGCTAGAAATTGTGTATGGAACCCTCTTCCAGACCTATCAGGCCCAGAGTGGCCTCCTTGGTTGGGCTCAGGCCCAAGGACAGGCGGAACCAGGCAGAGAGTTGTGGGAAGGCCCATCCGCAGTGCCAGGGAGGGAAAGTACCCAGTGTGTTTGGCTCCCAAAGTCACTGGGTTCACAGTGTCTCAAGCCCCACAGGCAGGAACACTGTGAAGAGACCCCGCCCCAACGGCATCAAAGGCAGCATACAGGCGGAGCCTCAGAAAAGATAGGATGGGTCTTCCACGGCAGAGAGCCTGGTCCACGACTAGACGCACACAGACCCCAGGCACCATCAGTGAGTTCTGAGCTCCAGTTTTCTTGGCTGCTAAACCAGCCAGCTGGGCTCTGCTCAGCCTGCAAGGCCATTGTGTGAAGCCCCCCTGGGGCTGGGGGACGCTGTCTGTGGACACTGGCCACCTGCTGTGGGGCCTCGGAGGACCTAGGACTCACCCTCCCATCCTGTTGTTTTGTGTTTTGGACAGCTCTGGGCTGCCAACTAGCATTAATATCCATGTCCTTCTCCAGTCCCAGGGAGCATCAAGTCAGGACAAGTTGCATTTGGGCTCAAGTCTTGCTGTGGAGCCAAGGTTTTGTGATCCTCCTGGGTGCATCCCATGTGTAAATGGCTAGTGACCTAGACCCCTTCCCTGAGGGACAATCAAGCTAGGCCCTCGGCACTACAAAATTGCCCAATCTTTGGCCTGCTTGAGGGGTGCTCACCTCCTGCCAGGATGAGCGACAGCGTGATCTGATCCCATGGTCCAGCATCTGCTCTTAGAGGCTTAGCATCTAGCAGTCCAGCCCCAGTAGTCAGCCTCATAGATATAGATGATATAGATATAGATAGATATAATTGTTCCACCTATATTCAGGGTGGGGGAGGTTGGCACTACCCATATGTCCCTGCCAAAGGCGGGGGGCGGGAGCCCAGAGCCAAACTGAGGTCTCCACCTGTACTGGAGTGGTAGGCTGGTCCAGAGGCTAGCTGCTTCATGGAGAGTAGCCCTTCTTCAAGCTCATCTCTGTCAGTTGGTGGAAGACGGGCTGTAGGGCAGAACTATCCCTAACTAACTATCCCAGAACTAAGGAGAGGGCACCTTAGAGAGAGCTGAGTGGTCAGCGAGGGCAGGCAGCAGATAGTGGGCATGCCTTTCAGCCACGTTGACACGGACTCTAAAATTGAAGGGAGCAGCCTAACTTTCCTGTGGAATGGCCTCTGCCACAGGGCAATCTGTTTTGTCCCTCTGTTCCAGATAGGACTACAGAGGCACAGATAGGTGTAGGCGGCCCAGTGGTAGGAGTGTTAATCTGGGGCATCTGGACTCCTGCCCAAACCAGCATCCTCTGACCTGCAATGGCTTACCACCTCCAAGAAGCTGCCTAAACCCCTCCACCAAAACTGGCCCCCATTCCTCAGACACACTGCTTTGGTATCTACAACCTGGGTACAACTAGGAGGTGGCCTTGGCCTTGGGTACAACTACCCATGCTGTCCCCGCTCAGCACAGTAGAGCAGGCGATGAGGGGGAAAAAAATCTTTGCTCTGCAGGCCTGGATGTGTGCTGTGCCCTGACCTGGCCCAGCTTACCCGTGCCCCCGCCCTGCTGGGCCCGTCGTGCCCTCCTCCGCTCGCGCGGCTGGCGGCAGGGCCTCCCCGTGTGGGATTGGGCAGCCACCTGCTGCCCACAGCCGCAGCCACACAATGAAGCCCTTGTGAGTAGCGGGCAGCGGGCAGTGCCTCCCAGCCCACCCCAGGCTCAGAGCCCCGTTGTGTGGGGCGGCTGCCCTGGATGGGCAGCACAGATCCAGCCAGGCTGGCCCCACCCATCCTGAACCACAGTGTTCCTGTCTCTCCCTAGCACTCTACTGGTCCCTACTGTCTCCTGGTGGTCTGCCCGCCAGAGAAGAATACTGCACCATAGGCCGACACCCCCCTCCCCGGGGGTCTCCAGCAGCCAGGAACTGAGGTCACCCACCGTAGCTTCACCTTGGCCCTAAAATTCTGCCTTCTCAGAACCTGGCAGGAAACAAGCAGCAGATAATGAAACCACCCAATGTTTAATGAAACCAAGCAATGCTAGAGACTCATCCTGTTGGAAAAGGGGATCCCTGCAAGGTACTGCTCAGGGGGAAGCCGTCGGACACAGGAGGCCTGGCAGTGTCTGCATGTGGCCATGAGGTGGTCTGAGAGTCTCCAGTCCTCAGTGGGGTTCAGGCAGCCATACCAGAGGTTACACAGGTCCTGAACAAAAATCTCAGAAAACAAACAAACAAACAAACAAACAAAAAACAGTCATTCCACTGGGCAGATGCCACAAAGCTTGTTGGGTAGGCAGTCGACAGCCAGGTGCTTAAACCCAACATGTAGCGGAAGGAAGAGAACTCTGCTCTATGGTGTGTGGGGAAGAGTTATTATAGTGTCCCTCTTCTCCCTACCCATGGCATATGACCCCACAGGTCAACAGAGGCTATGAATGAATTAGACAAAAGAGGGACAAGACAGTGCATTTAGGAGGCTGGACTCTGGGGAGAATAGGACCGGAGAAGCTGAGCTGAGGGGAGGGATGGAAAAGAGATCTCAGAGCCTAGATCCAGCCAAGCCTAACGGCCATTCCCTCATTCACGCTTTTTACTGAAGTCTAGGAGGCTAGTGTTTCTGTTGTTTGCCTCAGAGAACTTCAAGGTTTGAAGTGGACCCCGAGTCAGGCAGAGAGAGCTCAGGGACATCTTAGTGACCTCAGCATTGTCCTTCTCTTGGGAAACCTGGTTCTGTCTCTTAAGCTGGGTATGATGGGACTGGAGGGCATCCCCAGTATCCCTAGCCCAATAGCCATGGCAGCACTCTCCAACCCTACTGAGATCATCCGAGCATCCCTTTTCCCACAGGACCCACAGACAGTGTCAGGGGTCAGAATGAAGGATGCCAGCCAGAGCTGTGGAAGAGGCTCTTTCTGCCAGCCTGCAGGGCTCTATGCTTGTCAGCCTCCGGCTGAGCATGGCCACTAACCCCAGGGCCCACAGATCTTCTGGTCAGCTCTGGCTAGGGCTTTGAATTCAATGAAAGGGCTTCAAGGCTCAAGCCCTGCCTCTCTGTACTCTGGCGAGAATTCCCAGAGTTTATCTTGAGCTGTTTCCTAGCAAGAGGAAGCCACGTAGACAGGAATGACCTAGCCTCCTGGTTAGCTTGCAAAGAGGCACAGCCCAGCTCCTCGCCTGGAGCTGCTCTGTGGAGAGCCACTGCCCTGACCTGGGATTGGAAGCCTAGCCCCCTATCTCCTCAGCCCTGTAGGGCAGATCCCTGAACTCCGAAGGGCTGGACCCTAGCAGAGGTCCCTCCTCCTCCTCTGCCCCCACCTCAGAAACTGCCAGCCTTGCTCCAGCCCGGCTGTTGCAGGCTGCAAGCTCAAGGGTCCCCTGGGCTTGTGCAAAGCTGAGGATTTCCTTTGGATCCTGGGGCCACAGCTGTGCTCACACTTGTGGGGGAGGGGCTGGCGTAGATTGGCGGGAACCAGTAAGGGTTGCTGAAGGCAACTGCCGTGGTGTCCCGCTAAGCGGCTGCAGTGGCAGTTCAAGGCACGGCTTGCAAGTGAAGTCAGACTAGGGGTGACACTTGCCCTGGGGGCAGGGAGGTCACATGTCTCCAGAGTGCTGGCCCCTGTCTGAAGCAGAAAGGCACTTTGCACCGCACTCTCTTGATTTCTCACCGCTTCCTGCACACAGGGAGTCTTAGGGTTTCTATTCTGTCATGAAACACCCTGACTAAGAGCAACTTGGGGAAGAACGGGCTTATTTCAGCTTCCAGCTCTCAGGTCACACTCCATCACTGAGGGAAGTCAGAGCATGAAGTCAAGGCAGGAGCTGAAGGAGAGACCACAAGGAAGTGCTGCTTGCCAGCTTGTTCCCATAGCTTGCTCCGCCTGCTTTTTTAAACCATCCAGGACCATCTGCCCAGGGGTGGCACTGCCTGCCCGAGGTGGAATGGGCCTTCCTGTATCAATTATTAATCAAGAAAATGCCCTAGAGGTTTGTCTATAGGCCAATCTTGTGCACGCATTTTCTCAATAAGATTTCCTCTTCCCAGAGAGGTATAGGTTTGTGTCAAGTTGACAAAAGCCAACCAGCACAGGGGATCAGGAGTTGGAGTTGATATCTACTGGCAACATGGAACTGAGGAGAATCCATCCACGCAGTGGTCATCAGCACCAAACCTCCTCCTGGGTAGCTGTCCTTGGTCAAGGTGCTATAGTACTTGGCATTGTCAGCGTGTCTGAGACAGGCTGCAGCAGCTGTGGTCAACTGGCTAAGGGTGCCAGGCAGTGCTCTGTGCCGGCATCAAAGCCCACACCGTGAATAGAGGGTTAAGGCATAGAGACAGGCGCCACGGGCATCTAGATGGGCTGGGCTGTGCTCTGGACATCTGGCTCCTACAGACCTTACCACCTGCTCTGCCCAGCCTTTCAAAGCCCCCGTCAGCTCTGGGGATCCTGGGGTCAGAGAGGCTGGGCTGCATTGGGAGTTGGCGGGGTGGGGGGCTGGGGAGAATGAGCTGTAATGTGTTCTCATGACTGAGACATGGGTCACTGAGAGTTCATTAACTTAGGGAGTCTTCATTGGGAGGGTTGGGTTGAGAGAACATAGCTACCCTGTCTTCCATGGACAAATGGAGCTGGAGCTAGGCTGGAGGGCACAAGAGGGGGGGTGCTCTCACCTGGCCCCTGACCATTAAGATGGCCACCCTGCCTGCCCTGTACACCCATCTCAAAGGGCAAGTCCACTGGACCTGAAGGGACTGAGCCTGGCCCAACTTCAGGATCAGTCAGAAGAGCTGCAGGTAGTGGATGTGGAAGAGGCTGAAGTCACCTGCCCTGCAAGGCTAAGGTGGCCTCTGGTGGCAGGAAGTAGGTGGGTAAGGAAATGAACCAGCCCTTGTATCCTACCCCAGAATGTTGGACCTGTGGACAGAGGACCTCATGACTCTGCCCAGCCTATCACACCAACCCCAGGTGGGGATGGGGGTGGGGCTCCTTTGTGGCCCCAAGCCTCACACCATAGCCCGTGCATGTTGGGGTCCATTACACTCTGAGGTGTGTCCTTATCCTGCGCAGCACAGAGGGTTGGGCTGCCTGGGATTATGAGAATCCCTTCCCTGGGAAGGCATAAACAGTGTCAATGCCCTCCTCATAAGGTCCCAATGGCAAAACCTTTGATCCCACCAAATTCCCACTAAGACCCTGAGGAACCAATGAGTTTGTTGGGCTTGCTTCTAGAGATTTCCCCACAAGATGTGGGGCGACCCCAAGGCTCCCGAAGTGGGAATTTTTTTTTACCCACTATGGATTCCCCAAGGCTGCATAGATGAAGCACTCTTCAACTAACCTCCTCCAATCTGTGTACCCCCCAAGACCCCATCAAAAGTAGGTCTGTTAACAGTTAAGTCCCCTCAGAGCAAGAGGAAGAGAGACAGGTCACTGGACCCTTACCTGAGATGCCTGCTACTCCTCTCAGCCATTTGATGGCCTCCTACAAGCAGGCAAAGCTGACCCGATGGACATGGAGACTGTTTGTTCAGAGGTCTACAAGAGAGATCCACACCAGAGGTCTCAGATTCCATCTGTAGAGGTGGCCAGGTCGGAGGGCATGCAGGAGAGGCAGAAGGTGAACAGCAGGCCCGACTCCGTGCCAACCAAGGGTCGTCCGTGAGCCTTTAGCCAGGTGCTTGGCTTCTTAGCCTTAGTCCCTTCTGAGTAAAGCGAGCATACCAGCATACCGGATTAAGGTGTGGAGAACAGGAGGAGAGCTGGGGGTGGGGTGGGAAGGTTAGAAGCTGCCTCCTGCCCCAGCGGTGAGGGCCACCTCAAGCTCTCAAGTAACTGTGTTCTGTCTGTGACATATAAGTAACGCCAAGTGTGCGCTCATTTCTCTTGGGAGTCTTAGCTGGCATCCTGGGAGGTGGGTCTTCTTCTAGGCATTTGTGGGACCCAGGGCCTGTGCAGAGCCCAGGCTTTTCTCTGGGACGGCCCTGGCTTATGTTCAGACCCTTTGCTAAGCCCCTGAAGGCATTCTGGGGCAGACCCACAGTGAGTCAATGGAGCCCCACATAGCTGCTTCCACAGGCAGTTGGGTCGGTGGAGAGGCATGGTAGAGCGATTGAGCTGAAGCAAAGGTCTTAATGGCAAAACCACTTATTTCAATAGAAAACATGATCCGTGGCCAGCCCAAAACAGACGCGCAAGGGTCTGGAAAAGAGAAGCCCCAAGGACAGACGACCTCAGGAGCTGCTGTGAACTTGCTGCTCAGATATTAAACTTCTGCCCTGGGGAAGTGATAAAATAAACATCCCCCCACCCCTGGTGTGTCTCTCAGAAGCAAAGGCTCCTGTGATGAGAAATCCAGACCCAGTCCGGGCCCAAATCACACCCTCAGATGGCGGAAGATCCTGAGGTCACCTGCCTGCAGCCCTGACTCCCTCACAGGCAGGAGAAGTTCAGCAAGGTGTCTGCCCCTGGGTGGAGGACTGATGGATCTGGCGTTGAAGCTTGCTGGGGAGGGGAAGGTGGTAGATATGAGACTCCGCTTTGCGGTGAGCAGGGCTGTGGTGGTCTAGGGACTGTGTCTGGCCCAGGTCAGGACAGGACCAGGCTGGGCCTCCCTCCCTGGTCCTCCCTCCTCCCTCCCATCTCTCCCTCCCATCTTTCCCTCCCTCGCTCCCTCCCTCCTTCCCTCCCTTCCCTTTTCTCTTCTCCCTCTCTCTGCCTCCCTCCCTGCTTTTTGAGACTATGTAATTCAGACTGGCCTGGAACTCTTGATCCTCCTGCCTCAGTCCCCCATGAGCCAGAATTACAAGTGTGGGTCATCCACCTGGCTCTTCCTCTTTCTTTGAGGTCACACCCAAGGACTCCTGAGGTCTTGGGGACCAAGCCACTGGGCAACTCCCCTGGACATCTCCAGATGTCCCCGGGCTCTGTTCTCGGGCTGCGTAGAAGAATCTTCTGTCACCCGGGTCTTTCCCCCTGTTAGCCAGCAGAGCCACACTCCTGAATTCCTCGGAGGTCCTCGTACTCACAACCTGTAGGACATCCCTCTGAGCAGCATGACATTCGATTCACTGGCTTGAGAAATGCTAACACACGTGCGTGCACACACACATACCTGCCACACACATGCATGTACACAGATGTATACATGCACACACATACCTGCTACATACATGCATGCATACACAGACACTTGCTCCCTACATACATTCCTACATACGTACCCGCTGCACACATGCATTCATACACACACCTACATCCATGCAGCCACATGTAGGAACAAGCACTCACACAGTGTCTGTGCTCAGACTACCCTCTGGCCTCAGGTCAGAAGATGAGGTTTCCCTCCTCCCTAGCACTCGTGACCCCCATTCTACATCTGCTTCTGGGAGCTGGTACCCTGACTCAACTCTGCTCTGTCCCCAAGTCCCTCAAAGTGCCACAGTCCATCCAGCCTTTTGATCCTCAGCATGGGGCTTGGATGTCGGACTTTTGCACACAGGGCAAAGAAGCAGGACACTGCCAAGCCCCACCCCCTTCTAGGCTTTGACTTTCCTGGCTCAAGGACAATGGAGACTCCTGTTTGGGCATAGCCTCAGGGGTCAGCGTGGCCACTAGAGGTCACAGGGAAGAGGCCACTATTGGGCCACAGAACATCTGACGTGGACTCGCCAGGTGCTAGGCACTGGGCACTGTGAGCCCAGGGAGGACACTGCTGTCCTAGTCATAGCCTTGCCCTACAGCACAGGACCCCTATTCGAGGGTCCTGGGGTTGCCTTGTTGGGCAACACAACAGAAGAAGCATGTCCCTCCCAAGTGTGAAGGGCACTCACCCCAACCCAGGCTTCAGTGGAGCTGTCCCGCCAGGCTGCAGAGGACTGTCCCAGAATCTTGGTGTATGACCTGTGGCCATGTTGCTCCAGTGTCTGCTTCCATTGTCCTCAAGGAAGTTTATTACTGGATTTAGAGTCACCTGATCCCACACGTCCTCAGCTCAGCTTGTAACGTTTGCCCCAGTGCAGGTATCAGCAGGAGGGGAGCCTGTCAGGACTCTCAGCTTCTCTCTGCAGGGGTCTCCATCCATAGCCCTCTCGGGTCCCTCCACTCCCACTGGAGCACGCCTGGGTCCAGTGAGGGACCGTCTTTAGAGGAGCTGTGTTAGGCAACGATGGTGGAGCCTGGCATGAACTGGGAAGGACTCGGGGATCAGAGAGAAAGCAGTGTGTGAGTGAGTGGGTCAGGCAGGCAGGAGAGGCCCAATAGGCAGGGGAAGGATGGAGAGGCTGGGAGACTAAGGAGAAGGGGAGGTCAGAGGAAAGAGAGGCCAGGAAAGGATATCATGGATCAGAGATGGGCATGGAGGTGAGAGGGAAACCCAGGATAGGTCCCAGTTTGGAACCGTAAACCAGGGAAATGGGCAGCCAGGACTGGGCACAGGTTCTAGCCATCCCAAGGGCAGGATAGCTTGCTGGAAACATGGGGAGAGGAAGGAGTATGGCAGCTTTCAGATGACAAATATTTACAGGTGGTGTGAATGGTCCTTCACCTGGCCATAGCTGGGTATGTGGAGTGGGCAGGAGCCACAGAATGGAGGCCTAGTGAGGACAGTGACCTCAAGCATCAGGGCCTTGGTGGGGAGAGTTGGATCTGGACATGAAGGAAGCAGCAATCCTCTTGTGTCCAGCCACACGCTGCAGCCACGTGAGCCCTTGGCTGTTTGCTGGTGCTCATGACGATATCTGCAGCAGATGCTAACTCTACAGATACTGGGCTTCCCTCAGGCCTGAGGCCCTAAGCCCGTGCTGGCCCCAAACCCCCTGAGCTGAGTGGATGAGGTTCAGGGCTCTGCACCCCTGGGATCCATCTTTGGCTGGCTGGACTGGGGTAGGGGGGCACACCTGCTCTGGGGTGGGTTGGGGGGGCTCTTCCGGGCCTGCAGCTGTTGGCCACAAGGACAGACAAGGCCTCCACTGCAACAGCTGGGCCGGAGGCTTGGGAGCCAGGAGAGCCCAGAGCCCAGGCAGCCCCCACAGGGGATCGGTTACAGCGGCTGCAGATGCTGGGGGAGGTGAGGAGGAAAGGGGCAGAGGGACTGCAGGCTCCCCCAGACCACCCTCCTCACAACAGGCTCCCTACCTCCCACACTCTATGTGGCCCAGAGACCCCAGTCACAGCCCCCTTGGGGCTGCTTCCTATGTGACGACATCCCAGCTATCCCCCTGAAGCCATGGCACACCGGCTTGCTTGGGAAGCCCCTCCTCTAGCTTCTGGGCAGAGTACAATGGCAGCTGCTATTGTGCCAACCTAGTGATGCCTGCTGCCCAGCAGGTGCATGTAGGACCAGGGGAAGAGACTTCATAGTGGGTGAACATTCAGGGATATCCTTGGACTGTTATCCATGGACTCCTTGGTGGGTCTACCCCAGAGACAAAGATCCACCAGCCTACAGTAGGCACTCGGCAAATGCTTTTGGAATGAAGGAAGATCAACATGGCAAAGGGATTACCATGCAGACTTGCCTCCTGCATTCTGAGGCATGGAAAAACAGCTGGAGTCTCACCCTGCTGGGGCCTGCTGAGGGCAGTGGGTATCACCTCCTCGTCTTCTGGCTCTGACTGCCTGGCATCCAGCAAAGCAAGAAGCAGGGCTAGTCCTAGGCCAGCAGCAGCAGAGGCATGAAATGGCAAACACAGCAGTCCAGGTGCTGGGTTCTGGCCAAGCGGCTCCCACGAAGACATCGTGCCACCTTTCCAGCCACTGAAGCCCCAAGTCACACTTCATATAGGGCCACAAGAGCCTGGAATGGATAAGCTGGAAGTTGGTGACCAGGACCTTTCCAGATGCCGCTTGATACCATTGCAGAATCCCCTCCCTCCCAACAGACCCACATAGGGCTGGAGCAGGTCTCAGGACCCCGGGTGCTATCTGCTTGCCCACCTGGCCATGGTCCCTGACAGCCGGTTCAGCAAGGGACAGGCCCAACTCTTGAGCCAAGGACATATTGGCCTGGCTACTGAAGGACCAAGTGGCTGGGTTGCTGGGATTTGGGGATTTTGAACCATCTGCTGTGGCAGGTGTGGTCAGCCTGACTGGCAGAGTCCATGGGCTGCCTGGAGGGTGGCCAGCCAGCTGCTGGGGGGCTGGGTTTGCCGGTCTGGCCACTTGCCTCAGGGCAGCAGAGCCAGAAGAGGGAGGGTGGAGCGCAGAGAGGCAGGAGATCTCTGTCTCCTGCCTGGCATGGTTCAGACTCCCCTGTGGGCACTGGGGCAACTGGTCAGCAAGGCCAAGGCCTCCTCAGGGCCTAGGCCTGAAGGTGGGGATTTCAAGCACGACTTGGGAAACCCTAAACATAAGGCAGTAGGCAGCATGATGGGGACCCCGCCCCTCATCCTGGGGACTGGCGGGACAGTGAGCTTTTAGAAACTGTGTGAGTGCCCCCTACTGGTCAATGTTGGCCTGTTTCGGCAGCTCACAATGAGTAGGCATTGTGATCTCCCATAGGCACTGGAAAGCAGCAGCCTGGGGGAGAGGGGTGCACAGAGGTGATTCTGAACGTTCCCTCACAAAGTAGGAGGCTTAGGGGTGCTTAGGTGGGCTATGGGCAGACAGAAGGCAGCTTGGACTAGGGTCCCCAGAGATAGGTCTGATAAGGTTATGACGGCCGCTGAGGGAGCCTAGCTAGGCATACATGATAGGCAGGTCTGGAACACCAGGCTCAACTCTGTGAGAACAAGCAGAGTGTCCCAAGTACGCCCTCACAGGGGCGAAGCATGTGGTGTTACACACCTGGACTTTGGCCAGGCTTTTCCCTGAGGGATACACCCCGAGTCAGACAGGTCTTCTCATCTGTCCAAGTTGCCCTACCATGCCAGAAATAGCAAGGGCTATTGAGACCTAGGGCTGAGGTAAGGCCATGGCCTCGCAAGGTGATGTCAGAGTACAGGGACACCGAGGAAGGAGGCTGCTGGGATTGGCTGATGCTAAAGGGGCAGAAGTAGAGTCTCCAGGTCCGCTCGGGAACCCTGCCTGCCTGTGAAGCTAAGCCCAGACAAGCTACAAAGGCCAGCCTTTCCCCCAAAGCCAATCTGAGGATGTACCTTTAGGGTAGGTCCTCAAGGAGAGAGCAGAAGAGCCCTCACAGCCACTGGCCTTACCCCTCCTGCCATGAGTGCAGGGGAGCCAAGGCGGAAGATGCTGATCTCAGGGGCAGGCCTGCCTGAAGAGCTGTGGGGCTTCTTGGGGCACACTAAAGAGGTCTGACTAGGACAGGCCCTATGACAATTGCTCCTGGGACCTTCTGAAGGAGTTACGATGGTATGTTATTGAGGATATCAAGGCTCAGCACATGAAGGGGGGGGGGGGGTGTTGGAAGGGTGTTGAGTAACCAGACAAGACCACAAAGCAGGAGACTCTGGGATGCCACTCCCTAGCCTGTGGGCATGGTTCACTGGCCTGGAAGCCAGCATCCTTGAACTGGTTCAAGGATGACCTAGAATAGAAGTAATTTGGCTCAACCAGACCAGATCTTTATCTTCTACCAGCAACAGGCACTGAACTGTCCTGAAATCAGCTGCATGCAGTGACCACCGTAGCCACAAGATGGCACCAAAGGCCGGATGGTGGAGGCTTCTGAGCCAGAACCCTGTGGGCCAGCTGGGGGCTGGACCTCCATCCTTCATTGCGGCCAAAACTCCTCCCTCTTGGCCTCCAGAGAACAGCCACAGCTGAGGGATTCAGTGGGAAGCCCTGCTCTGTGATTCAGGGTGTAACATCCCCATCCTGTATAAGGCCATTTCTCTAAATGAAGGTGGAGGGGACTGTATTCCTTGCCAGAGGCCCCCTCTTCTACCCTGTCACCTCTCAGACCACTGGCTTTGCTGCCCAGGCAGGGTCTAAAAAGAGCTCAGTGCTGGGAGCACAGGAACTAGGGTATTGCCCAGTCTGGGGTCTAGGGCAGATGGGAGTCCCCAGAAAAAAGACCTGAAGGGAGGGCTTGGGTAAACTGGACGTAGCACACACCTGTAACCTCAATACTCAGAAGACGGAAGCGGGGAGATCAGAAGTCAAGGGAGAGTCTGGGGAGAGGTGAGCAGAGCCACTGGGAGACAGGGGCTAATGAGGAGCCATATCCTCCCGATCCCAAGCCTGTAATTTGTCCTTGTCTGATGTTATAATTTATCTTTTCAGGTGATTATCACAATGTCAGCCTGACATGGGTTGCAGTGAGAATCTGTGCACAGGCCTCAGAGCTCACAGTCTCCCCTTTGTCTGCCTTGTTTGGAGGGAACAGAGATGGAGGCTCAGCCCCAAGAAGGGGAACTGTGAATATTCTCCCCTCCCCTCCCCTCCCCTCCCCACCCCTCTCCTGAAGTCTTTCAGAGCCCCGCTCTTGAATTCCTACTTCTGGAAGGGACGGTTGGCCCATCCCTCCTTCCACTGCTTCAGGGCTCCTCACTGGGGGCCTCGTACCTGTGTCTCCTCTCCCAGGGGCCTCAGGAGCCCCTTTCTGCATTTCATAGAGCAGGAGTTTGGCAGCAGGAGCCAGGACACGAGAGACATCACCGATACTCTCTGTTTAATTTTTTCACTCATCATTGTTACCCTCGGCCCCAGCTAGCAAATGTCACCAGCAGGAACACTCTCATAGCTCAGCCTCAGTCTCTGTTCAGCTGTGGCCTGTGCCATCTGCCAAATGACCTATTGCCCAACACTCACAGTCTCTGGCCACGTCTACGGGCTGTTTAAGCCATGCTATGATGCTCCCTGTCATAAAGGTTTCGCTCGCTGGTTTTTCACATCTGTTGGTCTTTTGCATGCGACTGCGCTGGTTTCTGTTTCCACTATTGCCTCTGTAATCATTTTCCTCTGCTGTGGGGCTTCTGCCATCACCACTGCAGCTGACACACCCATGTGTCTGCAGCTGCCCCACTCTGCGTGAGCTCACTGGGGTCACTTCCATAGAGCCCTGTTTATAGGGGGCTTTTCTCTGGGGGAGGGGCACATTTGTGGTGCTGAATCCTCTTATCCTCTATGTCCTGCATGTCATCACACAGTTTCTAGCAGAGCCTTGTCAGTGTCCCTGATGCAGAAGGTGGACGCCAGCTACAGGCCCAGGCCCCAGCATCCCCACCAGAACTCCAACCCCAACGCTCCCAGCTTTGTGGCTGGACACATGAACACATGTCCAGTCACCTGAGACGTCACCCCCTCCCTCACGGGTGCTGAAGTGGGGTAATTTGCAAAGGGTTCGGTGTACAGTTTCCACGGATCCTGTTCTCTCCTTTGTCAGTGTTACTTGATCCTGCAGCCCGGGACTGGCCTGCGATGTTGGGGTCAGGTGAGGTGGGAGCTGACCTCAAGGTCCTGGCATTAAACTTTAAAGGCCACGCCTCTCTCATCCTTTTGGTTGACAGCAGGGATCACTGCACAGGCCAAGGAAGCTGTGCTCCAGGCCTTTAGGTTATTGACAAGGATGGATAACAAGCAAGTCCTGCTTCCTAGAGGAAGCCAGAAGATGTTGTTTGGGGCATAGGAGAAGATGGTCCTCATTAGCACCTTTCTCAGTGCAAAGCCTGGTGCTCTATGTGGCCACTTACAGAAAAGGTTTGAGAGTCATGGTCAACTGTGTGTGTGTGTGTGTGTGTGTGTGTGTGTGTGTAGGAACAAAAGTACACCCCAGCCTGTCATGAACTTCATCATGTACAGTGAACTCCCAGGACAGTGCCCATGCTGCATCTGGGTCCAGGACCATGCCCCCCCATGCCCCCCCCCAGACAATAGTCACAGAGGGCAGATTTCCTTTCTCTCCCTCTTTCTTTCTTGCGTGTGTATGTGTGTGTGGTGTGTGTTTATATGCATATTCACACAGGCATGGATACACAAGTGTGTGGAGACCAGACTGGAGTCAAATGTTCTCCTCCGTCATTTCCTGCCTTCTCTATTGAGGCAGAGTGTCACTTGAACCTAGAGCTGATTCTGCTAGTAGCCTGGTCAAGCTTGTTCTGGGTACCCCCCATTTCTACTTCCTGTGTGGAAGCCCTTTTACTCTCCATCTCCCCAGCCCCATGACAGCCTTTAAAAATTATTATTTGAGAATTTTATTCAGTGTATTTTGATCATACGCATTTCCCTTCCTCCCAGATCCACCGCCCACCTCCCTTCCCACCTAATTTCATGTACTCTTTGTTTGTTTGTTTGTTTTTGTTTTTTTCAGACAGGGTTTTTGTAGATCAGGTTGGCCTTGAACTCACAGAGATTCACTTGCCTGTGACTCCCAAGTGCAGGGATTGCAGGCATGGACCACCACGACACCTGGCCTCCCTGCTCCTCCCACCTCCCCCATCAAACCCAACTTGTGCAGCCTAGTGCTTTTGGGTGGGTGGCCATCTACTGGAGCAAGGCTGACCTGCATGGGGTCACACCTTAGAGAAAACTCACGTTCCCTCTCCTAGACTCTGTCGAAGGCCAGTAACTGCTCAGGAAAGAAAGGGGCTTCGTGCCCACATCCTCCCTGAACAGTGAGATTTGGTGTGGTTTGCGCTCGTGTGGGTCTTGTGCATACTGTCACAGCACTGTGAGTTCGTACGTGCAACTGCCCTGTTGTGTCCAGACAGCACTGTTTTCATTGTAGTCGCTCACCTATTTCAGCTTCATATTTCTCTATGGTCTGTGAGCTTTGGGGAAAGCGATATGACATACATAGCGAAGATTCTCTTTTTTTAATGACAACAAATGCTGTTAAAGATGTGCGGATGTTATTCACTGATGGTGGGAGCACAGCCACCGTGGAGATCAGTGTGCAGATTCCTCCAAAAGCTAAAAATAGAACTACCGCATGTTACAGCTATACCCCTCTTGGGCACATATCCAAACAGTTTCATATCCTACTACAGAGACCCTTGCTCATCCACGTTCATCACTGCGCTAGTCACAATAGCCAGGAAATAGAAATATCTAGATGCCCATCATCTGATGACTACTAGATAAGGAAACGTGGTACATTTACACAACGGAATATTCTTCAGTGGTTAAGAAAAATTAAATTATGAAAATCACAGCTAGAAGTAATCATCCTGAGTAAAGTAGTCAAGACTCAAAACCACAAATGTCACACGTTTTCTTTTATATGTGGACACTAGCTTTGAAGCTTTAGACATGGGTGGTTTGTTTGGAATACTCATAGAGGTCAGGAAAATAACAAGGGGCCATGGGGAGGAAGGTAGCTTACATGGCAGAGAAGATCGAATTTGTGCTGTAAAGGGGAGGAAAGGGTATAAGGAAACAGAAAGGATTAGATGAGGGGGGATGGGAAGGCAGGACAGAGGAGAGAGTGTGGGAAGCAGCCACTGACACTAGAAGCCTCTTTTTTTTTTTTTTTTTTTTTTTTTTTAAAAATCATGTGGAAACATACTACTGTGGAAGATTTCTAAAACCAGACATACACATACATTCAAAAAGTTTAAATGGAGTTCCTCTGTAAGAGGGACAATGTCCCTCCTAGAAATGTCAGGCTAGCAAAGCAAACAAGCAAAACTTAGCACCAGGAACTGGTCAGCTCTTTTGGAGTTGTTGGCCAGTGGGGTTCCAGAGACCCCCAAACATTACAGGCTATTGTCACTACTCTTGGTTACCCTCCAAAACTTGGTGGTGAGAACCTATTGCTGAATATACCACATGTGTGAGTCACATAAAGAACACAGAGAAATCAAGCTGCCTTCTGTCAGGAAGTTCCACCTCTCCCGCAGCTTTCATACCGCTGGAAGGTGTGACACAGTTTACCAGAGAGGAAAATACCTGTCACTCATTCCCAGCTGCGAACCCTGTGAGCTATGCTAACACTTAGTGGCCTCTGGTGCAACTGTGGCCTGGCTGTTACGGAATCACCTGCTGACTGGATTTAAGCCCCACTCCACAACATCAAATCCACACTTGTCACCGTTACAGAAGCCAAGAATCTGTGGCTAAATAGGTGGTGGCCCTGGGGAAGAGCTACTGCTACTATTCTGCTAAATGGACATAGCATTAAACCAGATGGCAGCTTCTAAATGCCTCCAGACACCACTTTGTCACTTGAGAAGCTAATATACGAACGAGTTGCTCCTTAAGCTGAGAACACTTTCCAGCTGCCCAGAGGACACAGCAGGAAGCAGAAACTGCCACCAAGCATGTTCAGCCCCAGGATTTGGTTTGAACCAAATGGACAACAGAAAGTCTCAAAGGAGTTCTCCTCTTACGGCCCTGAAGGGAGCCCAGAAATCCCACAACTGGGGTGAACATTGTACCTCCCCCAAATCTGTCTCGCCTGGCAGCAGCTACCTGGTCCCACCTCGTCTCAGGGCCATGGCATGGGTAAGATATGTGGGTCTTGAACAGAAGCCTGGGGGCGGGGGTATCTAGTGACTACAGTAGGCCAATGGCCACCAAGACCAGAGATGTGACAGGTGTGGATTTGAGCGTGTGGAGTAGGGCTTAAATCCAGCCAGGAAGTGTTTGGGTGTTCCCTAACACCCTTGCTACCATTGTAGCAGTGGGCATATCATACAGGCCAACTGTTAACTCACAAGGTTTGTGGATGGGTGTGACTAACGGTTGGTTTTTCTCCTCTGGTAGAATGTATCACACCTCCCAGCGCTGTAAATGGAATCCTCCAAGACTTAAAGGTCTACGTGTGCGTTGAACTGTATCCCATGCGCAAAGCTAAGCTCAAGTCTGAACTCCTAGAATCTGCCAGCACGGCCATGTTTGGAGACAGATATTTTTGCAAATAATTATGTTAGGCTATTTATATGTCCCACACAGAAAATGGCAAAAGGCAGAGTAGCCCAGAGATACCTGTACATCTGTGTCGACTGCTGCACTGTTCACAATGTAGAGGAAACAGAACCAGCCTAGATGCCTGTCAACAGATGAAGAGCCCACAATTAATATACACAAAGGAATCTGGCCAGAAAAAGAATAAGGTTGTGATATCTGTAGAGAACTGAATGGAACTGAAGATGTGTTAAATAAAACAAGCCAAAGATTCAGTGTGTGTGTGTGAGAGAGAAAAACACAAAGACAGGGAAAGAAAAGGACAGAGAATGAATGAATGAATGAATGAATGAATGAATGAATGAATGAATGACAGTATAAAGTAAAAGGGAGGGGCTAGGGAGAACCTGTACTGCTCTTGCAGAGGACCAGAGTTCAGTTCCTAGTACCCATGTTAGCTGGCTCATAACCTCCTGTAACTCCAGCTCCGGGTGATCCGGTGCCCTCTTCTGGCCTCCTCCAGTACCTACACTCATGCACACAGCCTCCCCCTTCCCCCCAGCATACACATAATTTAAAAAGTAAAAACAAAATTTTTTAAGAAAGTAGAGAGGAGACCTTTTGGGAGAAGAGACAGCAAGAGGGGAAAAAAAGTGATAGAAAGGCCAGTTGTGGGGCAATTAGAAGCAAAGTACAATGATATATGTGTATGAAAATGAGGTATTAGGGGCTGGAAAGTTGGCTCAGTGGTTAAGTGCACCCACATTCCCTCATCTATAACTTAAATTCTAGGGAATCTGACACCTTCTCTAGCCTCTGAGGTCACCAGGCATACAAGTGACGAACAGACGTACATGCAGGGGGAAAAACATAAAATAAAATGTGTTTATACCATTTTGTATGTCTACTAAAAAAATTAACAACAACAAAAACTTGCAACTAAGAGTACTGGTCAGGGGTTGTAAGCATGGTTGAGGTAGGGTTTCTGGGCCAATGCCCTCCTTCTGTTTTTCCATAGGCTGCTGGCCCTTATAGGTCATGAAGCCAAGAAGCAAGCCCTGTGCTGCTCACATCCATGACTTGCTTAATGACTTGTTCTCTGATGAGGAACTCTGTCCCCAGTGCTATTAGCCTTTCAGATTGAAATGAAATTAAATAAGTTGATGAATTGCTGGATTCTAATGTATTAGAAAAGATGGCGTTCTGCTTGCATCCGGTAAATGAAATGGACCTTTAGAAATTGATTTGATAGTTGATTGATGTGAACAAATCAAGGGAAACATGCTCGTTTGATCTGTCTGGGACTCATAAATTAGTGAGTTAAACAAGCTTCGAATGAGTCAACATCTAAATGTGCCTTGAACATGAAATGCAAGGCTTCAAAGGGCTCTTCTGTCAGGGAGAGCAGGAAGGCAAGGAATGCCGCCTTTGTCCTAGAGAGTACAGCTTGAGAAGCTGAGAGCCGAGCCATGGAGGACCTGGACCAGCCATAACAACATCTGGCCACATCCCCCAAGATCTCCAAAGGAAGACCAGGGCCTCAGGAAGCATGGGCTTGCATATGTGGACCAGCCCCTCCTGCTCGCTTTAGGTAGCTACTGCCATCTTCTTTGGCCATAGACCTACACATAGTCTCTCTGCTAAACTAATCAGCCATGCACCTCACTGGAAAGGGAAGTGACTTCTTGGAAGGGCAGCTCAGTTAGGAACAGTCCTATGCTTGTCAGGACTGAGGCCCAAGACCCTACCTAGAACAGGCCATCCTTGGAAAAGCAGATCCTGTTAGCCTGGGTGGCAGGATAAAGAAAGAGGGGCCTGGCCTTCCCGCACTATGCCATCTGCACCTTGTAACAAAACATTCTCAGTTGCTTCCCACATACCACCAATCTCCGTGTCCTGTGCAAACACGCAGCTTGTGGCCTGGGTCGGAAATGGGCTGCCGCAGCCAGGCTGATGGCCTGTCTCCTGACTGTAGGTGGACAGATGATTCTAAACAGGTCTGGCTGCCCGCCAGGCCACCAGGGCTAGCCCAGGCCCTGCCCGGGGCAGCTGTTGTCGGGGAGCTGGGGTGCTGGCTCACTATTGCCTCATACTCTGCTCAGGGGCTCCACAGGTGTCACCTGGCATGGCCTTCTCCCCGCCAGTAGCCTCTTTACTGGTTCTTCTGCCCAAGACAGGACACTGGGACCTGGAGAGGCGAGAGGGGACAGGCAGGCAAGGACTGGGAGGAGTATGGGTGGGGTGGAACCATTCTACCCTGATGGCTTACCCCTACCTCCCATTTTGAAAGTCAGTAGCCTAGGAAGTTGCCTTTTAAGGTGCCCCATTCTAGCAGAGTCTCTCTGTTAAACTTCTAGTGGCATCTGCTGGAGCCTGTGGCCACAGCCAGGAGGGAGTTAGCTGTCCCTTCCTGCCTACGGGTCCCCAGGAGTCCAGGGTCCTTGTCCATCTAGTCCCTGGGTGGGTATCACGCTCGGCTTTGTCTGCCTGGACCTCACTCATACGCCTTCACAGAGACCGTCTGCTGACCAGTCAGCGCCCCCCCCCTTCCCAATTAGAATGTGCAGCCTATACGATGTCCTCCACACTCTGTGACACTTTGACATTCCCGGCCCGAGACATCCTTGCAGCCCTGCTGAGACAGTCTACCGCTGCACGCCTGGCCTGCGACCGTCAGCTCCTGCTGGGAGCCTGGCAGTGTCCCAGAGGCTGAGTGGGTGGCAACCCGCTGTGCCGGCCTCACAGGAGGCTGGTCTCCTCTCCCCCTGCATGGGCCCCACCGCCCGCCCCAGCAGCAGAGGCCAGGAAGTGGGCTGCCCGATGTTTACTGGGCTACTGCTGTGTACCAGACCCCTAGACAGAAGCAGAGAAGCCAGGACGGTGGGGGGTAGCAAGGGATTCACTTGAGAGGGAAGGTGGGTGCATTAGGTATGGGGACAGCGGAGTGAAGGCTTGGCAATCAGTGGCAGCAAGAGAAGCTCGGGGTGTCTGGCTGCAGATAGCTTCCAATGCTCTTGAATAACCACAGAGCTTCATGGCACCCTGTCAGGGGTTGAGAGAAAGGGCTTTGTCCCTGACAGCCACCGAGCAGCCTCTGACAAGTTGTCATAGATGTGGGTCTCAGAAGGAATGGAGGTCTCCATAAATGATGCTCAACCATCTCTGGGGAGACCATGAGGCCACTGCCCCGTTGCCATGGCTCCAGGCAGCTGCTAATCCTCCCCCCTCCCTCCCCACTGGACCTCTCTGCAGTGTCCCCATGCAGGCCTCACCTTATTTGATCCTCCTTGGCAGAGTGGCCTGAGGTGAGGTGTTCCTGCCTAGAGCAAAGGTCATCAAGGAGGCAGAAGCAGGCCTCCAGCAACCAGGCCACCTATAGGTTATCATGGACTCCAAGGAGGGCCTACACGGCCCCAGCATCCTGCCTGAATCAGAGGCTGTGGCCTTCTGTTGACAGCCACTCCTGACAGTGGAATCCCAGAGCCTTTCGGGGGAAGTAGAGACATGAAAGTGCTCTGCTCTGTCGGGGCTTAAAGTGGCGGGTAGGGGTAAGGGCATCAGGGCTGAGGAAAGAGGCGGGGAGACTGGAGAGCAGAGGGAGCAGATGCCAGCACTTGGAGCACCCCTTCCATGAGAGCTGTAGTACACGGGCACAGTGGAACCCAAGGAGCTCCCGTGAGGTGAATGACTTAGAGGAGCAGGCAGATGCAGAGGCCCAGCCTCCAGCTTCCCCAGAACCCATCCTGGGAAGGTGGACAGAAGATTCTCTGCGGGACACGCCAAGTAGGTGGCTGGGATCTTTGAGACTTGCCCTGTCAGTCAGACAGCATTGTATCTGCAGCCTGGAGGCCCAGCAGTCCTGGGCTACACAGTGACTGAACGCCTTAGGATAGTCAGTCCATAGTGTTCCCCCAACTGGCTTGTCCCAACCACAAGGTCCTGGCAGAGGAGGACATGGCTCACTGGGAACCTCAGCCAATATGGCTCCTTTGCCTGGGCCCTCAGTTTCTCCAGCTATCCAAGGGTATTCCTCGGTATGGCAGGTACTAATGGTGCCTAAACACCCTGGATCTCCCTTCTATTTACCGTGTACTGAGGGCAGAGAGTCCAAGCTATGTATGCTGGAGCCTTCACCATTGCCCAGAAAGGTTAATTTGTTCTCCATCTTGCTAATGGGGCCTCTGTTCAGCCCATGCTTCACATGACCGGCCTGGCCTGTGGAATGGAAGGTGGCAGTCACTAACACCTGCCGACAAGGCTCAGCTAGGCAGCCAACAGGACAAAGACATCACTCAGAGCAGTGATCAACAGGCAGACATGGGAACCAGACCCTAGAATTAGTGGGAACCAAAAGGCACTGAGCTCTTTGTGTATGACAGACAGATAGCTAAAAACAAATATAGATCCTCAGGCTAGATCCCTTGGCCAACCATGTCTGGACACCACATTTCTTTAAGGAGACCAGTGGGGCCCCAGGCCCATCCTTTCACCTGTCCCTCTGGACATCCCTTACCTCCCGGCTTGGGCCCTTGCATTAAGTCCTCGTATGGACAGCCAGCCTGTAGGCCATCAAGACAGGGGGGAGCTGGCCCCTGGGCCAGTATGACAGGCAGATACCTGTGTGCATTTCCCCTGGCCTGCTCTGGGGAAAGAACAGTGGTTTCTCCCAGCCTGCTGTCACAGAGCCCGTGAGGGGCTGACCTGAATTCCATAAGGTGAGGAGTGAAGCCTGGCCACCCACCCCTCAGTGGCCAACCTACTGTGCCAGTCTTCATGCGAGACTCTGAGAGCGAGGTCCACTCTCGCCCAGCCTACCTATGCCTACTAGCACCAGACCTGAGGTGGCTCTAAGGCCAAAGGCAACCTCTGCTCGGCCTGCAGCACCTCTGGTTCAGATGGCAGCCAGAAGACAGCTCCTGTCACTCCTTATCCCATAATAGGAAAATGCTCAGAAAGAGCCAACCTCCGTGTAGGCAGGCAAGGTCATGAGCAGTTTCAGATATGGATAGCCTCAGTCTTTGCCAGGGAGCTGGGGACACGGGACCCTGCTGCTGCTAGGCACATCCTGTTGGTGATAAATTAGGAGGTGTGGCCAGGCAGAGATCAGCCTGAATGGGGTTCTGTTGGAGACCTGGGCTGGTGGGAGGCTTGGGATGGAGCAAGGCACATGGCCTGTCTGCTGTCCCAGTTGGCAGAGCCCAGGCCAGGTTAGCAGTGAGCAGATGTGCTACCTAGAAGCAGCCTCCGGAGGTCACCTCTGCCGATCTCTGGCAAGGCCCTACTTGCTGCTCTGTCTATGTCCTGATCTTGGAAATGGCCACACTAAACTCTGTGAGTGAGTGAGAGGGCTGGTGACGGGCAGCACGTTTGAGGAGAAAAATGAGAGGGGACAATGGCTGGCGTGGAGTAGCCAGAGCTGTGGCACAGGACAAGGAGATGCACCAGAGCCACCACTCGTGTTTGGCTCACTTGCTCAGCCACAGAGCTTCTCTCCACCCTGCGGCCTTCAACCTGCTGCTTTCTGTCCAAGTCTCTTCCTCATTTGTCCACACCACGCCAGAGGTGGTCCTTGGCCTCCTGTTGTCTTTATCAAGATTTCAAATTTTCTTATTTTTCTTATTTTATGTATGCACATGGGTATTGTACGTGTGTGTGTGTGTGTACATTACGTGTGCCTGGTGCACTCAGAGGCCAGAAGAAGACATTAAATGCCCTGAAACTGGAGGTACAGACCATTTTGAGCTACTGTGTGGGTGCTGGGAATCAAATCCTGGTTCCGCAATCAGTGTTCTTAACTTCGGAGCCATCTATCGCTCCAGTCCCTAAAATTTTCTATATTGTTGTTGTTTATTACCTCTCTGCTACACACTGAACTGGTGGGACAGGTGCCGTTCTTGTGTGTCCACCCAGCTGTGTCCACCGCACTGGGAGTGTTCAGAAATGGTCTCCTACCTAACCGCGGGGAAAGTTCTGTGAAGGCCTGCAGATGACCTCCCTAGCCTGAGGGCTCTGCACACTCCATTGGACCCAGCCTGTCTCCTCATCCCACACAGTCAACAGAAAGCCTCCCATACCACCTCACACCTCTGGTACCCTGCTCACGCCATGCCTGTTTCTAGCAGAGACCCTGGGTATCCAGGATGGCTTAGTCTACCTTGATGTACCCTATAGGGCACCAGAAAGGTGCTGTCAGCTCCTGGAGGCAGTGGGCCAGCAGCTGCCATCCGAGTGCCGAGGTGCAGTGAAGGTGCCCTTGTGGCAGGATCTGGACAGCCTCCAAGAAGCTCACAGTTACTTAGACCATAGGGCCCAGGACGAGGGGAAAGGTTAAAAATCTTCCTAAATGTTGAGTCCAAGTCTGGCTGTGAGGAGTACTGTGAGGAGTTGGAGAATGGGCAATTTCCATGTGGTTGGGCTCTCTCCATCACAACCCTAATCCAGGTTCCATGGACAGACCGTAGAGCCACAGAAAAACCAAGAAAGCTAAGGCACTGACTGCCTGATCAGCTGAAGCATCTCCCCTGGGGACCAGCAGTATGCAGCTGACCCCCACATGCTTGGCCGGGCCCTGATGTCATCTAGATGTGTGTTATGTCGGTTGTTCTTGCTGATGCTGCATGACTTCAGGTCAAGCTAAAGAACTGAACTGTTCGCTGGCTCCAGGGCCAGGGAGCTGCTGGGACAGGCTCTGTGCCTAGCTCCAGAGAAGGTGGGCACCCAACTCTTGTCAGACTCTTCAGGAAGCAGCATCCCAAGGCCTGGGGCCTAGTGGGCAGTATAGACTCTCAGGCCCAGCCCTGCCCGTTCAGAGAACCCCGGGTGATCACACTCTGCCTTGAGGCTTCCCACTGCCTCCCCTCCGTTCTTCGAACCTCACCTCAGACATCTCTATAGGCCACCAAACTTCTCTCAGAAGTGAGGACTCTTCTAAGATTCTTCAGGCACTAGAGGAACTTAAGCCTTAAGCTTCCAATCACAGCCCAAACTGGTTGTTGGAAAAAGGATGGGATGGGGGCGTGGTCTAAGTCACTGTCAACCACACAAGCGCTGCGCAGAGGAGAGGGCAGACGTAAGTGACATGGGCCATACAGGTAGCTAGATTGACGAAGCTGCCTAGACAAGAGTCCACCCAAGCAGCCCAACTCCACTGCCCAGATCCCCAACTCCTCCCGGAACCCCCCTTTCTCGCTCTGCCTATTGGAGCTTGCCCCACCCAACTCGACCCGATGCTCTCGCCCCGCCCTGCTCCGCCCCGCCCCCTCTATCTCCTCCACTCTCTACCTCCCCCCCCTAGCCCGAGGGCGGGCGTCGACTTCGTACAGCAACCGAGTGAGCGCGCTGGTCTTGGAGCCGGAGGGCGCTGCCTAACCACGAAGTACCGCCGCCGTGCCCGTCCCGGCGTGGGCACCCTGTCCCGCACAGGTCTGTCGCTCCCTCCCGCTGTCTCTGCGCACAGGCCAGGCCTGGGGTCTCTCCATTTGGCCCCTGCCTACGGCTCAGGGAATTCTCAAGCTCTCCTGGGCATCTCTGCAGGGATCCCCCAGTCCCTCTCGCGTCCACTCCCCAACCTCGGAGCTGCATCCCTCTGCCTTTTCCCTCGGGATTCACCGATCTCGGAAACCCGGAGGCCACCCGGTGTGCCTGGGTCAGGTCAGAAGCTCCAATGAACCCAGATATTTCCCTCTGCTTATGCACCCCCTGGTCCGACCTCTCCATGGCGCGCGCCCCCAATGCCAGGGAGGGTTGAGAGCTGAGAGAGCCCAGAGGCCTCAGGAGCCACGGGCTCGGAGGGAAGGTGGGAGGGAGCAGCGGGGACATCGAGCAGGCCAGGTGGTCTGCAGCTGGACGCCGATTGGGTAGGGGACTGTCGGGGAGAAGGGGCGGTGTGCGCCTAAGGGTCCGAGAGCTGCAGGCGGAGTGGTGACCAGCACGGAGCTGCCGCCTGGCGCGTATAGACAGACGCCCTGTGGGATCTGAGGTCCCTGCGATTTTTTTTTTTTTTTTTTTTTTTTTGCGCCGGAACAGGGGGTCTGGATACACCCCTGCCCTCTGGGAATGGAGCCCCCCCCCCCCCACACACACATACATGGCCAAGAGTCTCCCCACTTGTGTCCTGGAGTCCACCAGTCCTCCAGCCATTCCGCCCCTCCGTGGGATGGAGAATGTCCTAGAACGTTCTCTGATGTGCAGGGCCGCCCCACCTCTCCCCACCACCAGTTGTGACTTAAGGTGATGAGAGCCGGAACCTAGATGCCCAAAGTCAGGCGTTGGCACTGTCGGTGAGCGTCGCAGGTGGGGTGTGCCAGAGCCTCCAGCAGCACCAATGACTGACCATAAGCCAGCATTGGGTTCCCCATACGGTAAAGGCCCAGATTCCTGAGAAAATTGCATGGAGGTGGAAACAGCCTTCTTCGGGGCAGGGACAGCCACCTGGGCTCCTTCGCCCGGGTTGTGCAGTCCTCCTCTCCCTGTTGGTCTACCCAGCTGGGCTAAGCCTGCTTCAGTTTCCCCTGCCTTGGCCCAAGCTGCCTCCAGAAATGTTCAGAGGTGGAGTGTATTTGGGACAAGGCAGCAAGAGGGGTGTCATTTATGGCTGTGGGCAAGGGTGAGTTGGGGGTGGGGGTGTCTGACTCCAGCCCCACCCTCAGCAAAGCAGGAGGGGAGCAGAAGATGGGGAACCTAACACTTGCATCTCCAGATGAGTTAGGGTCCCATCATTTCACTTCTCCTGCAACCCTACATTTCTATGATCTTGTTTACACCTGGAGCTAGAGCCCAGGGAAGCACCAAGGCCCCAAAGATAACAGGGCAGGGACTGGGGTGAGTGGGTGGGGCCAGGACCTGCTGGGGAAGATGGCACCCAGCTGGGTTGTTTAAGCAGGCCATTGTGAAATCCCCTCATTCACTCATGCCCACAGTCGAAATGGCCTGAGGGGCAATTTTCCCCCGAACATGTAATTCTTGTGACTAAGAAGATTGCTCTTTTTTAAAGCGGCATTTGCAGAATTATTTTCCAAGAGGCAGGCACAGCTCTCGGGCCCATTTTGTTCTTTGTAGCTCTGAGACTGGTTGGGAGCTGTAGTTTTGTGGAGGTATCAAGGGCTGGTGGCCTGCTAAGCCACTCCTGGGCTCTGGGTAGCAACAAAAAAGGGTGCACCAGAGAGCTAAACTTAAGGTCAGACATGTGTCCAAGAACTGCTGCCCCAAGACAGAGCTTATTTGGGAGGCTCTGAACCCATCAGCCCCCCCCCCCCCCACCACCACCACCACCACCAACAGTGGATAGCTTACCTTCAGGGGCTGATCCATCACCTTCATCCATCCCATTTCAGACCCCTTGTTTGGTCCCTCGGTCTCCGTCCATGTATACTGGTTAGGTGAGTTGACGTTTCATTACTCCTGGCTGGCTCTACACTAGTTCATTTAGGACAGGTCTTCCAGCTCTCCTGTAAAGCTCCTGTGAGCTTTACTTTTAAAGTACCACATGGATATTTCCTGCGACCAGCCACTGTGAACCAGCCTCTGTGATGCCAATCATCAGTTCCACCTACTGGCCTCTATGGATGCGCCCGTCTGAATGTCTGAGTAAAGGCCTTTCCCATGGTCTCCTGCTGAAGGTCTGAATGACATGGCCTCCAGCTGAAGCCATTTTTGTCCTCAATCCAGGGACACCCTTCTAGACCAGGGCTTCAGTGCTAACAGAGGAACTCAGGCACTTACTCAGCTCTATTCATCCCCTACCTAACATTGTCTTTTTAAGTCATTTATCTATCTATCTATCTATCTATCTATCTATCTATCTATCTATCTATCTATCTATCTATTTTTGCCTCCATGTATATCTACATACCATGGCATGCAGAGGCCAGAAGAGGACCTCAGATCCCCTGGTACTGGAGTTATAGACAGTTGTGAGCTGTCATGTGAGTGGTGGGAATTGAACCTGGGTTCCTCTGGAAGAGTAGCCAGCGTTCTTAACCACTGGGCCATCTCTTCAGCCCTTCCCCTTTCTTACTACCAGGTCTCATGTATCCCGGGCTGGCCTCAAACACAGTATGCAGTCAGGAATGACCTTGAGCTTCTGATCTTCTGCCTCCACCCCTCTAAAGTGCTGTAATCGCGACCTGTGCTAGCACACATGGCTCGCGCATTGCTGGGCATTGAACCCAGGTAATCGTGCCTACTAGGCAATCACTCTGCATTCCCAGGGGTACCCTTCACCGTTTTATTCAATAAGGTTCATGTACCTCTTACCTTATCTTTGCCGATGGAATCGTGTTGTCATTGTCACTGTTTGTGGTGTTTCTGTGATACGTCCTAGTGATATTCTCCAGGATTTTCTCTTTATGTGATGCTCTGCAGCTCAGTGGTGATGCTGGTGGGTTGTGATTTTTAATCCTGCTGGAGCCATAACTAGCCAGGAAGAGGCATCTAGCAATCTGTCTGAGAGGACATCCCCCTTATCCTGTGGTCCCTGCTTGGCCTTCCTATCTCTTCCATGTGTGTATCTTCTCAACATCCCTCAGTATATTCTATTTCACCAATTCTCTCCTCAACACTATCTAAATAACTAGATTAGTCCTCATTTTTATGGGCTTCCTTTGTCTTAGCTGTTCTTGATTTAAATGACTGTATTTTCCATTTTTTAAAGATTTGTTTTCTTTTTAATTACGCGTGTCTATGCGTGGTTGTGTGCATGTAATTACAGTTGTTCACGGAGTCCAAAAGTATCAGATTCCCTGAAGCTGGAGTGACAGGCAGTTGTAATGCGCCCAACGTAAGTGCTGGGACTCAAATTTGGGCTCCCTGAAAGAATTTCCGACACTCTTAACAGATGAGCTGCCTCTCCTGGCACAAAACGACTGTATTTTTCATGCCCAACATCTGTGACTTAAAGGTTTATGTGGGGGTTGGGAGGGGCTTCTCTGTTTACTCCTTACTCCTTGTAATATTTTATCCTTGCTTTACTCAAAGATCTTATACTTCCTGAAACATGTCCTAGGCATACTAGTTAAGACATCTGATCTTATTTCACCTTTTGCAGGGTCCACTGCTGGACCCTCTCTCCTTGGCTTTCCATTTCATATTCCTTAGCATCCATGAGCCTCGAGAACTTGGAATCTTTGTCGCAGTGGCTGGTTGAGGGAGAAACTTTTTCATTTCCTTGTTGCTGCTGCTGTTCCCTCTGGGATCCCGGCACCCTGGCCCACCTTTCCTTATTCGTCAGATTGTAGTTGCCGCTACTTGATCCTGGTCACCCCAGGGCTAGGCCCTGCCCTGACACCTGTTGGAGTGCCCCATTCTGCTATGGCTCAGGCCACTGCAGAGCAGATGAGTGGTACAGGTTTCTGAGGGCAGCAGAGCTGGTGGACAGCCCGGCTCAGGCTGAGGGCTCCTGCCTCCCCATGGCCTGTCCCTGGCCTGTGCCCTCCCATCACTTCAGTTCCTTGCCAGTTGCCCAGACTGTAGGCCCCAGTCCTGCCCTTCTACTTCTTCCCCAGCAACAGAGGTGTTTATTTCCTCCTGGGCATCTTCATTTTTATGAGATACATCAGCCACTAAGAAACAAAGCAAGTGAGTGAGAGAGTGCATCTGACGCTCATCTGTCAGGCTCTGTGCCCCCCACACCTGCCTCTCCACAAAGCCCAAGCACCTGCCCAGTGTTGCCACTCTGATTCCCAGGCTTGAGTTCACTCCCTGGCTCTGCCACGCGGTATGCTGCGTGGCCCCTCCTGTGCTATGCCCACAGCTCGGCATGTCCCCTGTTGCATTCATTCCTTGTGTTTTTGTCCCTGCATTAGGCACACTGTGTATAATCTTCCACCTTGTGCACTAAGCCTGGGGCTTAGGGCTATCTGCCATTGCTGAGCAGGAGACAGACCTTTGCCCTGGGCGGGCAGTAGGCATCAAGGCAGAATCCTCAGCGGTGAGAAGTGGGCCAGCCACTGTATCTACAGGGACCTCTGGAGTAATTGCTGCCTCTAACAGGCTCAGGCTCTGCTGGGGATGGAAACTGTTTGCTGGAGACAGTTTGCTGGAGATTCCCTAGAATCTCCTGTGGACGGGAGGCCCCCTGCCCCAGAGAGGACCCAGCCTTGGGACTTCCTGGCAGAACAGGTCAGGGATGCCACGTGTGTTGGATATGATGGGCTTTCCACAGCCATGGCATCTTGGCCTGCCCATCCTTCTCTATCAGCCACTTCTCCTCATAGTCTGGGGGGCCCTGGGGAGGCGATCCCCACTGAGCTTCTGTCACTCTCCTGAAATGCTGCCCTCCAGGGCTCTGAGGGAGTTGGGAGACAGAGTGTTGGATAGCAGGGGTCAAGCAAGTAGAGTCATAGGTTGTGGGTCATCGGGCAGCTACTGTAGTACCCATATTGACAGGCAATGCCCCTGTTGGCTCACTGAGCCACCCATTCTCTTCTCCCCAACGTGGCTTCTTCTTCCTCTCCAGCTCATTTTCCAAACAATTTGCTTAATGTGATTCCCAGCCGAGTTGAACATGACTAATGGTGTTTACCTACCACCGTCGGGCAGGCGGGCTTGGGACGGCTGGAGGAAGGAATGCCTGTATGTGCCCACTAGTGACCTCTTCTCTTGCAGAGACACACCGGGCCTAAAGCCGACTGCATGGAACCCCTCTTTCTGGCTTCCACACCTGGCTGGAATGCTTCAGCTGCTTCCAGTGGTAACCATAATCGGACACTGGAGGGCCCAGGGTCATGGATGGGAATCCGGACAGTATTAGTGTCTGTGCTCTACCTGCTGGTGTGCACCGTGGGCTTGAGTGGAAACACACTGGTCATCTATGTGGTCCTGCGGCACGCCAAGATGAAGACAGTTACTAATGTGTACATCCTGAACCTGGCTGTGGCTGACGTGTTGTTTATGCTGGGGCTTCCCTTCCTGGCTACCCAGAATGCTGTCTCCTACTGGCCCTTTGGCCCTTTCCTGTGCCGCCTGGTCATGACGCTGGACGGCATCAACCAGTTCACCAGTATCTTCTGCCTAATGGTAATGAGTGTTGACCGCTACCTGGCCGTGGTCCACCCTCTCCGCTCAGCCCGGTGGCGTCGCCCACGAATAGCCAAGCTGGCCAGTGCCGCCGTCTGGGTCTTCTCACTGCTCATGTCTCTGCCACTCTTGGTGTTCGCAAATGTCCAGGAGGGCTTGGGTACCTGCAACCTGAGCTGGCCGGAGCCCGTGGGACTATGGGATGCAGCTTTCATCACGTACACATCTGTGCTGGGCTTCTTTGGGCCCCTGCTGGTCATCTGCTTGTGTTACCTGCTCATTGTGGTGAAGGTGAAGGCTACGGGTATGCGTGTAAGCTCCTCTCGGCGGAGGCGCTCAGAGCGCAAGGTGACTCGGATGGTGGTGGTCGTGGTGCTGGTGTTCGTGGGCTGCTGGCTGCCTTTCTTTATTGTCAACATTGTCAACCTGGCCTTCACGCTGCCTGAGGAACCCATCTCTATCAGCCTCTACTCCTTCGTGGTGGCCCTGTCTTATGCCAACAGCTGTGCCAACCCTCTGCTCTATGGCTTCCTCTCCGATAACTTCCGCCAGAGCTTCCGGAAGGTTCTTTGCCTACGTAGAGGATACAGTATGGAAGACGCAGACGCCATAGAGCCACGGCCAGACAAGAGTGGGCGGCCACAGGCCACACTGCCTACACGCAGCTGTGAGGTCAATGGACTCATGCAGACCAGCAGGCTTTGAGTGTCCCAGGAGCACCCAGGTCCTGCCACACCTCTGTGATGTTGTCTTCTGGGATGTGAGACACCCTTGCCCCCAGGTCTACAAGTTGGACTCCTCTTGGGGATGGTATGAAGACAGCTGTCTGTGGCTAAGCCATGGGTCGACACAGCACAGCTGGTGTTCTGTGGTGGCTGACCATCTCTCTCACCAACATGTTCTGCCAGGCCAGGGTCTGCGAGTTTGGAGACTGTGTGATGGGCTTGGCAGGGAGAAAGAGCTGGACTTTGCTCCTGGAAATATTCAGGCACCCTCACCCCTTCTGTGGCACAACTCTTGTTGGCCTCTCAGGCCATGAAGCTGTTTTCCAGGAGAAAGCCAGGCTCTTCTAAACGACTGGTGTGTGCTGTTGACTGCCCACCCTGAAGCTGGGCTGGGCTGCTGGCCCTCAGCCACTGCACAGTATTCTGGTGAGCATGGAAGCCAGCCCCAGTCTCTGCTCACAGAGCTCCTCAGCCTCTGCAACTCTGCAGCTGCATGCACTTTGAGGCAACAGTTGAAGCAAACCTTCACTGGCCCTGGGGCAGAGCAGATAAAACTCTGGGGTCCTAGTCTGGCCTTTCCCCATCTTTCTCCAGTGTGAGGAGAGGGAGGCCTTGACCTATGCAGTGGGAGTGGGTGGGCAGGGCAGACGCATGGTGAAGACTGGGAAGAGGAATGGACACACCACGATGCGGTCTATTCAGAGTGGCCCCGTCAGAGTGGGCCTGGGGAAGGGCGCTGTGGAGGCTCCGCTGCAGCTCAGAGACTGTGAGGACTCACAAGCGACTGGACAGCCCTCCATCCACTTAAGGCAGGATGCTGGGGCTCTGTCCCTGGAGGGGGAACAGCGGGAGCAGGGAGCAGGTGGGACCTGCTCCCATCGCAAACAGCACAGCCTGGAAAGACCTGCCATGGGAGAGAGTGCAAATGCCAAGGCCAGAGAGGGTGAGCCTCTGGGGGGTCTGTGATCCTGCCTCAGGTGCCACCAGCAGCTTCTCTGCTCCAGACCCAGAATGTCCTCAGAGCCCCCATGTCCACATTTTGCTGGTGTCCCCAGGGCACCTTGGGCTTTTCTGAGGTTGGAGAAAGAAGTTGATCCCATTGTTCTTCTACTCTGGGCAGCCCTGCCTGGCAATCTCTGGCTCCCTAGAAGGGTACAGAGGCCCAGGTCGGCAGGACTGAGCTGAGGGAAGGCTGTGGGAGCTGCCTGGTCTCAAATGTGACCCCTCCCTAGGCAGATGCCAAAGCTGTAAGCTCATCCTTCATAATGAGGTAACTTGTGTTCAACAACCTGCCTCTGAATAAATTAGAAAATAAAATGTTTGATTCTTTCCCAAAGCAAATATTGTCTATGGAGCCAAGTGAGGTCAGCTTAAAGCAGAGAACCCCATAAAGTGCAACGTCATCAGCTCCCAGAGAGCCGACTCCAGATGAGGCAGGCATAAGGCAGTTCTGGCTGGAGGTTTTGTCCTCAGGTCTCAAGAACTGGTGGCAAAACCCACCCCACCCACCCATGTCAGCATCCCAAAGAGGAGTGTGCCTGGAGGGAACTGAGGCCACTTTCCCCCTCAGTGTCTGCCCACCATTGGCTCTCCTGGGATTGGGTGACAAAGGGCATCCAGACCAAATGGCCCAGGAGAGCTCAGGTCCCTAGCAATAGTTTTGACAAAGGGGATTCCTGACCAGACAAGGGTGTCCTCAGAGGTACAGATGTGACAGGCAGCCAGCACTCTCCTGCAGGGCCCAACATGCCCCGTGCCCCATGGAATCAGACCTAGAGATGAATGGATTGTGCTTCTTAGATTACCCTTGGTCCTAGAAGCTTCCCTGTACCTCTGAGCACCCTGTTCCCCATCTTGCCAGCCTGAAGCCCCATATGGCAGGTAGTAAGTGGCATCCAGGCCCCAGCTCCAGGAAGCCCATTCTTTTTGTACCTCACTCCATCCTCACACCCCAACAGAGCTGCAGTCTGGCTGTTCTACAGTCTTGTGACCTCTACTCATTCTCCTTCCCCGGTCAAGTCCAGACCCTCCCTGACTCCAGGCCCAAACTATTAGCACACAACTCCACTTCTCTATCCTCCCTGGTGGTTCTGTCCATGCTGATGCCATGGACAGGCACCAGTCAGTTCCTATGCTCCCCTCAGCAAGGCTGGAAGAGTGTTGTAACAGAGAGAACCTCGAGGGTCTGTCTCATCATGGATCACCAGCAAGTGAGGATGAGCCGAGATGACACTAGGTCAAGAACGAGCCAGGGCTGCGTAATGTATGGATGCCAGGCCACCAGGAATGGGGCAGGAGGTGGCCTGGGCAAGATGGGTGAGTGAGATATGGCCTCTAAGAGGGTAGTTCACTGTGCCTGTAAGGGCTGGGGCAGTAACTCTAGACTGGTTCCTGACTAGGGAGTACGGTGGGGCAAGACCCAGGACTGAGATGTGTGTGGAATATTCTGGGAGGTTCTGGGCAACTCCTGAGTCCAAACTTGGCTGGCATGGATAGGCAGAGGAGAGAAGGCCCTGGCAGGAGACAGGACCCAAACACAACCTGTATCCAAGGACTGAAGGGTGTCCAGGAAAGCCATGGGCCCTGGACACTGTGAGTGCTGAGACGTCCTCCACTGTAGCCACGGAGAGTTGCAGGGAGGCACTAAACAAACATCCTGGGGCCACTGTGGCGATCTGCTCATCTACTTTATGGCTCTGTCTGCATCAGTGGGTTTTATGGGACACTGGGTTCCAACGACTGAGTGACCTTGCCCAGGAAATCCGGCCTGTGGGGCAGGGCTGAGGTTGGAGAGGGGGGACAGGAGATGTCTGTTTGCCTGGCTGGGTGGGGTACAGGCTGGAAATGGTGATGATGGAACAGTCCCCTAGCAATGTCACAGCAGCTCCTCTTGGCCCACCCACTCCCATCAGCAGGAGTAACATCAGGGTTCCCAGGGCAGATTCTAAGAGCAAGGAAGGTTGGTCCTATCAGCCACCACTTTCAGGTGTCCTGGGGAAGAAAGGCAGGTGGGGGGATAAGGATGGAAGGCCGCCACGGACCCAGGTACCTGGGGACACCACTGCCTCCTACTAGGTGGAAAAGACCAAAAGTTATCAAGAGAGCGGGGCTGGTGACGGCTGCTCAGTCTCTTCTGCTCTCCACCCTTTAGAGCCTGCCTTCCATGTTTCCCAGGATCCTGTCCTCTGTCGAGGGAAAACAGGGGCATGAGAATGGCAACTGAAGGGTTTCATGGAAGGACACTTAGTGCCTTCCTCTGGAAACAGTGGGAGCTTGTTTACGCTGAGAGGGAGGCGGGGAGAGAAACATCAGATCCAGAATAGAACACAGAGAGAGGTTCCATACAGGAGCATCCAGGGACAATGGTTTCCATCTTCCCTCCTTTCTGGTCTCCCCTGGGCTCTCCATAGTCAGGCACAGCCAAAAGGGTCCATCATGACTCAAGTGCGCACGAGCCAGTGGGAAGGTTGAGACTGGGCGGGCAAGCTAGAGATATGTGGCCCTTAACTCTGATCACTGGAGGAAGCACTTGTCTATCTGGGCCCTGATTCTCCTCCCTCTCATGAGACTTGAAGCTTCTGGGAAGGAGCCAATGGCCAGGCCTGTTACCTCAGAAGTCCGTGTCCTCACTCCAATTCATCCCTGCGTAGTTATGCTCGGTTTCCTGGGACAAGTCAGAGGTGCTCCTCCAGTCCACCTGGCCGCGCTCCCTCTCATGGTCCCCCATAAAACCATGTACTTTCTGTCAGTGGGTCACACTTCACCAAGGACCTTGTGTACATGCAATCATACAGCGCTTGTTTCATCCCTGGATTATCACGCCAGCATAATGTCCCCAGGGTTCATCTACATGCACTGACAGTTGTCAGAACATCCTGAATAGTGTCCTGTTGCACCCGAGGCACGCTTCAGGCTTTATAGACATGTGGACTGTGTCACCATTTGGGCTTGATAGTGTATAAACCAGATGTAGTTGGGTAAACCTATAATCCTAGCAACTGGGTGATGGTAGCAGGAGGATCCGGAGCCAGGAGCTCAAGGCCAGCCTGTCTGGGTTGCATGAGACCTTGTCTTAAAAAAAAAAATTACAGATAGATAGATAGATAGATAGATAGATAGATAGATAGATAGATAGATAGATAGATACATAGATCAGAAAGTTACCTCCAAAGTCTTCTACTCTCTTCATTCCTTCTCATCAGTGCTATTTTTACACAGGAAAAAAAAATTGGATATTTCTGCACAATACTTGTAACAGTATTGTCTATAATAGACAGCAGCTAGATGCACCCTCAGATAAATAGATGAGTTCTACTCATACAATGGAATATTACTCAGCCATAAAAAAGGAAAAGAAACTCTGATGTCTGCGACAATGAGGGTAGAGTTAAAAACATGCTGGTCAAGCCAGGCACGGCGACTCAGCCTGTAATTTCAGCACATGGGAGGCCGAGGCAGAAGGATCAAAATTCTTAAATTTATTTCTGTTGTTTGTCTGTCTGTCTGTCTTTGTCCCTGTCCCTGTCACTCCTTACCTCTCTCTCCCCCACACACTCTCTCACTCTCTCAAGCCATGTGTGCGGATGCAAGAGCGTGAGGACGGGAGCTGGAGCTTCTGGAGGTTGTAGACCCTTGGCATGGGTTTTGGGAACAGAACTCAGGTTCTGAGGGAGAACAGCAAGCTCTCTTAAACACACAGTCATCTCTCCAACCTGGAGAATCACAATTTTGAGGCCAGTCTCTGATACAGAAAGAGACACTGTCTCAGAAAGGAAAGAAGAAATGGAGAGGGAAAAGACGGGGACGGAAGTGAGATGGGAGGATGCTCTGTGATTCTGCTTCCTCAAGATGCCCAGGAGGGGCAGAGCTATGAGGTCAAGAATGGAGTCCCACCAATGGAGCTCAGGAGGAGATTGGTGGCCACCCATGGACACAGGGATGAATGGAGGTAGAGGCTTTCCAAGTTGTGTGTTAAATGTTATTCAACCCGTTTGCCACCAAATGGGAATTTTCATGTATGTGAGTTTCAGCTAAGGATTTAGGGTTTTGTTTTGATGGGAATCCACTCAGCTGGAAATCAAATACAAGACAACAAATCTTCCTTGGCAGGAGCACTACCAGAATACAGAATGCCTGTGTATCTTTTTCTTTCTTTCTTTCTTTCTTTCTTTCTTTCTTTCTTTCTTTCTTTCTTTCTTTC